>NW_027122672.1:1200000-1566340 GCF_030686945.1 Centruroides vittatus
AAATGATTAGTATTATATTTTCATTTTTAAATTTTAAATTTTGTCCCTGTGGGCTTTGATTCCATGTTTTTTTGTTAAAAATTAATTGACTGAATAAAAATGTAAAGGAAGGTGGGATTGAAATACAGTAGAGCATCGATTATCCAAATACCGATCAACCGAAACATCGGTTAACCAAAAGCGTTCCAGTTGGCAAATTCAATTTCTGCTAGTACTGTGGCACTGCAATATTTGGCTATGTCTTGGGCTACTCCAATATTATTTTTGTTGGTGTGCGTGTTTTAGCTGGCAGCATTGGTGCGACCATGAGAGGGTACGTAAGGACACGCCAGTATTTGAACAAGGCTTTTTTTCCCATCGTGAGTGGTGTTTTGCTTGTTTTGTGTGTTTTTCTGAGGACTGTGTTGTGCTGAATCGGAACGTTTTTGATACTAGATTAACATCCAAAATATAATATTTTTTGTATTTATATTTTTCAATATATTTATTTTGTTTGTGCAAAATAAGGAAATAATTTTTAACAATACAATAACCATAATTATTAATTTAAAAAAAATTTCGTTAGGCTTAACATCTATGAAAATTCAATGCAAAGCAACATGCAACAGAGAAAAATTTTAACATGGGATAGGTTAATATATTTTTTGTATATGATCAGTTATCCAAACAACCCCAGTCCCAAATTGTTTTGGATAATTGATGCTCTACTGTAGTTATGAAAAGAAACAGAAAGACAAATATTTAAATAAACCAAAATAAAACTGAAAATGGGAATGGAAGTAGATTATGCCAAATGTAGCTTTGAAGAAATAAGCCAAGAGGTAAATGTACAGAAAGTGTTAGATTTGGCAAATCTTTGGACTGAATGACGTCTTACCATATCTTACTTCATTCAAACCCATAAAAGAAATAGCAGAAGAATTTTCTGAGCAATCTAAGTATCTGATTTAAATTTCCATGTAATTGATTACAAAGAATGATGCTAGTTTGTGGATGGAGAGAAAGAGGATATTTTAAGAGGCAACAGAGAAGAGACAGATTTTGACAATGATAGAGAAAAGGACAAATGACATGATTGGCCAAATTTGACACTTTGAATGGATGAATGTTTTATTGGAAGGAAAGATAGAGGGAAAAAGGGGACGTGAAAGACCCAGAGTGGAATATCTCAATGAGTTATTATGGAAAAGGCCTTACCAACAGATAAAACAGCTAGCTAAGTGAACACATCCATGTTTGCCCACCAACCATTGGTTGAGGGGAGAGAGAGAGAGTTGATCAAAGTACTTGGAACTAGGAAATTTTGTTACTATTATACATTATAATCATGAACTAAGAGTCTGTTTGTATGTTGGTATATATTTGTAAGTAATCTCATGTAAATAAAGCTGTGTATAGAAGTATCAAAGGCTTAAATTGCCTGGGGACTGACACAATAGACCAATCTAATCTACTTCATGAATCTATACTCGGTTCTCTCTCTATATACTTAGTGAATAACAAAAGTCAGGAAACACCAAACTTGCATTTTATGATGCATTAGCTATGCCGGGTAGAAATTCTTTTTCTTGTAAAATGCATAAAAAGAACAAATTTAAAAAATTTTTCTGCTATTGGCCAAGAGCCAAAAAGTTCTTACCAGAAAAGGAATTCTGTCTTCAGAAGAAAAATTCCATTTCAGTATGAAAATTTTGTTACTTAGAGGAACTGCTGTATTTCCTTTTATACAGTGGAATTATTTAGTTCTAGTGTGTAAAGCAATATAGAGATAACATGTATTGGATTTTTTACACTAGTTTTGGTAATATCATCAGCACAACCGTGCATGATTAACATGACGAAGTGTACAGTTGAAGAGAGAATTTTTTGATAAATAAGTGTAATTTAAATAGAAGTTTGAAAGAGCAAACCAAAGTCATATATGCCCAATACCCAAACAGAATGGTTTCTACTTATTGTGCAATATCAAAATTGTTAGGAAAATTCAAACAGAATTGAAACATCCATAATCTGGTTTCCTGAAATGAATTAACAAAAATCCATTGGTGTAACATAGCAGCATGACTAGAAGACAACCCTAATCTTTCTTCCAGTAAAGCTGCATCAATAGCTAGTGTATTGCAAGGTTTTGTTTTTGGGATTTTACATGAAAGTAAGTTCCATCCCTACAAGCTGCAAATTCACCAGTCACTGAAGCATATTGACAAACCATGATGATCAATGTCATTGGATGCATGAAAAATGATTGGCAATTGAGATTTTACAGAAACATTGTCATCTTGGAGAAGGTGTTATATTTTTCTAAGCAAGTTGCTAAACAAACAAAATTGTCATATATGTAAAAGAAAATTACTGTTGGATACAAGTGCTGCAAGACTTCAACTTTTTGAGAGCGATTGTTTGATGAGGGATTTATAAAAACTGTATAATCAGGCCACATTTTTTCAGGAATTCAGTAAGTTGGATATTTAGACCTGCTTGCAAATTATTACAACTGAGGCTTGATAATCTTCCTTTGGAACAATTGTGGAACTTAATTTTCCAGGAAGATGGCACTTCAGCTCACTCTGCATAGCTAGTATGAGAATAGCTAAGTGGGAAATGTCGCAATAAGTGGATCGGACACATGGGGCACATTACATAGCCGTAGATATCTCCACGCTGTTTTTTGCAGACACAAAATACTGTGTATGCCGAAGCTCCTCAAAACTTAGACGAGTTAAAAGACAAAATTACATTTGCAATCACACAAGTATTCTTTCTGAAATGTTAATCAACAGTATGCAAAGTTTCTCCCATCAAATTGGTCAATGCATCATATGTGATGAAGGCCTGTTTGAGTATCTTGTCAAATAAGTAGGTAATTTTTGTAATTATCTTTATTTTCTTCTTTTATTTTAAATAAATTTCAGTTACTTTTACTTAAATACAGTATTAAGCATGTTTTAAGTGTAAATATGCATATCTGTCAACTTAACAGAAATTCTGTTATATAAAATTTCACGAATTCTAGCAAATAGATTCACCAATGTCTTCGTGGAAATTAGTCTTTGTCTTTGGTCTGTAGTAATATTAAAATATAATGAAAAAATGGTTATAGTTTTGATATGCGAAAATGTTTGAGAAAAAGAACAGTTTCTATTTAGCACGGTTAATGAATGCATCATAATTATGAGCTAGGTGTTTCCTGACTTGCGGCTCACCGTATAAACAAAATAAACCTTTTCTTTTACTCTGTGGTTGACATTCTTTTAAAAATTTTCATTATTCCATTAAAATTTTTCCTGAATTTATTGTTCTTTTAATATTCGCATTCTTCATTTATACTAATAATTGAGTTGTTAATTGTTTTGGTATATTTTATATTTCTGCCCAGAGGAGAAGGGAAGTTTTTTATATATCTTAAATAAATAAATAAGATTCTTCAAAATTTAAATTCTAGTGATGTTATAAGTATATATAAATAAAATTACTACGTATTAGACAACCTTCCTTCATACCCGTACACCACTACCAATGTTTTGGAGTTAATCAAATACCTCAAGAACTTCATGATCCAGGGTCCAGTATACTTTAAAAAATAATCATTATTATTATTATTATTATTATTATATTATATTATATGAAAAATTTGTGAGAATGTAAAAATTTAGTTAATTTTCTTAATTCACAGATTTAAAATACATTCATTTTTAATGTTTTTCAATTTTGAAATAGGTTGAAAAAATTATAGTTTTTTCAGTTCAGAAATAATAGTTTTAATTATGTGTTTTCTTTGCACACTTTAATTTTGTTTTATTTAGTTATCTCTTGTCTTAATTACATTTTTTTTCCCACGAGATAGCTCATTAGATATTCATTACATTTTGTAAAACAAAAGCATAAAATTTTTTCTTGAAACATAATGTTTGATGGAAAGTTTATAACAGTCTCATTTAGAAAATGTAATTTGCTTAAATACAAGTATGTCTACATATACGTGACTTTTTTAACTGCAGCTGTTAAATGAATCTTTGTTATGATAGTAATAGCTGACGAAGAAAACTTTATTTAATATCTTTTTATCATAATTAAGAATTTAATACTTAGAATGCAGCATATTTAATAGAGATAAAAATTTATGTTAATACTCGTAAATTTGTAATATCAAATTAATACTAATCAAAAAACTCTAAATCTAATTTCATCAATCTTCTAATTGTTTTGTTTGAGTCCTTCCATGTTTGTAGACTTAAGCAACTTGCCATTAATTAATCTCAAGAAGAACTTCTGGTCTGAAAGTTCCTGGGATTAATTAATGGCGAGTTGCATTACTTAAGATTATAAACACGGAGGGGCTTTGACAGAGCAGTTAGAACGTTGTTGTTGTTATCAAATTGATTTGTTAATATACTTTGTATCAAACATAAGCTAGCAAATATAAAAATCTAAAATACCATAATAATGTCAAATGTAATATTTATCTTGTTATAAATAAAGTTTACATAAATAGAAGTTAAATTTAGAATAATATTGATTGATCTGAAATTGCTCCAAAATGGTTCATAATTATTATGAAGGAAATATTTTTATAAATTAATGATATACAATTAAATTTTTTGACACTTACATTAGTTGTTAAATTAGTTCTTAAACGTTAAATAATAGTTAATTTAATCATTTTTATGAAATATAACTTCATTATTTTTGTGGATAAGCAATTCATTTTAAAAATTTAATGTGCAAGAGAAAAACTAATAAATTTTTGCTACGATAATTAAAATTCGGATTTTGCGTAAACAAGCAATTTTTTTCCTCTGCGACAAGCTTTTCTGCAGAATTATTTCTAAATGTGAACTTCATTACTTATCTTTTTTAAATGTTCATCCTTGCAGAACTGTTTTGAAGCTCCTTACTGAACCGCCTTAATAAGTGCAAATTATCAGTTCTCATCGTTAAAACCATATTTGCGACTTTTAATAAGTTAATGTGGTGACTAGAAAACATGCTACGCAGATTTCAGTAAGTAAAGAATTGAAGTTCGATTTTTTTTAATATAAATGTGCATAGACGTTATTGAAATTTTCAATATTTAAATTTGAAACAGTGAATTAAAACTGTGTATGTCTGTCATGCTGTCAACAAACTAAAGGGTTAATAACTCTAGCATGTACAAATTTTATGTGAACTTTTTAAGATAAAGTATCAAAAACACTGTAACATAAAAATCTTCCTGTGTTTTTATTTTAAGAATAAATTATAAGTTTAAAGAACGACATTCAACGTTGAGTTATGCTTTTTTTAGTGTAAAGTTATTTGATGCCGTATTAAAACGTTAATCCATCATTTGAATAAATTTTTTATATCATAAATAGCTTAAACTTCACAAGAATTTATTACCTTAAACTCACTTATAAAAGGGGGAGAGATCGTTTTTCTTCCAGTTTTATTCAAAATATGTTCATTAACATATTTTTTAATGCTAATAAGAACAACAATAAATTTTACCCTGGCTATAACGTAACAGTTGTGTTTAATTTACTCTTATGCAAAGAATAATTATATTTAATAGGAATATATAAGGAATTTTTTAAAAGAAATATTGTTCTATTGACTTGCTGAAGACTATATAAATTATTAAAAGATGATTATTTCAGTTTGCTTTTTAGTAGAAATTTACTGTTTGTTTTATTGCATTAGGATAAGGTTAAAGTTGAATTTAGTTATGATTTGACCTTTTGTTTAGATTTGTTGTTTATAGTTTTAGAAGATGATACATCAGAAAGTAATTATTGAAAAGAAGCAGCAATGACAGGATTTAAGAAAAAATTATTTAATTAATTTCTATAATTGAAAAAAGACTAAATATTTAATGAGTTTGATTTTCTATCAAAAGTAGCTTGAAATATTTTTACAGATGAAATAAATAAATAAAAAAAATTAGTTTTGACATTTAATAAGTTTTTTTTTCCTACAGTTTGATAATTAATGTCTAAAAAAAGAACAAAATTTAATATAAAACTGTATTTTATTTAAATTTGTAAATTTCAGTAGTGTATTTTTCTATGAAGGTATACATGTAGTTGTCACTTCAAATTATATATTTGCTAAGATGAATATTGTTGAATAATACAACTTAAATTGTACTGAATGGCTAATGTTGTTTAAATTCTATGCATAAAAACTAAAAGTACTCTACAGAATCATTTAAAACTTTTTCAGAGTTTACTATAATCTAAATATTTTCTTATCTGGCCAGACTTTGCATCAGTAGTTCACAATTGGCCACCTTCTTGGTATTCTCTATTCTATGTAAATCTTTTGTGCAATGACCTTTTCTTATCAATGGTAGGCAAATAATGTAAAATAAATGATAGCAATAGTTTTTTGTTTATGAATTCAAGAAATTGTGTTATTATTTCCTTTCAAATACCTAATGTGCTTAAAGTACGTGTGTCGATACTTTTAATTCATTTTAATCAGATATAATCGTCATTGTTTGCTAATTTGTTTATATATAAATAAGTGAACAATAGCCCAAAAATATATATATAAATATCGCTAAATTTTTTGGGCTCTAATTCTAATTTAATTATTTACTATAATTGGAACTATAATAGTAATAATAAAGTGATATTATCTACCATTAAATTTAAAAAATAGTGGAATTATAACTAAAAATATTCCAGTGATATTTGGCTTATATTTAGATGTAATTTTTTTTTCTTTTAAGGATAAATGAATATTTTATCTTTTTAAAAGTTTATGCGCTACAGGAAGACTACTTGCCGATAACTGTTTTGGTCAGTTTCCAGTTGCGATAGAAATTGCATCTTTCAAATGCTTCGTGTAGTTGACCTTGTGGTCGTTAAGGTGTTTTTATTAGTTAGCTTACAGATTGAATCCTTTTTGCATTTCTTATTGATGATTGTTGAGTTAATGAGGATTTCTTGTTTGAGAAAAGTGCTATGGCTCTTGTGACTAAGTTTGGATATAATTTTACTATTAAAACAAATGAATAGAACATTCAGACATTCGCGAAACCTTCAAAAACAGTAAAAACAATTTAATTACGAGTATTTTCGGTCATAATTAATTTGGTCACGCGTTTGATTTTCCACATTCACGGTTTCTATATTTACATTATGAATAGAATAGTTAAACATTGAACATTTGTTGTGCGATTTTTGTCTATTAATCAAAAATACTGTGAAATAACAAAGTTAGTTTTTATTATTTAAAACTTACTATTTTAAGTATTACTTACTATTAATTTTTTTTTAAAATGAACTCTTAGAAAATTTGTATTTGAAGTTGATCTGTCAACACAAATCTAATGTATATTAAACTTCTATATGAAATAATTCTAATTATAAATACAATATCTAAAATAATTTATATAAAAAGTTTATTAAATTGATTGCTTATTTATGAATGAGAACTTTTTCCTCTTATTAAATTCTTTTTTATTCTTTGTTGTTATAGTAATTAATGTTTTTATTTATATTCATTTAATGATTTGGATCATTTTACTTTGTATTCAATTTTTAAAAATGGATGAATAAAATGATAATTATCTTTGTGAAATTTATTATTATTTTTTTTAATGAGAAACTCTCTAAGGAAGAGGGTCATTAAATTCTTGTATTTTGACAATTGATTTTTTGAAAATTTATTATTTTCTTTGTCTGAAGTTAGAGAGAGTTGACTTCTTACTATCTTGATTTTTAATTTGTCATATATCATACATTTAATTTTGTTTCCTTTTTTACTTAATGCTATTAATTTAAGAATGAATGTTGACCCTATACCAAAATTCTGATTCTGTAGGACAGTATTCTTCAATAGAAAACTGCTTCTGAATGTAATTTTTTTTTCTATTCAGAACTGTTTACGAAGTCTTAAAGATCCTCCTTTCAGTTCAATTTTGGTATCGACCAAAGAAGCTAAAACTCTGAATTTTATTTGGCTGCTTTCGAAGAGCCAAAGTTTTTTTTAGTTGATTCGTAATAACCAATATGTATGAACAGTGTAAGGAAGACGTAATAGGATTGATGTTGATGTTCTGAACTTTTTTTTTTATTAGTTTGCAATTTTTGTATGTGTAACTGGCTACTGTCTAATAGTAATAAAAAAAAAAAGTTTATCAAATAAACAATGTTTGTAATCAAAACTTTGCCATATTCATAGAATGAGAAATATTGATTTTTCAAAACAATTCATTAACAGAAATGAGGATATTGGCATTTTTACTTTGTTCCTTTTGGCATGGCTTATTTTATTCTTGAAATAAGACTGAATAAGTTTTAAGAAAATTCCAATTTTTTTCTTATCGAAATCATTAAAAACAAAAAGAAATTAAGCCAATTTCATAATAAATTGCATTATTCTCGTGTTTTCATTAAAACTTTTTCTAAAAATGCTGGGAATATTGAATAATTGATATTTATTAAATTTAAATTTAATAAAATTTTAAATAATATCACATTTTTAGATATGCAACTTGATAATGATTTTATTATAAGTGACTTTACGAATTGGGCTTTTTCCGATTAATCTAGCAATGGTTTTCTTGTATGTCTTTTTAAAAATTTCAACGACAATATTATATTTCTGACTCATTTCAAGCATTGTTTTGTGCGAGTAAGTGAATGAAAGTATTTGAGATTTTCTTGATAATTTTTTAAATTAAATAGATTATATATTCAAAATACTTTTTTGCACTTTTATAAACCACTATAATGCATAATTGGGTAAAGTTTGTTCAGTTATTTATAGAAATTTTAGTTTAAAAAACAATTTCAAGCAATAGTATAATGGGGATATAAGTATTGAGCAGGAATTTGAGCAATGTAATGTGTTATAAAAACTGTGGGCTCTATTGAGTCTGTCTTTTTAATCTGTATTTTAATTTTAAAAATCAATTGAAATGACTTGACAAGTTTTAAGTTCATAATTCTGTGTGAATTATAAACATAGAATCCTCTTTTCATTTCTTAAGACACAATTCTAAGTTTAACTTAGATGTGTTTTTGATTTAACATTCTAAGAAATGTTTATTTAAGTATAAATATTTAATCTATAATTTGAATTTGTGTACTTTTCAAGATCAGAGAACACTTCAATGTTAGACAGTTTCTGATATATTTGAAATGCACATAAATATTTTTTGATACGTTTGATGTTTTGTGAAATGATATGATACAGTATTAGACAGCTCATTGATTGGTCTTCATAAATATCCTGCTTGACATTAAGTAGCAACAAAAATATTAGATGAATTATAAAGAAAATATACTTTTTTCTACAGAATATTTGTCTTAGTAAATATAAAAAACAATAATTAAGCAGGTTGTAAGCTTTATGGTTAATCTCCTATCTATAGTGTTGTTTTCCCCTTAGAACGATGACCATTTGTCATTGTTCGTATTATAAAAAATAGGTATCAGACTGAAATAGTTTCCTTCTTTATTCCGTGGTCAAAAATCTTAGCGATAATTAAAAATGAATATTCAATTCCCTATGTAAATATATTTTTCATTACTCTCACTTCATCTCCGAAGTTACATTGATCTAGTCTCATATTTTATTAATTGCATATTAGAATTTTATAGAAATTTCAAAAATTTATTATATTAATACCAATTGTAATAAATTATTAAGTTGATGTAATTTAAAATTGATACACATTTCTCTTAAATTATAAGAAGTTTTAAAATTGACTTAAATAATGTAAATATTTGAAGAGCAATAATGTAATTTTAAAATTAATGTAATTTAATAATAGTTGTTGATAGTTAAAGTATTTAAACATAGTATGACAATAATGGCCAAAGCACAGCTCACAAGTTGCGCGTGGCTCTCGAATGTTGGTAGAATTCCTCCTTCACATATCTGAACATTGAAATTGAATGAAAAGTATAGATAGCATTGCTATACTACTACCATTGCTACCAACCACCATCACCGTTAGAATGGATAAATCACATTATGTCAACATACATGCGGTAAATAAACTTAATCTGATAGACAAAAGCCAAAATGTGGTATTGTCGTGACACCGTTACCGTCGGTGTTACAATGCAACATCATTAGCTTGTTTTAGAATGACGACTTCTTAAGTGCAGCTCTCGAGGCATGTCTAGTCGGCCATCCTTGTAGTATATTAAAGAAGCTTATAACATTAATTTTAAAGTATTAAATTTTTTTATATATAGTTGATTAAAATCAAATAGTTTAGACAATGCTTGAGACATAAAATTTAATTTTCCACCTCCAGTTTATTTTTTTGTAGGTCAAGTTTTATTAGTGAATATCTGAATTTTTATTGTCCTCGTATGATCGAGATGATTTAATTTTTTAATCAATTATTCTACAATATGCTGCGTTAGTTAGGTGATGTAATTTTAGATATAATTAATTTAAACGAATTTGACTTGTAAAGGAAGTTTTTTTTTATATTTCTAAAACTAATTTAGGCAATTTGTAGATTAACTTATATTATTATTTAAAGCAAATTTAAAATTTAAAGTAAATTAGTTTTTTTTTATTTTTTTGCTTCATTTAATAATAGTGACAAAATTCTCCATGATAACAGCATTACTTATCCAATTGAATAGGTAATTTTCACTTCTTAAAATGAAAATATTAGTTGCATGTTTAAAAATATGCTTATATAAATTTGCAGTTTTGTCTGTTTTTATACTTGATAGATCAGGAAAATTTATTTATTTTTTCTTCTCTTATTCTGTAATGTATCTGCTTTCATTTTTAATAAATTTGAGTGTGACCCGTATGGAAACCGATAGAGTATTATTCCAAATTAATTTGCATTATTACAGCCCAATTCATCTATAATAATGGCTGATTAATTAAATTTCTGCACTGCTTCCGAATCGATATCAAAATTCGTAACTCTAACAATCGCCGTACCCGTACTTAGCTAACCTCTTAGAGCTACCAAAGAATAACGTGCTCCATTTAAAATAGAATCGACTAACCACACCTCTCGGATTTATTCCGCATCGGACTGCCGACGATATATTTAATGCCATACTTTAATATTAAAGATTATATTATATGTAAATATTAAATATAGAAACTGTAAATGCTAGAATATAATTTTGTTAAATAAGTTTGATGTAGTTTTTTTTTAAAAGGAATGTCAGTTTTTTTTTTAATTAATTTTAATGCAATTTATGGAATGAGGGGGAAGAATGAATCTGACTTTAATAAAAAGAAAATATCAGAATTACTTCTGTTTACATTTAAAATTTTAACTATTAAATTTTAAAGCTTTGCCGTTTTCCTTTCGAAATTAGATTATACATTTTTATAGTCGGAATTCCGACACTTTTCAACTAGATTTTCTTATAGTCTAACTGGTTTCTAGTTTACGTAACCTTAAATCAAATTGTTCTCTTAAGATTTTATTTCAGAAAGAACAATTCGATTTTTTTCTCTATTTATTTGTTTTTAATTTTAAATAAATTGTTTCATAAACTGGATTTAAAACAATGATTTTTCCCTTTAAAGGAATGCAAATTTTATTATTAAGACATAATTAGGAAGGGTCTATGTCAGAATGTTTCCTCTTTTAAATCCTCAACAATAATGTTTAAAGTATAAGATTTAGGTATAACTAGGAAAATACATAATAAAATTTTTTAAATTTAAAATTATTAAAACTGTCTGGTCTCTCCATATTAAAAAAAAAAAAAAAAATTGCCAAATTATCTCCCATCTTAAACAGTTATCTAGCTGCTACACTATTTCATCTATTAAATTACACAGTGATCATTTAAAATGGGTATTTCTTAATTCATCCTGAAAATTCCTTTTTTTTTTTTTCCTTTGTAATGTTCCTTAATATAGAGTACCAAGTACTCTTAAAATAAGATCTGAATTCTCATAACTAAAAAGTAATGGGGAACAAAAAAAAGGCAAGTTGTTGGATTATATCCAACATAGTTTCTGCATAGCTGCAATGTATACCATGCACTTGATATATCACCTTAAACCTGAACTATGTATATAACATATATCAAAATATCACTCTACTCTGAACCATTAAAAAAACAGAAGGAAACTCCACAGAAGTTATCTTAATTACTTCCCCTCTTTATTTTTAAACAAAATTCCGGGTCTGATTCATTATTCGCCATTATAATTAGCCAATATTAATTTAATCGATCAGAAAATTTCACTCACTCGTGGAGCTGGTGCTAAACTGGACTTAGGCCAATAAAAATTTCCTATTCACAAGTTTAAACCTTTTTTCTTCTCCCATTTCCCTCTTTCTCTTTCTCTCTTCTTACTGTTTTCAAAAGGAAAAACAAATTTCCTCGATAATTTTATGAATCGATGACCGATCACGGATGAATGATCAATCTTTCGGTGGCGAAATTCCCTGTTTTCTACCCTCCATTATTATAGACCGTAGGGAATTACACTTGAAAAATTTTTCTACTTTTTCCCGCTCTTAAACTTCATTTATCATTCAGATAAATCCCGGGAAAGAAATCTCTCGGAAATTAATATTCGATTTTATTTTTATTCTATTTTCGCCGGTGCCCGGCGACGACGAAGGAATTTCCAGATTAACTTAGGAAATTCTCCTTCTATTCATTACGCCGCGCGGTTTGTTTATTCATGATGTTTTCGCCAAGAGACCGGAATTATTCAAAAGGCCAGACGTTTCTCCTATATCTTAACATTGAAAGGATAACATTTCTCCGCTTGTAGAACGTCGATGGATGACGGATACGCGCACCTCATTAAAAAATGAAAGGCACGGGAATGTAGACGACGTGTGACAATTTATATAGATGGAATCGACTCGGGAGATAAGGATCCCCTCCTCCTCCCCCCGCTCTAACCCAAGCTGTTACTAGATATTTTCCGTTACGAAAATCGATTTAATCTACAGATTAATCTGTAGATTATATTGTTAATTATTAATATACAAATGTCATTTCGACACCGAAACAATTCGTCGTTAGGAAAGTATAGTGTAGTAGATTTTTTGTTTTTTTTTTTTTTAAATTGTGTTTCGATACGTGTGCTTAATTGCATTCTTTCGTATTTCTTCCTCTCCCCCCCGCTCGCAGCAGCGCTGTTTTTTCATCTAGCGACGAATGTTTCGCTAATATGACTACTAATCATACGGCAATGTATATCGGCGGTGTCGACGATCGATTCGAATAGAATCAGCGATGCCGTTTAGCCTTAAGTCATCCGAAAGTATCGATTTTGTGCACGAGGAGCGTCTTAGACTATTAAAGTAAAGATTATTTGCATTTCAAACTCTTCCATCTATTGATATGTAGATGTGACGCGCCGATTAGAATCTTATTTTTTTCTTTTTCCTCCCTTTTGTGTGTGTATAAGAAAAAAAGAGGCGGATTCAATCGCTCGTGGAATTGTTTCTGCAAACCTAGTTTTAATCCGTGCGATTTTTTATACTAACGATTTAATTATCGTGAATGATATACGATGTTTCTCGATCGAGCAAAGTGCTCTTCCGTAAAATCGACTAGTCAGCATAATACCTTTTCTCTCCCCCCCCTCTGTCTCTCTCTCGCTCCTGGAGTAAATTCGAATTACTTAAACGGGAAATTACCTATAACGCAGAATTATTTTAATTACAACTAAAATGAATTAGAAGTTTAATTAAAGTTTGATTAGAGGAGATAAAAATCGCGCCGGGCAGCAAGATTTTAGCTTAACTAACGGAATTTGGGTTCAGTCCCCCTTCCCGTTTTTATCCTTTTCCCTGACTCTCTTTCCTTGCCGAAAAATCTTTTGGTTTCTTCGACTGGATAGGCGATTATCGCGTAATTTTTCGCCGGTTATTTTGATTGATTAGCCTCGAGGTTCTTTCACGAATTAGGATTTTCCTACACGTTTTTTCGTGTTCCTTAACCTCACGAATCGTTCGCATCGGGCTTCGACTGATTGTTTTATTGGTGAAGGAATTTAACTAATTCGTTTAATTTAAATTATTAAACATTTTCACGACACTTTCCGTCGATTTTCTAATCGATAAAAGTCGTGAGATTGTAGGGTTTTTTTTTAAATTTCCTTAGGCAAAGTCAATCGGTTAAATCTGGCATCTTACAGTCTTCCCGGTGGTGTGAGATAATGCAAGAACGATTCGTTAGATATATTAATAACTCGAGTTAGCATGTGGCTCTCGGTTAGAAACATCTGATATCTCTTTGCCACGCTGCGTTGGTTCATTATCCTCTCCCCTTTTTTTCCTGTTCGAGTCGGAAAAAAATCGGGTTGATGCTTTAATAGAAATATCAGTGAAGTAATAAGTGTTTCTGCTTGTAATACGTCGTTAGATCTTTATTTATTTTAACGAGATTTGTTCGCCGAATGCTTAAATTTTTTAATAGTCTGCGAGCAGGAAAGGTGCCATCAGTTTTTAGTTATGTAATTTATATATATATACATATAAACCTCGATGGAGATAGAAAGGAAAATGGTGGGATAAAGCGCGTGTTTATACGCGGAAGAAGGGAGCCAAGGTCAGTTAGCGAAGTTAGTTGCTATTTTTTGATCTTTCTGCGATCTTTATTTCCGCGACCGTCCATTAATCTCGATCAGAAGTAAGGAACGTCGCCGGAATTGGATTATATGTACCCGTTAGGGTTTTGCAGCTTCTTCGTTCCTCCCGTGGCTTCTTCCATCTTACGCTCGTTAAATTAACGTCATCCCTTTCGCGTATTGCTAGCTCTTATCCATTTTTTTTTCAAGCCCCAGTCGGATGCAGATTCATCACATTTTCGTTTCGATCCGCTAGTCGGATGCGGGAACGAGGAGGGGAGTGACGAAATCGACCTTCGCTTAAATTAAAGTCGAGGCGAAAATAGGGCCCGAAGCCATCCCGGATTACCGGATTTATCGATCGATTCGGACTGGTGGAAGCATGGCAACGGAAGCGCATCTGCTTATCCCAGCATTTCTCATCGATTAAAAGATGAGCGACGTCACGTTCTCCGAGGAAGAAGCCAGCCAATATGGCGTCGGCAAAGTCTGCATGCAGAAGGCGCATTATGTCCGGTTGAACCTCTTCTGGCTCCTCCTCCTTTTCCGTCCCATTCTGCCCGCCTCAGTCGGGTGATCAGCTGGCCACAGCTGTCTGACTGTCTGTGTGTGTTGTGTGTGCGCGCGCGCGTGTATGCCGTTCGGCAGCTGTGCCTCGCAACTTCCATCCCCGTACGCGCTCGTTCGGATACCCGTGCAACATGCACAATCAAGAAATTAAATGTAAGTAACCACCACCACACCCCCGTTCGAATTTTCCTTCTATCCACGGTTCAGTCTTTTATTCTCCTGTGGCTTACGTGTGTAACGAGGAACACGTTTCGATAGGATGTCCGTTTGCGCCCCTCCTCGTCCGTTCTTAGTATTGCATATTCTTATCGGAGGGAGGGGTAGTTTTCATTTTTCGTGGCTTAATTAAGGTAGTTAGCCGATCTTTTCGGCTCTCTGGCCAGGGTTCGGGAGAAGTTTCCTCTCCCGGCCAGCTCAATTTCGGCCGAGAAAGATTCTGGTAATAAAGAAGCCAGAGGGGAGGACGAACGTTCTTTTTAAATGCGTCCCGGTCGAAGCTCTTTTATGAGCCAACTCACCGGCGACGTCGCGGGAGCGGAAACGGAAATAATAGCTTTTCGCTAGAAGTCGCCAGAAATGTTTACTCACTTCCGGGAAGGAGCCGCGATTCTTCGGTTCTTCCTCCCGGCAGTTTCCGGTCTCTTCTTTTTTTTCGGGGGGTTTAGGTAAATCGCGCCGTGTCCGGGGGGGTCCGAACAACACGTGGTCGGTTCCTCCCTCATCCTCCTCCCCGGGTCCGCGACGCTGTGGAGGAATGTGGCTTCTACTGCAGCTCGGCGAATTCGATTGCCAGATAACGGGGATGGGTTTTGTCGTAGCTTTATTATAGAGCGATATCGAGCGGGGAAAAGTTGGATCATCAGTTTAGAAGTCGTGGCGCCGTGCAATTAATAATAAAACGTTAAAAACGCGTAGAACTCTCTCCGGTAATTACGTCCAGGCGAGATCCCCTCGCTAAAGCGTTAATTAGTATATGGAGAAGTTTGACTCCCGACGGCGTCAAAGTTCGAAACATTCAGCGTAGGAGGGACCTATATATCGTTTATCGATAGACGACGTCCCGTCATTAACCGGAACGTCGGATCCCCCCTCCTGTAATAAGTTTAGGCAGATGTTTCGATCTTGTTTTTTTCCCTCCCTCTCCGTCACGCCCACATCCAAAATTACTTGTCTGCTAAAGACGATAATAGGAGTTAAGTGGCAGATGGAGAAGAAAAAATGGAGGCAGGCTAGTGACCTAATTGCATTAATTTGTCTGCAGTCGTCTTCCCTGTGTCTTAATGCGTGGCGTAATAGCGGTTCCTTAATTGGGAGCGTTTAAGATTAACCGTTTTTTCCACTTTTTCGCGTTGTTTCCTTCCAACGTTTCCTCTCCCCCCGAGTTATGTATATTAAACGGGCTTAAATTGAAACAATTTAGGGGACGATAATGGTTCGAAGGTCGTTCGTCCGAACCGTGTTTATCGCTAATTTAAAAATTGCTGGGGTGCGTGCGTGTGTCTGTCTGTCTGTGTGTGCGCGAGTTACTCCTAACTGGTGGTGTCGAGTATTATAAATTCGTCTTCGCGCAGTGTTTGTATAATAGATTAGAGATATTCAGATCCTTGTTTTTGTTTGTTCTAAATATAAATTCTAATGAGCGTACTAAGTGTTAATTTGTGTTTGATTGGACGTAATTTGAGTCATCCTCCTCCTCCGTCTTGTTATCGAATTAAGTAGTGATACAGTTAGCATCGATCGGTCCTCGCTTTATGTATATATAATATATATTATCGTTTAGGTCTAATTGTGTAAGTGTGATTCGGCCGACTGGACGTTCTTATTGAGAGTTTGGACGTTCTGGACGTTTTTATTGAGAGTTTTAAGTGCCGAGTTAGTGATTTTAGTGTCGAAATTCGTGACGTATCGCTTGGGGGTCCGATCGGTTTCTCGACTTCGGCCCTTTGTTTTTGGTAGATTAGGGCTTTCGGAGTGATTAAATCTTGTTAAGAAACAGCGAATTGGCGGAGAAAAGGAGGCTCCGTTGGCTCACTAATCGGGCACTCCGTTAATAAAAACGATTTGATTTAAAAAAGTTTAGAGGATCCTCTCGCGAAATCCAAATTAGCCTCGCCTTTTCCACAGTAAATTCCATTATTTTCGTACAAAAAGTTCGCTTAATTAGTGCGCTTCCGTTCTCTGGGACGACATTTTTTGTGTGTGAGAGTACCGAAAGAGAGGGGGGAAGCGCTGACCGGAAGTAATCTGTTCCTCTTTGGAATAACATCGAAGTGGCGATTGTTCTCCGGTAAAGAATGAATTGTTAATGAGGCGACGAGGGAAACGGTAGGTCATACACCTGTTACGATTCGTTCGTACGCGGCGTGGAAAAACTGGAGCCTTTAGTTAACGACCGGAACCGGCGGGGCGTGTAGGTGTGACTCGAAAGGACGAGTCCAACCGCGTGGGGTTAAACGGATTATTGTCCGACATCCTGCCGTTAGATGGGAACATCAAGGTCCCCTGGCGGTCGTTCTCACATGCGTATTGCTCGTCCTATGCCTCTTCTTTTTTTTTAACCCTCTGCGGATGGGAAAGCCACCGCCACTCGTTCATAAATCCGACCCCCTCGAGGTCGTTGGTAACTCTGTCACTTTTTTTTTTAAATGTCGTACCGACCTAACGGGGCGGCTGTCAAAATCTGTAATGGGAGGAGGTGGTGTATAATCCGCACACCGGCTAGGACGAGGGGTTTGTCTTTCTACTCCGGTAAACTCTCCAAGGCACACGCAGCTTCCTTGACCGCTCCGTGCCTAGTTCTCAGGATGCCAGGCGTGACTGTTAGCGTGAACGTTTTCCATCGCGCGTCACGTTCTGTGGCGTCACGGACCTCCTCTGTCGAGACACTACGGCCTTTCCTACGGGGAGAGAGGGAAGAGAAATAAGAGTTTTTAAGCCTCCGTCCCAACGTAATCCCATCGAAATCGATACGTTGCCCGTGCATTTTTATTCAGTATTTGCTTTTCTTCTTCGTCCTTCCAATCCTAATCGATGCAATTGGCCCGGGGCACGAGGAAGGAGGGGGTGAAACTATTTAATAGAAATTTCGGATAAGTTTTTCCCCCGTAGAATACAGTCTTATGATTGAATTTAGAATTGCTCTTTTACTTTCTCTCCCCCTTTCCACCTTGTGGGAAACATTTCCATTTTTTCGTTTCCGAATTTCGTGTCCAATTGGAAATTTTATTATTTTCTTTCCTCGCTCCCGCGCGTAATGGTAAAATTATGCGGGTTCGGGTTTTAAAAATGGCCGGTTTGGGCGACTTTACACAGTTCCCTCGTTGATTAATACGCATCACCGTAGATGCGGGCCTTTACAACTCTTTAAATATTAGATATTTCGAACGTTCTTAAAAATTTAGAGAGATTCTCCGTCTGCTTAAAAATTAATTACATTGTGGTTCCGTGCCGTAGAAGAAGATACCTTAACGTTTTAATGTATAATTTTGTTGTTTTATTATTGATATTGTTGGGCGCATTCTTCTTCCTCCGGGGCTCTTCTCTCCAGTAATAACGTTTAATACATCGTAACTATAAACTAAGTTCGATCGAATTCTACTTTATTATTATTATTTTTTTTTAATATTTTTCTCCTCGGAGGTTCGAATTTATTAAAGAAAAGTCAAGAGTTGGATCCGGTCCACGTCCCTAAAATATTCATCAGATAAATGCCGTAATGCATAATATATACATACGTAATAAAATGACGTTTAATTTTATTTTTAAGACACGAAAATATAACGTTATTTCGCTGCTCCACCGCACAAAAAAAAAGTTTTTAAAATGTTAAATTTTGGGTGGGAACTCGCTCTTTTTATTATTGTCTAATGTCGGTTCGAATTTGGCATAGTTTTCGAACCGCTCCGGTGAAGTTTCCTGTCGAAATTATTGTGGAATGGACCTCCTCTTTTATTTTTATTATTTATCTCTTCGGAGTTAGTTGGGCGAGAAGAGCTGCGACGAGTGAAGCACTCGCATCGAAAGTAGAGCGTGATCGAACTTTTGTATCGCGACAAACGGACGAACACCCCTCCTTTTAAGGTGCTCTCGCTTTATCTAGTGTATAGCGTAGCTAAGTTTCGTGTCGACTTTTCGTTCGGGTTATTGCCTGGACGTCGAGGAAAAAGTAGATAAAAGCTTGGTCCTCCGTGAAATCTTAAAATGACGTTTAAGCTCGGCTACGCATTAAATTTAAATCCCCCCTCTGCGTTTTTTTGAGATACAACGAAAGCGTCCTCTTTCTTCTTCTTCCTCCTCCTCCTCCTCCTCTTCTTCTTTTTCTCCTCCTTACATCAGCGGAAAATTATTGAAATGCGAAGTGGCACCGAACAGTTTCGAAAAGGGTTATGATAAAATTCTAAAGCACTTTACTGGAAAATTCGTAAAGGGAGTTGCTAGAGAAAAGATGTATTTTAATGTTACTCCACGGAATAAAAGGTTTATCTTGTCCCGGCTTTCGGGAGGAAACCGGCAAAGCTCCATTAAATCCATAAAAAGATGAAGTTTTGATCCTCGGCTTTAGAGTTGTAGTCTCGTCGATTTGTAATTTTGTGTGTGTGTATATATATTTTTTCAGTCTACAAAATTCTTCGACCCGCCGTAGAACTAGAATTTAACTTCGTTTTGCTGCCAACGGGGTGGCCCGACAGGCGGTTAACTGGTGTATTGGTTTTTGCGTGTTGTGGTTACACTTTTCTTACAGAATCTTCAGATTCTGTGGGAGATTCGAGGGAAATTGGGAGAAACTCTTGAAAAGTTTCCACCAATTTGCAATTTCCAGCGGTTAACCGAACACCCGCACTCGGACCAGATGCATCAACGATTCTTTTTCATTTTTCTATTAACGATTCGACCCATTTAATCCGTAAACGTAATAAATTGAAAAAAAAAAATGGCTCAGTGGATGATCCGAGTGACCCGCATTTCCACATTTTTCGATCTTGACCCCGCTATTAGAAACAACCTTGATTTATATACGTATTTTTTTTTAATGTTTTGTATACACTGTTATTGCTTGAGTGAGTCCATTGTTATCGACGAGGAACATCGGATAATTGGCCTATTCCTTTTCTGGACGTTACCACGTGAACATTGAACTTCGATTCTCACGCGAAAATTGCGGTATGACGTCACCGGGTGTCCACGAAAATATGGAACGTACGCTACGGGCTGTAAAATTACTCTATTTTCTTTCTGGTTTTATTAATATATATATATTTTTTTCTTAAATAGGTTCGATAAACGAAGTGGGGAGGAGGATAGAAGTCGAAGGTCTTAAAAATTTTTTTCTCTTTTCTTTTTTTCTAAGAAGAGGGGGGGTCCTTCCGAGTAGTGTTTTCGCGAAAACGACCTCCTTTGGTATCGGCTAATGTTAAAGAAATCCGGCAGTTAGAGATAACTCCGTAATCTCCACGTTTCGTAGCTTTGCAATGATTGTTTTTCTGCTTAAATTGAAAGGTTTTATGTCTTTCCAACAGGCCGATCTGTTTTCTGATGATTCGGATTTTTTTTCCCTTTCTCTCTCTTCCCCTTCTTATTTTTCCAATTTTCCCGAAGTTCTCGCTATCATATTCTTCCTCCGACGTCCGTTATCCTTTATATATATATATATATTGAAAAACAAACACGATACTCGGGACATTTAATAAATTCTGCAAGATGATACATTTTCTGTAAACTGCTTTAAAACCCTTCAAAGATTTATTATTATTTTATTTTATTATTTTTTTTCAACAATGTCTCGCTGGAGATTTTACATTTTGTTTTTTCATTTATTTATTTTCTTTTTCTTTTTTCTCCCTTCCCCTTAGATACCGTACGCTGTAAATTGTATTTGGGGAGATACTTAACCCGTTTGGAGATTTTTGTCGTTTAAAGGGCGGCCCAAAAGCCGCCGCAGCCAAATACACATTGCTGCATTGTTCTATGTATAAATTACAATACCGCCAACAAATTCGATGTAACGAAGATCGGCGGGTACCGTGTCGTTTACGTTCCTTCGACGTTTTTCGGGCCGCCCGTATTTAACACGTTTATTTCTTCCAGATAGTTTAACTTGGGTGAACTGCGTGCTGTAATGTATGTATGTAGGGTTCTTATCTTCGGTGTATTAGTGGTTAAAATGGTTCATTACGGGAATGAAATATTAATTACGCTATCTGGAGCAGTTCCAGAAGTTTTATTATTATTATTTCTTTTATTAGATAACGGGTCGATCGATGAAACTAGGAGTGGCAAAATCTCGCACGCGCTAAACGAGCGTAGTACGTAGCCCTACGAGAAATTCGTGTTCTGTGTCTACACGGGATTCGTTTGGGGAATTTTTATTGTCGCCACACTTCTTCGCTGCGATTCGGCGACGCTATAAATTCGTATAAGATTTTAGTTACGCGAGTTCCTCCCCCTCCCTAAAATCACTACTGCGAGGGTGTAGATAAGGCTCCGTCGCTTTGGAAATCGCAGAAATTAACGCTTCCTCCACCGGAAGAGGCGTCAAAATATTAAATAAACGCGTTAAATCCGTAAATTTTGATGAGGTGTGCGGGGGAAAAAAGCAGTTTTAAAGGTTTGTAGCGTTTAAAAAAAAAAATGTATTTATGTACAGAAATGCGCTTCGAATACAAATGCCTTTAATGCCGGTGTAGAATATAAAATATGGTATTTTGATACGCTATTACCATATCCAGACACGAATGACATCTGGCTTTTGTTCGAAGGAAGAATATTAACACCGAAGAAGTAGCACGTAGTTCGGGTCAGACTTATTTTTTTTTTCTCTACGTATTTATTTATTTTCTCGTGTGGAAGAGACCTTGTTTTAATGCCTGCCGTATTTTCCGATCTCTTCCCCTCCGACAAAAGGTCGGATTATTGTAATTTAGTCCCCCCTCTCCCCCGGTTAATCCCGGACCAGTCGGGAAATTCGAATCGTTCTACTGTGTAAGGCTCGTAATACAATATAATATAATGTATACAACTTAATCCGTCGGTAATTTGCAAACCAGATTAGGGGTCTGTCGCTAAAGAACAATGAAACAATATAGGAAGTAAGAGTTTGCTCGTTTTTAAATTGCTCGATTGATTGTAATCCACTCTGTGTCTTCGGCCTATTACTCGTCCTATATTAAGATAACCTTAATCTCTGAATAGGAACCGTTTCGTCGGTGCCTTAATTTGCTTATCTCACTCCAATAACCGTTACTCCCGTGGAAAAAAAATGCCTTCCTCCTGTGCCTTGTGATTTATTGTTTTGTGACGTTAATGTGTAATCTCTTGTGTTCTGTAATCCGCGTGTTATTTTCTGTGTGTTCCTCGATTTAGCGCCACTATTTATTCGCTCTTTGGAATTGTCATTAAACCGAGTTACCTCAGATAATGAGAATTATGAGGTCTTAGCGCCAGTTTATCATCACAGCGTGCGACTTTCGACGTTTGTAATGCAAAAACGTACATTGTGTGATACACAAGAAACCCGAAAGGTTTTCTAATGCTTACGGGGAAAGATGCATTCACCGGGTTTAGCGCCGACTGCGTTATATCGAGGTTAAATCGCGTGTGATTTATGCCGTCTCACCCTTTCAGAAAAAACACACCTTACATTTTGATACCGCAGACTTCATTATAAGGTGGATAAGTAAACATATTGTAACTTTTTGTAGTGTTGCATGAACTTTTACATCTATTCCTCCCGTATAAAATATATATATATATATATATATATATATATGTCGATAAAATTCCTGTGTCGTTTATATCCAGGTCATTTTTTTGACGTTTCTGAACGGAAAAAATCCGGAAATTTAAAGAAAAATCTATATTGGAATTTTTTACGAGTTGGAAAAGAGATTGATAGATCATACGGAATAGTTTCGGTGGCTCGTATAATGGTTTTATAGTGCATAGATCCTTTATAAGAAAACCTGGACTAGGGATTTTTTTATGTACCGGAAAGAGGAGGAGGAGGAAGAAGAAGAAGAAGAAGAAGGAAAAAAATGCATTCATAACGGTCGAGCAGAGAGAGAGAGATATTTACATCTTATTTAAGATGTAAATTATCGTTATGATTTATGCTTTTCTTTTGTATTTCACTTATTACCCTGTCTGCTCTTTGTCTGCTTCGTGTCCATTTACTTACCCATTCCTATTTACGTTTCTGGTTTTGTCTGCCACTCGATTTTTTCTCAACTCGTGTATAATTTTGTGTGTTTTTTTCGGTTCGCCGTGCTCGAGAGACTTAATTTGATTCGGGAATAAGCTTTTTTCCCCCTCCTTCTTCTTCTTTTTTACTATTGTCATGACTTTTTCCTGTGCGATCCTTTATTTTTCTTGTCTGTCCGTAACGCTTTTAATACCCGTCTTTATATACTACTTGATGTAATCACCGTGACTGATTTTGTGTTGTTGGCTTTCTCGTCATTTCACTTCTTCGATGTTTAGGTGTGTTTTTGCATGTTTATACCCCGTTTTTTTCGTCGTATGTTTACACTTCACTTATCTGTTGCTTTTATCTGCTTTCACACTCTCTAATGGGTCTCCGGTGTCAATCGCGCCACTGTTTAGAGAGTGCCTCACACAAGAACACTGTGATTCCGTGTTGCCAGCTCGCTTTCGTTCGACATGTACAATATTTTGTTAGGAGCAGCTTTTCGGACGGGAGAAGAAAAAAAGAAGAGGAAACACCGAGTTTCCTGGCTGGAAATTAAGTTTCCAGCCAGGAAACTTTCCTCCGCACGCGAATCTTTGTTTTGGTTCCGTGAAAGTGTTTAGAATTCCGCAGAAATTGATTTTCTTTCAATTCAAAAACCAGGCGAAAATTAGCGATAAGAAGGGGGCTTAATTAGCGGAAGCAATTCGAGCGAAAATGAATACAAATAGAAAATTATCGAATACAAAAGAGGAGAGACTAAGAAGAGGAACAAAGAAGAGTGGAAGGAAAAAAATTCCCTAGGAACTATGGAAAATTCATTCCAAGTTGTATACGGGGCATAAAAAAAAAGAAGAAGAAGAATCCAATTAAATGAAATTGAATTGGAAATTTATAATCTTAATTTAATTTTTTAAACGCAGTTTTAATAGAAATGGCCGAGTCGTACGGGTTATTAGTCAAAATCTGATTAATCCCTTAGAATTTCTATTAAATTTAATCGAAATTAAGTCTTGTATTCCAATTAAAATTACTTAGTTATTTACGCGATCGGAGTCGGTGATTGAGTAATCAAGAGAGTGATTGAATTTTTTTTTCTTTCTAGGGGAGGGGGAAAAAAGTCTCTTTTACCTAATTGTTAAATAACTTATGGTAATTGCTTGGATGAAAATCGAGTAACCTTAGAGAAAACCACGTTTCCCCCCTCTCCCTTCTTTCTTTTTCTTACAGAAAAACGGCGGAGAAAATAGTTTTTCAGTTGATAGAATTCGAAATTATAATTATATAAATGGAGGCTTTTATATACAAATTGGTCTCTTTTTTTCGCTGGAATTATTACCGCCATATTTTGAAAAGTTGGATTTTTTTTTTTTTTTTTTTTTTTTCGTTACGTTCGTCCGTATGTCTACCCGCAGTCTTTTTCGGAAAATTACTCGACGTTCGCGTAAATGAGTAATTCTAATCACTTTTGTTTTTTTTTTTTTCGTTTATTGCGTAAACGTTTCTTCGATCAATATTTATCAAACTTAACCGCTCGATAATTAATCGTTTAGAAGTAATTATTCACAGCCGGATCGATTACGCTCGCCGTTCGTTCGTTATACGCTAAGTCTGCACAGTAAATATTTGCATAGACACGAGAAGATCTCGGTTGTCTGTTGTTGTTGTTGTTACAGCTGATAACTTCCGCTTAAAAAGTCGCCATAAATACATCACGGCGGGACATTTTAACGCTCCCGAAACCCGATATATCGCGATTTGTAATTTTTCGATAAATGCCACCCCGATTATGCGCATAATTTACGAAGGGAAAGCGTAATTTAACACGTCCGAAACGACAACAAGATACGCGTTAAAAAGTATCGGGTGTCGTCTCCGAGTAGGCATATTTTTATAGCTTTATTAAAAGATTTAAAAAAGCGCAATAAACGTATACATTTTAAAATATATTTTTTTAATAAAAATATACCCCTAAATTACGCCGAAATTTTCTCACGCGAGTCGATACTCTAACCGCTTACTCGAACGTAACGTTGTTTTAAAGTACGCCGGAGCAATTTTCTATATTTAATTTCTATTGCTTATTTATTTAAAGTTTAAAAAATATATATATAAAATTAAATTAGGGATAAACGAATAGCGTAGGAAAGAGGGGAGTTTCGAATGAATTTAAAGTTTTTCTTGTAAAAGTTTCATTCGGCACCTGAAAAATTGATCACGATCCACGCTCTCTGTTATCCGGGGATGCCTTCTGCCACGCGGATATCACGAATTGTCGAATTTCTACGCGGGAGATGGATAAATTTAGGTATCCTTTTAGACGCGTTGGGCTATTTCGAGGGGGGGGGGAAGATGAAGAATTTCTTTCTTTTTTAGGTGCTCGCTTCGCCTCCCGCAAACTTGCTCTCCCCCTCGGTTTTGTGGAGCAATGGCGTGTCGATAAATAACGACGTGTTTTAAGTTTGGTAAATCTATTAAAGATCACGGAAGGCGCGAGGAAAATATAGGAAGAGAGTATAGGTTTTTAAAGACTTCACCGGCGTGAAGTGCCGTAAACAATTGCCGCCAAGTGTTCATGACCCGAAATTTCTTTGTCTAGATAAAACGTCCCCGTAATTGCTTCGAAACACTGTTTCGGGGGGGTGTCGAGTGAGCCGGATTCGTGAATTTCCTGCGTTTTTAGTAGCAAAAAACGTTCGAACGTTCTTCCTCGTTTATGCGCCGGAATTCGGATACGGCGCCGATTCTTAGAAATTGCCGAAAATCTCGATTCTCGAACGGTTCGAGTTATTGTATATATGTACATCGAAAGCGTACGGACATACGGACGGACCATACAGACTGCGATTGCTTTTTTTTTCCTGCATCGTTATTTCGGTTAGTGCGTCGTATCGAGTTATGATATTCGCATCGTTAAAGACGGGGACGCTTTGCGGATGGTACTATTTTCTTAGCCGGAGGCGGTCCGTCTGGAACCAGTTTGCCCTTCTCCCTCCCGTGACCCATGCCAAGGACTGAGCTGTCGACTCCGGCCCGAAGTCGAACGTTCTTTCCTCTTCTTCCGTTCTTCGCCTCGATATTACGCTCCTCTGCCCGAACGTCCGAGCGTAGATGGCCATTCAACTTCAAGCAGGTAACGTCTTACCAGTTTTTTATCCCTTCCCCCGTAAGGAAAGGTCGGTTTTAGCACGGGATGGGTCTGATTATTTATTATTATTAATTTCTTTTTTACCGATACTAGTCGATCGGACGCGCTCGGCTGCATTCGGTACAGTGTTTTTAACAGTTCGAAAACAGGCCGTTGGGCCGCGGTTTAATTAAGGTCTTTCGGTTCTCTTTCCCGTTTGTTTACTACACTTGCCAACTGTTGAAATTCGTTCAACTCTTGCTCCTTCCTCCCTCCCTCTCGCTCGCTCTTCTTTCTTCCGTCTCCCCTTTTTTTTTCTTGTATAAATAAATCAGAAACTATTTGTTTAAGCCTCGAGATGTAATTTTAAACTCCTCGAGCGTTAACGTTATAAATTTAAATTCGATTAAAAAATCCATTTTTGCTCCGGCGACTCTTCCTCCTCCCTCTTTCCTCTTTTTATTTTTCGTTTTATTTTATTTTTTTTTACCTATTTACGCGTAATTGATGAACTGTACGTTATTAAATTCCTTTTTTTTTCTTTTCGTTACCAGAAGAATTATTTTTGGAAATGCGCATTTATTCTTAAAAGAAGAAAAATAATAATTCAAAATAATAAACAATAAAAATTCTTCCGCAAACCTCTTCTTCCTCTTCCCTCCTCGAAGGAGGGGGAGGAAGAAAAGTAATTATAAAGTTTCGTCTCTCTCTCTCTCCCTCCCCGTTAGTTTAGTTTAGTTTCTTCACCTCTTTTTTAATTCTAAATGATGGATAAAATCTAAAAATAATCGATGAGGTCTGGAGAAAATCGATACACGCCTCTTCCTGCTTGGCAAATTTATTATTATTATTATTATTATTGTGTCCTGCTCGTCGCTAGTTTCGTCCGTCTGTAGTAATGTCTGTTCGTACGCCGCATTAGCGACTGTAATTTGATAGATGCCATTCTCAGAAATTAATATAGAAGCGATTTTCTATTACCGAGTAATCCGGGAGTGTAAATATAGAAGCGAAACACTAGCGGGTCGGTTGCCAGAATGCTCTTCTCGTTTGTAACGTTAATTTTCGTAACGAAACTTCGCTTTAACGCGCGTTTTCGGGTCCAATTTGGGCAGATGTCCCGCTTGTCTGTCTACCGGTCGGTGTGGTTACCGACACGTGCTTTGTTTTATTAAAATCGGGCGTTAAATTCGGGGGGGGGTGATTAACGACCGCTATAAAACGCGGCTACGTGTATATTTCAATGTTTTAGACCGCGAAATTTATAGAGATTTAAAAAAAAATTGTAATTATTTATATTTTATATTTGCCGGGGGCATTTTTAATTTATACTTAGAGTTTGACGAATCGACTTTCGTCTTGCTGCAAGTGTTTTCTCGCAGATTCGTGGGAAAAATATGCAATAATAATAATAATAATCTGTGAAGCGTGCCCTTTCCTTTATAATCGTAGGATTCAAATTTTACATCTAAAATGGTTATACTTAGATTAAATGTCGTATAATTCCACGTGAGTTGTCCTATATTCGCGGGTTTTTCTCTCGGAAATTCATTTCCTCTCGTTGCTATCAGATGGATCTTTACGGAGCTTGATCGATGAGGTCCCGTTCTTGAAAGAAGTTCGTGTGTATTGCCGAGTGATTTATCCTTCTACCTTCATTGTTTGCCCGTGTCTGTATATATATATATAGAAAGATTCCCATTTTATATCTTAATTAACCTGGCGTTGATATGACAGGTTTTTTTGTGAGGGGGGAAAGCTGCTTCTGCTGCCGTCTCCCGCAGCGCCATTGTTGAATGTGCTGCTAATTGAAGAGATGTTTTCTAATGTTCGGTTACAAAAGCCTCCCTTCATTGTAGCCCTCCATCGTTTAATAATAATCTTTGTCGAAAACGATCGCAAAAATGGAGCGATGGCCCTTCGAGGGACGTTTCTATCATATTTTTTCTCCACCCGGAAAAATTGAAATTATACTTAATTAAATCCGTTTCGCCGTTTTGAGGTAGCTTTTTTTTGTTATTTCTTTTATAATTATACAATTTCTGTAAGTTTAATTTAAATTTTTATTCGCGGAGTCTCCATCTTTCTAAAACGTACAGAGTTTAAAGACCTATCTATACTCGAGTGCCCGCAGTGGTCGAATGGACGAGACCACCGGTAGATGGTCGCGGGTTCGCGCCCGCCCAAACTGGCCGGGCGCGTGGAGTTTTGCGGATTTTCTTCACGCGTCTAACACCTAAAATGGGCGCTCGTTTTCCACGTCGAAAGTCCTCCCGGGGGCGTCACCCCCCTCGGCGGATCGTCAATCCCGGCCCCACGCGCGAAGAAACCCGACGTTGATAATGGACGTTCCTACTTTTCGGATGATGAAAATTTACGGAAACATTAAATTATTCATTAGGGCGATGCAAAAATACTGAATAATTAATAAAATCGGCATTTATTTTTCGACATTGTTCCTCGGAGAGAAGCCAGGCACTTTTTTATTTTATTTTATTTTTATTTCCTCTCCTCCCCGTGGCTGATAAGTCGCATCCCTACGTGTCCTCTTCCCGTTCATTTAATCAAATTAGAAATGAATATTTTACCATTGCGGCTGGATGTTCGAAATGTTGAGATACCGAGCGGTAATTTTCCATATGGGTTACATTACCGTAATGAAGAAACCAGACCGGTTTGGATAATTTATTCTTTAACCAATTATAAAAAGTTCGATAATTGGTTTTCGGTGCGGAATATCGATCGATTTTAAAAATACAGTTAATTACTTTTACGTGTTATATGATACCAGTCGGTCTTGCCGTGTTTTAAAGCGCCGTACGCTTACTGATACGCTGTCTGTGGGCTTAAAATTTCCCAACTCCTGATGGATAAATTGTACTAATTTGAAAAACTTGGCTGCTTCTGGTATTTCAGTATTGTTCTTTTTTACTTCGTTCTCTTAGTCGTGAAGCACGGCAAGCTTCTTTCTAGTAGATACTGAAGCTGTTCTTGACGTAAATGAGCTCTTTCCTAGAAAATACCTCCTCTCTCTGTACAATACTTCTATTCCTCTGTACAAGGAGGTACATAATAAACACAGTAAATTACCGATTAAATCAATTTTTGTATTGATGATAACGCATGTATTTTTATCTCCGTTAACAATACTTTCTTTCGGTTGGATACACACTGCGTCGAGGAAATCCTGACAGAGCGAGAGGTGTCTAGTTACAATTACTCATACCAGAATTTATTACGAGTTACCGAATGAGTAGCGGTTACGGTTTCAGATTCGATAATTCTTCTTAAAGTTTATTATTTTAATAAGGAGTGAATTCTGTTTTCTAGATTTATATAAAAGTATTTAACTAAAGTATGTAATCGGTTTCTCTTCCTCTTTTTTTCCAGATCTCACCCCCGAAGAACAACAACTGCTGGCCGATATTCGACGAAGGAAAGCAGAACTGCTTAGAGAGATTCAGGTAAATATAATAATAAAACCCCCGGAGACGAAGAAGTAGGGGAGAATTTAGAAAAATAATAATAATAATAAAAACACCCCGAATAACTCGACTTCTTTATGCCTTTACGCGTGACCTTAACTAAAAATTGAACTTTTCGCATCACTCGTCGACACTTCTTCCCCCCTCTCGCTAGTTATTCCAGTTTGGGTTACAGTAGCGGAACTGTGGCAGCCACGCCCCTCTCTCTCTCTCGCTGTGTGTGTATGTCTGTCGTTCGTCATTGATCTTATCCCCCACGTCCTTATTTCGAAACAAAGCGATGGCTATCTGCCATTGTGAAAACAGGTACCAGAAGTATCGTTAAGTAAAAAGACACTCTTATCGCTCCAGTTTAATTATCTTGTATATTTATGTTAAGTACCCGATTTATATCGCCTATTATATTACGCCTTTTATTAATAAGACGGGCCACGTCGAGTGTGTTTGTCCGTCTCGGCAGTAAATAATAAGTAGTGTGCCGCTTGTAGGGAACGTTCCCATGTTGCGTGTGACCCGAAGCATTATTGTGGTTGCCTTTTTTTCCCCCTCTCTCTGCTCCGTAGTACGTACAGTACAGATAGAAATTTCGTCTGTGTCCCGCTGTGTTTCTAATGGCGACCTCCCCAAAACTCGCTTTTAATACATTGTCCAGGGAGGAGGATGTTTATGTATACACACACACTTTTATCGGTCGAATTAATCGTAAATATACCCTGGGATTGGTCTATCGAATCGATACCACGCCACTCTTATTTTCGGTAATAGTTTCCAAGTGCTTTTTATGGAGGTCTGTCCGCTCGCTAACCTCTCTACTTATTATGAATTTCGATTAGCATCCCTCTCGTAAAGGGGAACGGCGTCGGTTTTGTCGGGGTGAGTAGTGTAAGTAGACGATCGGGGGGGATGGAAATATATTGGCTGGAGGAGGGGGAGGAGGATCGCACCAATCTCTCTCTCTCTCTCTCTTTCCATCTCCCCCGGAAAGGGCAGTGGGGCAGTCGATAACGTCACACTTTTAGCCCTTTTCCTCGATTCTCTTTGTTTTGCTTTGGCTTATTTGGTTCGGGGGTGGCTCGGAGAAGTGAGTGACGGAGGAGAAGGGGGGGAGAAAGAAAACGAATTTTCGAAATCGAATAGTTTAGTCGAGAACTGATACGGTACGGGGATGTCGTGTAGCTGATTTCAGTTGTCGATTATGTGTTGTTTCGTGTCGCAGGATAAGCGAGTAGCCTTCGAAGAGGTGAGGCCCGTTTTTGTCTCTATTTTTACCGCTCTCTCCGACGTTTTGTTTATTTTAACGGTCGTAAACGGTTGTTTCTCTCGTACGGTGAGATAAGTAAAGCTTGTTTACGTAATTGCTTCCAGTGTCGTTGCCCCCTATACGTTCGTTTCGAAGTAATTAATTGGACGAAGGGTATTTAATTTGGTGTAAGAATGAAAGCTAATGGATAATTTCGTGTCAATTTATTAATTACAAATCAGGAAAAAAGCCATCAGAGAAATGATTTTCTTCCTTTATAATTAACTTTATCTTTTTTTCTCTCTCTTCCATTTGATTTTAGCCTTTAGTTGTTTTGCAGGAATGTTTTTAATAGGGGAAAAAATTAAATATTAAAGGAGAAAACTCCCGACATTATGAATCATCCATCGGTCTGGTTAATTTCCTCTTAAGAATTATGTAATGTTAGGATATTTTTTTAAAGAAGAAATTAAGTAAGATTTTGTCATTAGGCTGGGGAATTTGATATTAAAATTAGTCGATTTGGCCTGGATTATATATAACTCGTCGGAAAAAGTTAACAAATACAAAATGTCGGCTGTTAATACCGAAAAAAAAGTAATATTTTTAATAGAAAAGTTTTCAAATCCTCGAGGCTGTAAATTACTTTTATTTGGAATGTTTCGGAATTGATCGGTCGAAATATAATCCAGTCGTTCGCATTTAAAAGTATATTTGCTGCTGTTGTATTTGCAACTTTAAGCATTCTTTTGTCATAAATCACCTTGTTGGTAAAATGAAATTAATATTTTCTTAGAAGAAAAATGACTCCGACTTCTCGAACTTGATTCCAAAACTGCTTTATCATGATTTTTAACATGTAAGTTGTATATGACACAGTTACAGAACAATGGTAACAAGAACTTTAATGTGAAATACTTGAATAAGAAATTTAAATGTTTTCCCTGTTTGTGCTTTGTAAATGTGTGTTTTACAATTTGAACCTACTTTATTTATTTATTTTTTTAAAATTAGGTATCAAGGAGAGTATCATTGATAATTTTATTCTCTTCTTAATAAAGAGTAGTTGGTTTTATAAAAATTTTCACAGTTAATTGAGTTTTACTCTCCCAATTAGCCATTAAAGAAAAAAAAAACTGAAGTACTTAATGAATACCATTTTAAGTGGTTGTCCATTGCAATAGCAGTATGTGGGAAGAGACCAGGTGTTGCCGCCTAGTTCGTCCCCCCTTGTGGCGTTCGTCTCCGAGTCCCATTTCTTCTGGTATCGTCGGGTGCCGCCTCAAACTCTGCTTCTAGTGTTGCGTGCTTTGTTACGGCCTTCATAAACTACATTTATCAATTTCACAAAAATTTAAAGATTTTAAATTATAATATGCAAAAATTAAAATTATATTAAGGTATTATTATAGCAAGGTTAAAGACGTACGGTATGCTATTTATTGGAGCACATTGACATTGTCCATTAGTGATTTTTTTTCATTTCATTTCTCCTTTCTGTAACCAGTTTGTTACAACATGCAATCTCTGTCATACAACAATAATGATACCAATTTCATTTGTCATATATTCAATCTTCGGAAACCAGTTTGATTAACTAAAACTGTTTTTAGTAAATGCGTATAAAATGGATTTTTTTACATTTTTTTTTTTTTTTACAATTTAGACAATTTCTACACTTTTTTTTCATACCAAATTTACATTAAATGTAATCATTACGTACAGTAATTGTAAATCTATAATTGATTGTGAATAATTTATACTTTAACTAGTAAATTTCTTTCTGTTTCTGAATTGTTTCCTCTAATTTTTTTTTACTGTAAATGGTATTGTGATTCCTGCATTTCGTGGCAGTGAAAAAAAATTAGTTTTTCTCTTTATAATTGAAAACTTTTCTTTTAATAGCAACTTCGAGATGAAATTGCTGAAGTCACAGCAGAAATGGAAAGGCTCGAAGCACAGGATGAAAGGTAAACATTGATTCTCGGCGTGTTTGTTTTTGAAAAAGTAATTTTTAAAGTTAATTAATACGGTCAAATAATTAAAATGTCTCCGTGTTTTGTAAAATTTAAAACAAGCTTCCCTTTTTAAATTAAGTTTTTGTCGTCTCCGTTTCGATCCAGAAAAATGTAAATTTTACTCTTCGATACGAAGGCGTTTTCCCGAATTTTAATTTGCCATCGATTACGGAATAAAAATAAATTTTGGAAACGTCGGAATAATAACAAAATCGGTTTGCTAATGGAATTTAGTACATAAAGTTGGATAGTAATTGAAATGTCTTAACATGTTTCAATTAATTTGGCATCTGAGTGCATTCGGATGAAGATTCTAGTTCACCAGGTTGCAGGTTTGAATCCCACTTTGGACGTGGATGTTTGCAAGTGTCGAATTTTAATGGAAATTGGTCGCATGCAAAAGCCATCGGTGTGAAGTTGAATGCTTATCACTTATTTAAAATACATAATTTGATTGGTTTAATTTATTTTTTATTTTAGTGATTTTAAAAGAATTTACTAAATGAACACTTAGAACATGATAATTTTTATTGTTTTTGCATCACTTATTGTTTTAATCTGATATATTCCAACATAAGAATTTATATCTGAAAGTAGTAACATTTTCCATTACTTTTGACTTCCACAAACATTTGTATATAATTACTATAAGTCATAGACCTTTTGATGATCAGTTGTTTTGTATCTTTATTTTGATTGGGAATTAGGAGAATGTATTCTTTATGAGATTATATTTCGAATCAAGTCCACTTTTGATGATAGTGATTCAGAATATCAATATATATTGCATTATTTATTTGCCATTGCGTATTTTTGAATGGCATTTTACAATCTTGTGTTTTATGCTTTCAATGCTAATATGAAAGAATTTGTTTCGTATTTTATATTCCATTTTTATTTAAGAAAGCTTTAGGTGTACAGTGAGTTAGCGTTAATTGCAATGAAATAAATTGCTGAAATAATCATTTTCAGTTACAATCCTGCGTTTTATGACGGTTAACAAGCTTTTATTAAATGACTTCTGTACTGTAAGTTTGGTCTTTTTTCCATTTGATTTTCTTAAAAACAAAATTAGCTTTTTTGATATTAATGAAGAAATTTATTACCTAGCACTTTGTAAAAATTACATTAAATTTATTTAGAATAAATAGAATATTTCAAACTTATCTGTATGACAGAATAGTTATAATATCGAAATTTGAGATTTATTTATTGACAAGATTATTCCAATTTCAAGATGAATTTGTAATACATTTTAATATGTATTGTTAATCTAGATAAACAAAGAATAAGTAAAATTCAAAAATATATTATAATAATTTACATAAATTGTTTTGTTTTATAAATAAACAATGACTGGATGTAGGTTAACAATGGACAGATTAGAGATCAACGATCAAAATGAGTGTCAGATCTCTCTTAGTTGTCAATTATTTATTAAAATAGTCATTTAAGAGACAATATAGTAATGAGAAACTTTTTTCTATTGAACTTGAGTTGTGGATAGCATTTGAACTCTTAATATTTTAACAGTTCAATGAATCTTAGTTGGAATTGTAAACATTTTTTTTAATATGGAAGGAATTTGATTAATAATTTATTGAGTGTATCTATTTTTATTTGGTACAATTAAATGATAAATACTTGACCTAAAATTGTTCCTTTGTAGTGATAAGTTATCTGGCAGCATTTGATCAAAAACACTTGAACATAAAATCTTGAATATTAAGTATGAAGTGGCTTTAATTTTATGACCCAATTTTAGATGCATTCGATAAGATCGATACGTTTATCCGTCCTATAACAGTTACCGTGTTAGATATTTTCGAGTTGTTATTAATACAACTCGAGGGTGCAGCTAGATCAGAATAGTAGGGGTGGCTCTAGCAAATTACGGGATAACATTACATTACTGGCGTCTGGGGATTTGGAGTGTCCCGGGGAAAGAGGGTTTGGAAGTTCTGCCCCGAAAAATTTTTGAAATGTAATAGTCTATATTAGTATTAAGTAATGTATGTACAAAATGGTACAAAAATATTCAAAATTTAAATGTTAGAAATTATATATTTATGTAAAAAATATAAATAATCAAACAGAATTTAGTCATTTGGAAGAATAGACAGAGGTGACTGAGTTGCCTCTTGTCTCTCTATGGCTATGGGCCAGATGCAATTAAGTTTCATTTATAACTTTAGTACCTTATTTTGCTGTTCAAATTTTTTTTTTTTTTTATTTATCTAGACGTGAAATTCAAACTCAAATGTAACTAATTCTGTAGAGTTTTTATTTCAGTTTTTAAAGTATATTTCTCAGGATAACTATGAAATATTTTAATTGCATCTTGCATCTCCATAAACAATATTAAATTAAAATAATTCCAGGAAAGCAAGTACTGTATATTTTAGTTAATTGCATCAGTTAAATATATTCTTTTTCAATTTTTAGAATATATAGTTTATTATTTTTGAATATTGTAATGTTTAAAATGCGATTATTATAGGAAAATTCAAATTTATAATTCAGGATTTTACAAAATAAGTTTTAGAATGATGTGTAAGTGTATTGTAATTACAAAAAAAAAAAAAATCTTTTTTTCTGTAATTCTAAGAAATTTGTGCAATGTTTATATGATCAAATTTAAGAGATAATCTATTACATTGTGTACTGAAATTTGTACAAACAGTTATTTGTCGAAACAAAATCTATCGACAGAGATATTGCATTTTAATATTTTGCAATATCGTCAATTTGAAGCACTTATGAGGCAACATAGTACCTTATTCACAGTAAGTCGAGGTTAAATATATTTTTAGAAGTTTATTATAGATAAGAATTTACTTACAATAATTTTTCCCTCGTGCTTACGCTATATAAACAAGTTTTATCCGAAATTTGCAATCGTAAGAATCATTTTGCTTGACGTTCACTCGGTCGGGTTTAAAAGCAGCGAGGCAAAATAAAGCTCGACACTGTTGCGAAATCAAATCAAAGGTCATTGACAGTGCATGGAGCTTTCTATATTTATAATCTTAAACTGTGTATATATTTTGAGAAGGTCTTTTTATAATTTCTGTAGACAAGAAAAGAAAATATTAGAATAATAAATATCATTTTGTGAAATTTTATATTTTTGCTTAATAATAATAATGATTCATACTTGAATGAACTAATTTTATATCTGAATGATTCACTGTTACATATTAAAATAATAATCGTCATCATATGAAAAGAGGTTAAAATACATTTTTATGATTTCATTTTATTACGTTAATGAATGTATGGTTAATTACGAATAAAAATTAGTTTATACATAAAATTGTCTTATTATAAACAAGTGGAAAATAAGTCAGATTGTTTATAGAGAAGCTAATAATAATAATAACGCTTATCTGTTTATTATTTAAGAACTGGGTCAAAAATCGTGGGCTACATAGATATGAAAATTCATTGATAGAAAAATCATTCATAAATATGATGATTTTTGGATGGTCTTTTATCTAATAATAGATACCTTAATGTCTGTTTGACAATCTAATTTTACTAATATTGCCTTTTTATTAACTTACACTGTATATAATTATTTGTATTTTATTTATAATAAATATATTAAACAAATAAATCTAAGTAAAGTATTGCATTATTAAAGGATACACCCAATTCTGTTTTTGTGGCCGTAGATACATTGCCAAAAAGTCTGTGTAGAAAAGATACTGTAAGGGGGAAAATGGAAGATTGGTTCTAGACTTTAAAACCAGTGAAAATAATAAGACAAACCAGTTATATAATAGGACATGTTTAAACAATATATTTCGACTTAATAAATGGAAAAACGGACAATGTAAATTCTCAGCAAAATTTAATAAATTTGTGCTTGCACAAACTTTATTTTAATTTAATTTTTTCTATTTGACTTTTTCAATTAAATACCAAAATATCTCTAGCTTATGGTATAAAAAAAAACTATGTATTAAAAGGAATCTGAAGAAAGACAGTCATACCAAAAAAAATTGTCAAACTTTGAGTTAATTTTTTTTTCTGACCGCTTCAGTTGCAGGATAAAGTCGGAATGACTGATTTGGTGAGCTAGGCGGCAAGCAGCTAAGTAAGCAAACCAACGACAGTTCGTTTTATATGAAATCGACTACAGTATGTCATTGGTTTGCTTACTTAGTGGCTTGCCATCTGCATATATCCGTCGTCTCCACACACATTCAAATGAGCCTCGAAAAAAGAAAGACAAACATTAATGTACTCAAATGCGTATGACAGCCTTAAATGCAAATTCAAAGGTTAAAAAGAAAAAAATAACAATTTTCTAGAAAAGAAAGTAAGAATATTTATTTAATTAAAATTAAATGGAAGTTTTTAAAAGGGCAAATTTATTTGAGATGGGTTAGATTGAAACAAATCATGCAGAGATGAATTTTTTCCAGACTGCGTCGAAAAATCCATCTTAAAAAAATCTATATAAAAACAGAATTGGGTGTAATATGATTGACTTAATAGTTTACAATGAATATTAATATAGTTATACACGAATATTCAAATTTTATAATCACATAAATTTATATTATTTATATGTAATTGTGTAAAAATAAGCATTTAATTAAAAGAAATAAAAAAAAATTATATTAAATATTATATGGACTATTTTCTAAATTTATATTTTGAGTTTTGTAATTTTTTTTCACTTCATTTCAAGAGTAATTGTTTATCAATTATAGTAATTACTGTTTAAACTAGATAGCTTGTAGAAAGATTTTTAGTTTTGTAAGTTACATAGTTACATAGTATATAGCAATTATTACAATTACAGATATTATTATTTTATAAGCTTGCCATTCTTAAGTTATATTAACTACAATGTACTATATGTGGTATGTACAGTACTTTCAGTATTTTTTTCAGATAGATACGTGTAAGTTGTTTTTAAGGTTTTAGTTTAGTTTATTTTGTTAATTTTACAAACAATACCACTTTTTAACACAGTCTCAAATAACAATCTCCATTAAAATCTGATTAAGTGTGAAAATTTATGCCCAAAGTGGGATTTGAATCCTCAATCTGGAAACTTGGAAACGCTACCCTTTAACACATCTACCAGCTCAGGCCAATTAAATATGATATGACTTCAATATAAACTTCCAGTAAAATACTCTGACTTTTAAATATGACACATATCTGCTAAGCAAAGACAAGTTTCTGCTTTAATATTATCATTTAGCAATTGCTATATTAAGAAACTAAAAGCATTAGTACTCAAAAGAACAGAGATAGCTTTATCCGTTCTGCGAACTCTCCCTTAAGTTCTATCTGCTGTGTTGCTCGTCTAAAATAATCTAAAAAATGTTTCTAAACTAATAAATACAGTATTTTGGCTTCCTGAACTTTCGGGCAGTTACTTTCAAGATATTAGAATATGGTACTAAGGTTTACGCAGTTTTTCTGTTTACGAAGTTCTATCGTACCCTAGTATGCCTTTTGGTACTTAGTCACTTAACAAAAACTTCCGATCAATCTTTTGTCTTCTCGAGTTGCAAATTCTTTCAGAGAATTTTAAGCTTAAATTTTAAAACTAAGATTTCAGAATATTGTTTAGTATAATCTGAAATATTGATAATATTTGTAAAATAGTTGAGATACATTTTGATTGTATTTATTGATTATATAAATCACCGCGTGTAACTTTCGTAACACGGAATGTGATTGCTGTAATTTCTTTGAAGCTGGAAATTGTGAAAACTTGCATAATTCTCCTAATTCTAAAATTTAGGATAAAAAATGTAATGTTTGAACTATATTTGTTTACTTCATACCAGGAAAAAAGTTAGAGATGTTTTTTGAATTGTTTACAAATTTTTTTGCTTCCAAAATTGGAACTGAAAATATTAGTCATTGTGTAATCTGATATTGAGAATTTGTTACTATGTAAACAAGTAAGAAGAAAATTCATCAGGAAATATAATATATATATATATAGTTTAATCAAATTTCTGAGATAACTGACTGATGAAATATTAGTAACTCATTAGCAAATTACATTGTTGTCATTAAAAATATATTAAAATAGTAATAGATTACATAGTATAAGTCAAAATTCATTAGATATACATCAGAGCCAATGAAAAAGAATCATCCTACAGTTCCTAATACTTTTTAAAAAATGAATTTCTTCAAATTTTCATGACACTCTTGGTTTTTTATTTTATTATTATTTGGACTTCAGTCTTTAAAATATGTGCTTACCTTAAAACTCAAATATATTTTTTAAATCAAAATGAACAATTTTTCAAAATTTAAAGGAAAAATCAATTTAATATTCTCTTCTATTACTGTAAGGAAAAATTTCTTTTAGATTTTCATTCTTAAATCTTTAAAAACAGAAACAGAGGGAGGAAACTGATATTCATCAAAATCGTCATCATATTTCATCTTCTATACATTAAAAATGCATTTATTATTTAATAATAACATTGTCGAAATTTATTTCACTTTTTATCTGCATGCAAACAAATAAAACACAATAATTTTATTTATATTTAGGTATATTATTTTGTTTTATAAAGCTAATATAGATTTTTAGTTATTTTATTTGAAAAGTCTGTTTCCATTAAAGTCCACTATTTCCTGTTTTATTGAAAATTCTAACCATATCTACTTCAGTTCTTTGCTATTTTTAAGTCTTTTCACTTGTCAGGAGTACATATATACATGCAAATTTTTTCCCATGCATCTGTAATGAAGAGCCGAAAGGCTCAAAAGTACTTGGGAATTGGCATAAATATTGTTGAATCTACAGTAATGCGGGAAATATTTGACTTTGATTATTGGAGAAGTGAGTTATTGATTATTTACAACTAAAAATAACTTCCGAAATTTGTTCAGTTCTCAGCTCCAAAATTTATAACAGTTGTTCATTATAATAAAATGACTTTGCTTAAATTGATTGCTGGAGTTATGCAAACTTTAAATTGTTTTAATTAGTATAAATTATCCTAGTTTTATTTATAACTGTTAAAAGCAGAATTGAAGATTTTCATTATTCTATTATCTCATAAATAATAATTATTATTATAGTATTTAAAGTTTTATTTTTGTTTCAGCCGTACAAAGAATACTTCTTACTGTTAAACTAACTTGTTAACAGTCCTAGATTTTGTCCATAATTATTAGTTTATTGATAGTCAGAGAGTGTCTTTGTAGTTAATACACGCTGTTTCCTTTTTTTGAATAAATAAATAAATTCATATTAAACAAAGAGCCGTAATGAATAAAGAGTTATCTAAAATTTATTTGGTCAATTGTTCACGAAAGAACAATTAGTCTGGTAGATTGTTGTCAATGGCTTTGGCTGTCTAGTTACTGCCTTCTTTTTTGATATGTTAAACCAGTCCTCTTATGTTTACACCTGTTATAATTTGGAAGTAAGCCAAAATGAAAACTGTTTTTGTTAAAGTAAACTTGTCAATTAGAAACAAAAGCTTGATTATAAGGAACACAACACACTGTTTAAATATTTAAAAGGCAAGATTGACTTATTAAAGTGCTTTTTGGTTATTTAAAAAAAGTTGGGAAAACGTATCTTCTGACTTTTGTTTTCATAGTATGCTTAGATTAATCGTCATTCAAATTTATTATCGGTCACCGAACTATTCAAATTGGTTTGCATAATTTCTTTACAATGATTATTTAAATCTTTATTAAACATAATTAACTGAGTGAAAGTAAACAATATAAAAGAAAAATACATCATAAAACTACAAATGGAAACAAAAGAACATTGTCTACAATTTTAGCTTCGGTATCAGTCTTCATTTTATACGTGCAGTTGTATACAAATAGCAATATCTTTCCTTGAAAATCTATATCATAACCTTATGCATAATTATTAAATGACTGCAACACAATGTTTTGACACCGTCTCTTGGAAACATTCCAGTACAACAATATAATAACCTTTTCTTTTCATGTCCTTTAACCCAAGGTTACTTGGTTCATTTTCATGGTATTATTAGAGTAAAGTAAAATATTCTGTTGATAAATTGGTCAATAATAATAGAATAACAATCAAAAATGTCTAGTAATTAACATTACAAAACTATATCCGTATCTTACCGAATTCTTGTCATGTACAAATAGTTGCATACTCTAATAATCTACTATTAAGTATTATATATTTAAATAATTATATATAATTATTTTAATATCTGAAAAAATTTTAAATTGAAGACTATAAAAATAAAATTGTATCTAGTTTCCTCAGTCATAACTTAAAATGAAAGTTAGACTTCCTGTTATTGTTAAAGATTAATGTAATAGATAATAAGTGATCTATAAATAACGATTATGGAACTTTGTTTCGTCTAATACGATATGTAATGTATCTAGTAGGGTTTCCGTACATTTTAATTTTTTTAGGTTTTTTTCATGATTTGGAACTGTTTGTCCTGATTAAAAAATTTTTTGTTCATTCTTATAGAAAAATATTCTGATTTTGTAATTAAAAAGCCAATTAAGAATTATACATGATAGATGTCGTGCATGCATGTGCCAACTGTCCTTACAATCTCACATGCGATCACCTACACTAATCTTTGGCTCCTTCATTGTGTTCTGTGGCCATGTAGTGCTGTACAATGTCTTGGAAACTGTCAATGATTTTGTGCAGCTTTTCTCTCCTTTTTCACATGCCTATGGCACTAAGAGGACCTTTATATTTAATCATATCCATCACAGATTCAGCCAGTTTTGTTAATATTAACTATAACAAGTAATAAAAAATATTTAATAAAATTAATTTAATTAGTATTATTCATTTACTTTCCAAAATAACTACCACTTACTTCCCTCCCTACATATTGCTAAGTATCCATCAATTTTTATCATGATACTACCTCATAATATTTTGGTTTGGAACTTATGGCAACCCTATAGCTAGATTTTTTATTAGTTAAATGTATTTAAAATATAGAGGGAAGAAAATGTGAATTTGTGGCATTTTCTGATAGAAAATTTCCTTCAAATCTGTTTTTTCTTACTTTCAAACTTTGGCAATGTAAATACAACTAATATTGAAGAAAATATTACTGAAAAATGTATAGTAGTTGTGTGTTTATAATAATTATTAAAAGAAGATGCATAATATTTATGCAACCACATAATGATGTAAGGAAAGCACATATAAGTAAAATTGCTGCCCAAAGTCCTGGGATCACAAATTAGGACTTCTTGGGCTACATGCAATCCCTGAATTATGGATTACTTGTGATGTGTGTGTATATATATATATATTTATTTATTTATCTGCCATTTGTCACACTATCCCATTTAGCACAGTTTTGAATAAAGTTGCATTGTGTTTTTTCAATATAAAGTATGTTTAAATACAGATGAACATTGCACCACCCTATGTTATATATTATCATTTAGTACTCTGGAAATTATCTGTTTCTGTGCAAGAGAAAGGTGGTTTATGACATGATGTTTTAGACTTCTTCTATAGATCCAAATATGATGATTAAATGATGCTTAAAGATGATTGAACTTTTCTTTTTTTTACTTTTTGTTCAAGTAAAGCATTATTGTGATGATGCTAGAAGATAAAATTCTTACTTTTCTCTCTCATTTTTATTTTGTAGTTGGAAACATTTAGATTATCTAAATTGGAAACTAAATTGGAAATTGGATGATCTTTAGTATATTAAAATGTATAAATACATGAACAGAATGACAATATAATCAGTAGTTTTTCATCTCAACTTATCAATAGCTAAAACAAATGCATAAATATTAAAAAACTTGTTTTAAAATCACCATTTTGACAATATAGCTGTCACAGAATTAATATAATCTTAGGTCCAAAACATTTTTATAGAATCCAACATGAAAATAAAAAAGGTAACTCTCTCATTTATTCTTACATGTTATTAAAATTTGTAATAAACAAGCATTACAGAATAATACAAGAATTACAGCATTTATTTGAATATTTGTTGGTTTAGTTGGATTTGGGGTGTCGGTAGGCCAAAAAAATCCCAGATCTAGGCATTTGGATGTTTGAATACTCTTTGGTTGTTCAAATATTCGTTTACTCTAAATAAAATAGTCTCATCAAGACTGAATATTTTAATTTTGGCAAATATATTCGTATCTTGCTTTTCAGAACCTATTAAGATACGACTGAGTCGAGTCGAACGAAAAGGGACCATATTAACATCATCGACTCCAGAAATTTAGATATGGTAGCGTGCTTTGCCACAGTTTGAAAGATGACACTTAATCAATAAAATTAATATATATGTGCGTGTAAATATTAATTTGAGAGATAATATTTTAGTTATTCTTAATATATAAAATTTTTCAAAAAAAATTACTATTAAGATGTTATCTAATAAACTATCAGACAAAACATTTATTACTTTGCCCTCCAAAGATTTCTGAAAGTAAATAAAATTAATTTTAATATGAATAATAATAAAACCGCAGTTAGGTAAAATAATCATATTACACTAAAAAATTAAAGCAAAATTAAACTGATGGTGTATTTAAGTTTTTTTTTTTAAATGTTTTAATGCTGAAATGATGGTATTGATACTTAAATAGTCTAGCAAAATTGATGCTTTATATAATGCTATAATTACCAAAATTGAAATAATTCCAAAAAATAGTTTCGAGTGTTTATTAATTAATAAAATAGTTAATTTTGTAAAGATTATATATAAATGTCAATTCTTTACTAAGGAATTGAATTATGTATTGTGTAAATACAAAGTTATCAAATGTGATAGCAAAATGCTCAAGTAGTTTAGCAATGCTGCGAGTCAGCAGTGCAAAGTCTGATTTGCAACATTGCCAAACTTCTCACACTTGCAAGTTCTTTTGCTCGGATTACCTGCGCGTGTATTCGGATCACACACACAAAGATAATCCAAGTGTAAGAACTTTCAAACATTTATGAACATTTTAATTGTGTGTTCAAAAAAATTTTTGTTAATGATTTAGAATTGAATATAAAGCTATTAATATAAATTTGTATAAAATTTTTTGAAAATATATCTTAAACTATATATTTAAGACTTATTACTAGAAGAATTTAATATACTATTAAAAAAAATAGTTTCATGAAATGTGCTTATTATATGATGAGAGATTCCAGTGTGATGAAAAGTGCCCAAGGCTTGCAACAGTAAAGAACTATTTGAGCTCTAGCTAAACTTGTTCTGTGTGAAGAATTTGGTATTAATTTCAAAAACTCAAATTGAACAATAACTGAGGACATTTCAGTAACCTTAAACAACAGGGTAACGACAAATCAGTTCGGATGTTTTTGGCTCACACCGAAGGCCTTCCTCGGGAACGACAGAGTTCTGCTTCATTGTTCCCGAGAAAGGCCTTTGCCATAGGTCAAAAATGTTACTGCTGAAAAGTTCGCAGTTATTGAAATTGAGATCAAAATTAATAATAAAACAGTAAATGTTATAATTGTAACTGTTTTGTAATTATTACGTAATACTTTTTACACGGAACTAATCGTAGAAGTTTGTAAAAATCTGGCATTAGGAATCGGTAAGTACTAAAACATAACATGGCTAATGTTATGTTTTAGTACTTAAAAAGATATCCTATACAAATGTCCTATGCAGTAAAAAATTTTTATTTGATGTATATAATTATGAAGTATATGTATATACATATGTTTTTTCCCTTACGTCCAAAAAACATTTTGTTATTTATGATTTAGAATAACAAATTTATCTTAATTTTATAATGTATGTTCTCGAAATGATTTTTAAACATAAAATATTTTCAATTTACAGTAAGACTAATACGAAAGCAAAGCAGTTGTCCATAGGCAAAAAGAAATTTAACATGGATCCAAAAAAAGTATGGAAATGTTAATTTTATTCTTGATAAAATTTAAATTATTGAATGCTTTATAAATTTAATTAAACAGAAAATATGCAATTAGTATTTATGGAACTTGGAATGAAGTTAAGTTTTAATAAATAAATTTATAATAAAGTAACTAAGCTGCTTTTTTTTATTTATATGTTTACCATAGTAATTAACATTTTCGTTAAATGTACATAATACTTCAGTTATTACAATTGCATATAATTGAACGGTATTGAACTTTAACCATTAATCTGACAAATGACTGAATATTTTCTAATAGTTTTTTTGCTATTAATGCAAAGTTTTCTCTTATTGTTTATTGATGATTTTAAAAGTTTTGTCATTCACAAGTTTATCATGTTATCAGCATTTGATGGTGTAATGGGTAAGTCCTTTGACCGCATAGGGCCCGTTTCAATGCTTTCTACACACAACATGATTATATTGGTTAAAAATCAATAAAGTTTGGTGAAACAATCTGCATAAAATGATGGGTTAAATAGCAGAGTTCTTTCGTTTTCTAATCGAAATCAATGTTAATAAACTATTACTGCACTTCTTTTAGCATCGCTCACACTATATAATATAGTATTGCCGAGTCCTGGATTATTTTCTAAACTTCTGATTGAATAAATGTGAATGTAGATGTGGAAAACTTGCTCAGATTTGTATAAAGTGTTTAACTGTTTTGTAAATATATTTTACACATCAGCTAGGATTGGCACCAGCACTATGAAGTCAGCTGTTTGGCAATAATCTTAGAATTACTGATTAATATAGTTGAGAATGTAACTTTATTGAAAAGTCGAAAAGTATAGATTTTTATAATTGGCATGATAATCATTGTATTAGAAAATGATTTATCTTATAGTTGCTTTTAGTTACTTTTTCTGTCCTCCCTCTAGTTAACCATAATAATTATTGTTTTTAATAATTTTTTTTGTGTTTTTCTATAATAATTTAGTTAATACTTATGATTACTTCAGGGAATAGAGTACTTGATAGAACATGGTTTATTAAAAAACACAGCAGATGATGTGGCACAGTTTCTATATAAAGGAGAAGGATTGAATAAAACTGCAATTGGCGATTATCTAGGGGAAAGGTACTTATATTAAAAATACTTTTTTACATAGACTATATAATTAATATTGCACAACTGTTAATTAACATTATTTTAATTTCAGAAATGAATTCAATATCAAAGTTCTCGACGCATTTGTCGAACTTCACGATTTTACCGACTTAATATTGGTCCAAGCTCTCAGGTACAGTACCTAGTAGTAACGAAAAGAAAGTTTAAAGGTTTAATGCTAAAATAATTTTTTAAAATGAAATCGTTAATATGTTTACCATATTCTTTAATAATGTTCCTTTAACAATAATTGATATTTATGTTAATGATTAGTAAAATGTTAAATTTATCGCTAATGAATTTTTTTTCATTAATAGTATATGTTGATTTTTAAAAGGAATGTTTTATTAAAATCTCAATTACTTTAGCCAATTTGAAATGATAAGTTAGCAAAATAAAAATCCCAGGTTAGTTAATGAAAAATTAAAATAAAACTTATGATTTTTTTTCTTCTGAAAGTTTTAGTAAATATTCAAATTGTCTTCTAATCAAATTACACAAATTATTGTTCTTAAATGTAACGATAATGTAACCTTAGTTTCGTGATTCAAAGATTGTAGGGTGGATAAAATATTTTAAATATTTATTGTCACTTGTGGTTGACACTGTTCTAATGCAAATTGTCAATTTATTATTCTTTGTATCTGTCTTAATTTCGTTCGGTTAATTTATTCCTAAATTTTTATTGTGTTTTTATCTCTTATTTTCATTCTATTATATGTAGATACATTTTTTAAAATTTGTCACTGAAATAATTTTTTTATTTACCACTTTTGAGATCATTGATGATTGAGTTCATTTCATTTCAAATTAGTTAAATTCTTAATTATGGTAGTATTTATCATATATCTTACATTATAAGATGTAACTTTTTTCCCATAGAAGACCATCCTGTATTTTATACAATAGCCAAACTGGAGTAAGCCTACATGTCATAGCCATTGGTATGTGGTAAATCCAAGTGCTTAATTTTAAACACGATGGTGTAAACATAAAACTGTCTACTGTAGATTTGAAGCAAATGTGTGCATATTATGTCATTTGATTCCTGATATTAAACAATTAGCCTAAGTATATATGATGTTTGTTTCTCTAATTGTTGCCGTAAACAAATTAATTAATTTAAGTTTGGCCGAAATTAAATGAGCGTAACTGTGATAATGGCAATATGATATAGTTGTTGATCAGCCGTGATGCAAATTCAGATTAATCTTGATGTCATTAGGTGTGAAAAATAAATTTATTGTATTACATCAGTGAAAAGTAAAAAAAAAAACTTTTAAAATTTTTTATTTTGGTGAGAGCCAATCTTGATGGTGACTGTCTTTCCGGGTTCTGAATTATAACTGTGTTCCTTTGTTTTAGTTCTGCAAAAATTTCTATATCTTTGGGATTTCAAAATCTAAGTTATGGATGTGTTTTGATATGCCAGTGCATCTTAATGAAAATACAAGTTTTTTTAAAACCATTTCTGCATTAAACATATATAATTTTCATTGACTTAATATAATAAATATTCTAGGCAATTCTTGTGGAGTTTTAGGCTACCTGGTGAAGCACAGAAGATTGATCGTATGATGGAAAAATTTGCACAGCGATATTGTCAACTTAATCCCGGAGTGTTTAGTAACACAGGTAAAAAAAATTTATTTTTATTTTGTATAATTAATTTAGTAATGGAGCGATTATCCAACTTACAGAAATTTTGTGGGTTGTAGCATAACTGTAATTTGTCGCACGACCACTTTGTTTTGGTTTTTGTGGTGTACTCATTACGTGATATCAGTTCCATTATGTTCTTCACTTTTCTTTGTTTAATTTTTATCCTAAATGTTACTTTCTATTCTATATTTTAAGGATTGATAATGATAAAACAGACCCTGCTTTAGAAGTATACTAATCTGTTAAATACAGTTGCTTTCTTAACTTTGTTTATTTTAAGTAAATACTTATCCTGAGTGCAGAAAACCAGGAAAATCCAGAAACCTGGATCATAAGTCTTATATGAGATAAACATTTTATTGAATTTAAAAACATACATCAATAAATTTGTTATGTATCTAAAATAAATTGCAACAAAATAAAAAAAATTTTGACACTAAAAATAAATTTTTTAAATATTGCAAGGTGAAATTCCATTGCAAAATGTTATACTGTTCTGGATGTATTGTATTAAAGCAAAAGGACTTTTTTGTTTATATGTTTTAGATTGTTCTAAATCTTTTTTAGAGCAACAACAATAAAATTTGTACACCTTTCCTAAAAGATTAAGGAATTTTTGGTTTAAGGAAGCAAAGATACTTTTTCAACCAAATTTTTTTCTGAGTCATATACAATACAATAAGAATGATGGCAATAATATAGTGCGGTTTTCTAATTTAAAAATTTCTCCTTGTCTTTTAATATTAATTCATCTTTCATGTTTTTCTTTTTATTATATAAGAGAAAAACTGACTTAAGTTTCAAAACTTCATGTTAATACAAAGTATTGAACTTCATTTATGATGAGTTGACATGGAATAAATGCATTTTATATATGAAATATTATAAAATATTTAGGAAGAATTTTTCAAATTTAGCAGTTTAAAAAATGTTTTAGGTTAATAATCAATGCTTCATTTTAATAACAAATATGTATATAGGTAGTCCTAAAATTTGGCAACTCACTCTTTTGTATATACAGTAGAGAGTCGAAAATCGGCACCCTGGTAATTGGAATCGCCCGATAATCGGCACGATTTTCAGTCGGACTGTGTCGTGCTGAATCGAACGTTTTTGATACTAAATTTACTTCTAAAGTATAATTTTCATGTTTTTATATTCTTCAATATATTTATTTTGTTTGTACAAAATAAAGAAATAATTTTTAACGATACGATAGCCTCGATTATTATTATAAAAATTTTCGTTAGGCTTAAAATCGACAAAAATTCAACGCAAAGCGACACGCAACGGAGAAAAATTTGAACATCGGACAGGTTAATATATTTTTTCGTACATAGACCGTAATCGGAACAAATCCCTAATCTGAACAACCCCAGTCCCCAATTGATGCCGATTTTCGACTCTCTACTGTAATGCTTTTATATTCCTAAATCAGTTTTAGTATGTATTTTCGGTTGACAATAAAATTGGTGCTTTTTGCCATCTTTGATTTAGTTAATAAAATTAATTTTCATAAATAATTTGCTATTGTCTGTTTAATGTTTTATGTAATGAATATAGTCAGTGTATAAAACACTTTCTACCTTAAGATTTTATAACTTCTTTTTAGCTTTCTAGGAATGGAATTCTTTCGTACGCAATTCTTTGCTTAATTTTTAGGAATTTATTACATTTGAAAGTTGGGGACTGCCTGTGTAATAAGATAAACTTAGATATAAAAATAAATAACTAAAAGTTTACCTTAGCTTCTAAAATTTATCATTTTTATAGTTTTAAATTATACAATTTCAATTGCACATGTTAATTTTCATTCTCATGTACTCTGTTGAAAGTTTATTTTAGTCATCTAAAAATATGTATCCAATTGCAGACACTTGTTATGTGCTTTCATTTGCCATCATTATGCTTAACACATCGTTACATAATCCGAGCGTGAAAGAGAAACCTTCCGAAGAACAGTTTATCAGCATGAATCGTGGAATTAACAATGGTGGCGATCTTCCAAGAGAGCTTTTAATGGTATAAAATTGCTAAATTATTAGACTCTAAATTTTTTATCTATAAAAATTATCCTAGATTGTAATTAACTTTTAAGGTAAAATTTTTATCAATTACTTTAACGTGTTTAGAGTTTATACGAAAGTATAAAACAGGAGCCATTCAAGATTCCCGAAGACGACGGAAATGATCTGATGCACACATTCTTTAATCCCGATCGGGAAGGTTGGTTATGGAAACAAGGTAATCTCTTAATTTGAAATTTATATATAATTTATAATTCTAATTTTTTTTACTTCCAATAAGACAAAGTTTAGTATTTTGATAACAAACATAACCAATTTAATTTTTAAATAAAAGATTTACAATCAATTTTCTAAAAAAGATAGAACAGTTTTTATAATGCAAATTATGTGGTCAGTGGTGTAAAATGTAACATGATGATAATGTCTTTGATCAAACATTCACATTCTTTTCCAAACACATTAAACATTCATGTCTTTAACTAAATGTTCTTTTTTAAGCATGTGCAATACGCACTTGGTCATTGCTGTAAATGGTAGTCAATTATTGGTCATTGTTGAATATCAATATGGCAAATTGGTTTTTGTGGTTCATTTTTTTCTAGAGCTTCACATATATATCATCAAGAACAGTTAATTAAATATATTGTTTATGCCTGTTTTTTTAATGTTTTTTTGGGAGGACCCCCTGGCTTCCAACATAAGAGTAATGAATGTAAGCATAAATGTGTATAAACTACAGTGTAGGGTCTATATTACCGTATTAGCCCGAATATAACGCAACCCCGAATTTAACGCGACTCCGAAATTTTCATAAAGATATTTAGAAAAAAAATAATACTCATAAAAGAATTCAAAGAAAGTAAAATTCAATCAGATAAGCATTTATTTAGGTAATTATAGCTAATAATACAGGTTACATTCATGTCAATAAAATTAAGTAATGTAAAACAAAATTAATATTACGTAAGTAACAACAAAAACTGGAAATGTTTATTCAGAATCTGAACTGTTTTCAGAATGCGAACTCATTGATGTCACATCGGTATCATCAGTATTTTCATTCATGCTTTCAGTCTCCCGCAAAATGTCATCTTCTGTCCCATTTAAATCATTGGAAATGCAGCATTTCTTGAAACCTTTAACTATCGATTCAGGTTCGATCTTCTGCCAGGCAGTCGCAATCCATTCTCCTAAAAGAGAGACTGAGGGTTTTTTTTATTTTTCCTGAAGGTGTCAATGGATGGTTGCCCGATAATAGCCAATTGTTGTATTCTTTTCGAAAATTCTCTTTAAATGGTTTATTAACCACCACATCCAAGACTTGAAACTGAGAAGTCATACCACCCGGTATTATTACAAGATCGGAATTCAATGCCTCGATTTTTTCCTTAACACTTGTCGTAAGGTGGCCTCGAAATGCATCAAGGACTAGCATGGAGCGGGAGTTTCTCAGAGAACCTGGCCGTTTCCCCCATAGCACATTCAACCAGTCTAATACCAACTCCTCTGTCATCCAACCTTTTTCTTGGACCCGAAAAACAATTCCTGGACACAGCTTTTCTTTCGGCATTGTTTTACGTTTCAATATAACGTAAGGTCGAAGCTTTTGTCCATCAGCAGTAACAGCAAGCATAACAGTAATTCTGGATTTTTCATGACCAGCTGACTTCAATAAGACAGTTTCTTCACCTTTCTTATTTACCGTAAGGTCGGAAGGCATGTCAAAATAGACTGGTGTTTGGTCTGCATTTCCCATATTTCCAAGACTGTAGTTGTGCTTTTTGCGTAATGATATAACATGGCGCTGATAAGCCAACAATTTTTCATTAAAGTCGTCAGGAAGTTTTTGCGCGAGAGTTGTCTGCCGTCATAGTGATAAACCGTTCCTTTTCATCATTCTTCTACACCAACCCATACTTGCCTTAAAGTCCTTTCTAGGAATGTTTAAATTAGCAGCCTCTTCTAACACTTTAAATCTTATGACTTCACGGGATATTGGGCACCCTTCATTTCGCTTTTCTATTACGAATTTTAACACTCGCTGCTCAACTTCATTAAACCTTCCTTTTTTAGGTCCACTAAAAGATTTTCTTGAAGAATTTGCATTCTTATATTTTTTTAAATCTTTTCTCCATAGGCGTATGTTTACTTCTGGAACTCCGTATTTCCTCGAAGCTCTCAAGTTGTTCATTCTTTCTGCCTCGTTTGCAACCATAATTTTAAAATTCATATCGTAGGTTTTCCTGGTACCTTTGTTTATTTGACTCTTTGATGAGCCTTTTTTCTCAACACTACTTTTATTACTCACACTCATTTTTTGTGGGCAATAAAGAAAAGCCTCCGAGAAAAAGCCCAAAAAGCTTCTTTCCCGCCGAGAACTGCGGATTAAATAGCGGCCAACATTCAAATCCTCCGCCAATCAAGATCGAGATTTCGTAACGTCCGTTCAACGGCCATTCTTCTTCAGCCAATCGGCCGTCGAGCGCTGATTCAAAGAAACGGCGGTTTCTCCAACGGATCTTTTACGACGGTCCTGACTTTTGAATCGTACAAGTTTCCGTTAGGTTACAAGGGCGGGAATTGCTCGCTTAGGCGATTCCATACATTACAGTAGCGCTATGCAAACAAAAGCGCAGGCCTACTAACTAAATCATATGGTTGTTTTGAAGTGGTCGGTCGAGCTAGGAATTGGTTGGACGTTCAGTCGCGTTTCAGCCTCTGTAGGAAAATGTCCTTGTTTATATTACATTCCATTACTTAAACCCCGAATTTAGCGCGAGTCAATTTTTTAATGGAAAATAAATGGTCGGAAAATATCGCGTTATATTCGGGCTAATACAGTAATTTTTTTACCTCCTGGATGAGATGGTATAGGTTTAGTGATATTCTACCATATGTTAATAACCAGGATAAGGTTATAGGCCTTCCAATTTGGCATTCTTCAAAACTGACTAAATCACTTTTCACACAATTGTAGAAGAAAATGTGTGGAACGTAAAAGGGGTATTAATAAACAGCTAATTATTTTTACCTATGGGAAGTATTAGTAGTCATAACAGGTTCTTTTTTTTCTGTATTTTTGCAGAATGATCAACATGCCAGTTAAATTGCAAAATATAAAATATATATCTAAAATATAAAATTAACCAATCTGAAAAAAAATTAACAGGTCTAACAAAACTAATTGTTAATTAACGTTAAAGAGAACATTCTTCGGAGTACAGTAATATAATAACATTGTAATTTGATTGACTTAAAATCAGGAAGCGAATTTTCATTTACAAGACAAAACAATTAACGGCTTATTGATAGTAGTAGTAGGTCAGTGTGGGCTACATTGACCATCTACCTCCACCTTAAAAATAACATTATCATAAATTTCACACAAATGTTAATAGATGTAAGCTGAGATAATTTACAGCTTGTTTCTTAAATTTAATATGTTTATTTTTGCCTTTTTGAATCAAATAACAATAAAATACACGTTTAAAAAAACCACTTTTGGAATTCCAAGAGTATTTTATGTTGTTAGAAAGAAGACAAAATGAATAAATTAAACATATAATTATAGTTTTTGATGTAGTGTTGACAGTTTCACAGTTTTAGAATAAAAAATTCTTTGTTTTTATGTGATGTAACTCATTTATTATTATTTTTTTTAATGTGCCCTCTAGAGAGGGATGTATAACCTCACTCAAACCGGCATTCCGATCATTGTGCAAAAATACAGTAATAGATTGAAAAGCCATTCTTTTAAAGTAAAATTATCAGAAAATATTTGCATTTTGTTACTAATGTTTGTTCATAAAAATATATATATAAACCATAGAGCTATTTTTAATTAATTAATATTAATTATTTATTCTTGAAATGTTAATTATATGTACAGAAGTAATAGAGAATTTATTATTGTATGTATTGGCACATCTTTAATGCACTTGTAAATCAAATTAGCTGAAGATTTGATTTGATTTTGATTTAAATCATAATTTATCTTAATTCAGATATAGCCAAAACAAATTCATATATGATTTGAAATATGAAACTTAAAAGAAATTTTTTAAAGAAAGTGAAATAGTAATAATAAAAGCACAACACTAAATAGTTGAAAATAACAAGTTGGAAGGACTATACATTACATTTAGTACAGTGACCTCTTAATGATGAATTATCATGGCGATTAGCAGAGATATTGTTGTTTTGTGCATATAATCCCACTAGAGAGGTTTATTCACATCATTGCCCAACACAATATGCATATTCACAAATGACCAGCTTTTCATATGATTTTTTTATCCTCACATCATTGGCCATAATGTATATATGCAGCAAGTCCTCACTTAGTTTCCAGGAACATATCAGCAGTGTTCTTGGATTCTAAGACATTAAGCAGAATTACATGTAACAAAATCAATTTTACATTAGGTTAAATGAGATAAACAAGAATTAAGTTGTATTTGCAACTTCTAGCATTTATTTTTCATTTTATGAAATCAGTTTTCTTGTCTATAAAGAAAATTTGACAAGAATAATTGTAATGTTTATGGATGTATTTGTATCTATCTTCAATGACATTAAATGAGGACTAATTTGTTATTTAATATAATATATAATTAATATATATAACAAAACATAGTTGTAGTTATATATGTGAGATTGTTTATATATGTTAATAGGAATTAACAAAAATGATGTAAAATAGTAGCTTTTTCGGTGGCTTTTTATCTTCAGTTTTTAATACAAAGTCTGCTTTGGAAATCAACACAGTTCAGATTTAAAATAAAAATATGAATTTTTACTAAAAAACACACTAAAATTGTTGCAATTATCATTTTAGGTTGATCTTTCCTGAAATGATGCCTGTAAACTGACTTAATTTTTAAAAATTTTGTCACTGAAATCACATAGTAGTATAGTTGTAATAGTAGTAATTCTAATATATAAAATTAATATTCATTATTATTATTCTATTTAATTCAATATTGTTGCTATTCTTTCGTGGCTACTCTGATTAAGCTTATAATAATAATTCCATTATCCCGTATACACCATTGTTGACTGTGAATACAATGTGCCAATTACATAATGAGACTGGGACATTTGTATTTGTGCTCTGTGTAGAAATAAGATGATTACAATGTGGAGTAACAGATTGATTATTGAATTTTATGGGATTTAAAAATTGTATTTGGCAATGAATGTTTTGAGTAGGACATGGTTTGTCAATGATTTGCTCATTTTCAGCAAGGTCAGGTCATTCAGTTATTGTGAGGTTAAGTTAGAGAATTTGTCCTCCAAGAGGCAACAGTTAATGCTACATATTATTAAAACATCATGAAGAAGTTATGAGAACAAATGTGGGAAGTGAGAAACAAATGATTTGTCAACAAGGATTGGTTTTTCTTGTACAATAACACACTTCTTGTTAGATTTTTGTCATTCGGTGCCACCCTATTTGCCCAATTTGGCTCCTATAGTTTTCTGAAAATCTAATTTTCCTTGAAAGGCAAGCATTTTGACAATGTGACAAGCATCCAGGAGCAACTGAATAATTTTCCAGTTGAAGACTCCCAGCATACCTTTGATAGTCTCTGTAAAATACTGACATTGATCCTAGAGACTTGAAAACGTACTTTTGTTATAATAAACAAGCTTATTTTTCAAAAAAAGTCTCATTATTTAATTGGTACTGTGTATATTCTTATTGTTATATCATTGCATATATATCCTTTAAGATATATAAAAATTTATTGCTGTGTATTTATCATTATTACAAAAAAATATTAAAAAGTAAAATAATAGAAAAACTATATATAGGATTAATAAAACAATAATTTGTGAAAATATTAAAAGTTAATATAAATTTAAATATGATACCTTATGTTAATATGGTATTACAAATTAAAATGTTTGACATAATAATCAAATGACTATTTTTAATTACTAAGAATATTGTTGGTAAATGTTATTCTTTATTAAATAAATTTTGTAATGTAACAACAAATAAATAGTACTAAAGATACATCGGCATTCTATTTCCTGATTATTTCACTATTTTCATTTACTGCATTATGGTCTCTTTACATTTAAAAATTCTTTCTTTCAAAATGTGTGACAGAACTCTTTCATATTAGTGACATATATCTGAATCTTTTAATAGCAGCACTATATATGTGTAGTGACTGTTCAGAAATCTCAAACTGTGCCACTAACTAATGTCACAAAGAACTGTCATAAACTAAAACAAGGCTGACAAAACATTACAGAATATAAAATTACATTCAAATCATAAACTACGACAATGAAGAGTTATGCACATCTGCAAACCAGATGTTTATTAATATCAGTCTGATCATATCGATAAAGAAACCTACACATTCATTGGATTTCTTATACTGATGAGATATGTAAGGAACCCGGTTGTTTGTTTGGAACAGGTGGTAGGTTGATTACAATTTCCACTTGGTTAAAAATAATGTAGGATGCAGCCAATCAAATGAAATATCAAGAACAAATTACTACGTTAAATGTTTTATATTAGTTAGAGTAAATTTCTTTAGCTTTAGAATAATTTTTGTTTAAAGGACGGGAATGGCATGCCCCACTGAAAATATTTTTAACCCAACATTATATCAAGGAAAATAATTTTCCATGTCTTTTACAAAGTATATAGATCTTGTACATCATCTTATCTAATTTAATAATAATATAGAACATCTTTTATGTGAAACATAATCCATGAGCCAACAAATATCATAATTTGGTTTTTCAGAGACTTAGAACAACTGTTCTGTCAGAATTTACTTTCAACAGAAAAGAGATAGTGTTGAATGTATTATTGATTAGTACAATAGAATATGATCTTTTGTTTGTTGTACTCCAGCATAGGGGGAAATATTTTACCGACTATTGTTAGTACTATTTGTTTGTTATAATATAAATATATTATTAGAAATAAGGTAATGTTGTTGCCACAATTTTAAAATATTGCAGAATCTGAAAAATTCTGTTCAAAATAGTATTTGTTGTTAATTTTTGATAAATATGTATCCACTGCCAAGTTTTTTATTTTGCGGTATCTAAAAGTTCCAGTACGAAAATTTCGGATACCGGAAAATAAAAAGAATGTAAAATATATATAATTTTATGTAAATAATAACATTTTGCTTATTCTAGATTATTTCTTATTACAACCTTTATATTTATATAGTAAATTTAACATAAAATATTTTCTCATTCATATATTTAATATTTAATATTTAACAAATGTTGATAAGGTATTAATAGTGATTTAAAATTTAATAGTTTATACTATCGTAATATGAAAGAATGACATAAATAATTTTCCTAATTTATAAAATATAATCATTTTGTTAACTTTACAAGTAATTAACTGAATAATAATTGAATAAAATATTCATATAATTATTAATTTTTTAAAGATGATATAATTAATTGAGAAATGTTTTTAATATTTGGGCCATTTTTTTTGCCCTGTTTTATGCATCACTGAAGGGAGCTCTAAAATCAGTAAGTGAAGATAGGAGCTCCTTTGTGTGCTGTCATGAAACATTCACGTCTTTATTACTGCCATTTAAGCTTAGCATCTCTCTGTGCTTTTGCTTCATATCACACCAATTCTGTGCTAGAGTTGCACTCTGTCGTGTGTTGTATATAATCGATACATTTATTCCTATTCACGCATGACTTGTATTTTGTGGTTATTCAAATTATTCGGAGCACTGAAATGATATTTTTTGACATTTTAAAGTACCGAACTAGAATTAACGATCTATTTCACACGTCACCAATTTTTTTTCCTCTTGAAGTTTAATTATATATAAATAGAAATTTCTATGTTTTTTACTTTGATAAGGAGTGCCAACATGTTTTTAAATGATGAATGTAATCACAGTTATGATAATGCACTCTTTATGTTAATGAATGCTTTGATTTCTAAGTTTTGCATATTTTTTTTTTTTAAATTTTATCAATAAATCAGATTTGTGAGCGTTGTTTATTGGATGTTGCTTTGTTTTGTCAAGAAATGCTGCTGGATGCTCATGTCTAAACAGTTAAAATTTACAGCATGTTTTATTTAAAGTGGAGATGTAAATTTTATATCATTTTTATTTTTGTGCAAATTGTAATGTGCCTGTGAAATATGTATGACTTATCTAATGCTAAGGAACAAAATAAATTTTACTAATTGGCACCTTTTACGCATTTTAGGTGGACGATACAAAAGTTGGAAGAGAAGATGGTTCATTCTTAATGATAACTGTCTGTACTATTTTGAATATACTACAGTAAGTATTATTGTTGGTATTTTCTTATCTAATTGCAAACTAAACAGAGAATATGTGATGTGAAAAGTTTTGAAACCAAATACCATATTTTAGAATAGCCGTAAGTTAATTTATAGCTGTTAGCAGCAATTGCCCTCAAATGAAATTGCAGGTAACATTTATAATTAATGCCAGGTGTTTGAATATTATAATTTTGTAATAAATGTTTACAGGGAAAATTCAAAGTAGGAACAATTTATTGAAAATGTACACGGAATATTAAAATCGTTATTATCCAATTAGTTGATATGCAGCATTGTATGCATAAGATAAGATGTATAATTTCTGAAGTACACACTAAGAATTTTTAAACACATTATATTAGTTATACAAATATTTTATCAATATCAGAAGCTTTTAAAATTGTTTTTAAGGAAACCTTTTTATGCTTTTGGTTTAAATTGCATATCTAAAATCAAGTGCTTGCAAAACTTTATTACTTACACTTTTTAATATAACAACCTACAGGATTATAAAATAAAAAATATGCTATATAGAAAATGCATGATTATGTATCATGCAAGTTTAACTTCATTAATCTAAGTAACTATTTGAAATGGAGCAAATTATTCAACATAAATTAGAATTTGATACCATGGTGGGCTTTCCTGATATTTTAATATTGTTTAGCTTTAACATGCTTGTATTTCAATTAAATTTATCTTCAGTCTGTTATAATTCTTTTCAAGTTTCTCTATGTAAGTTTGGACTGCTAATACACAAAATGAGAACTATTTTCTATCAGATTTCCAATTGATTGATTGAAATTTAGTACATGTTTCAATCTTTTTTAAAATCATATATTAAATATTCTTTTTGCTTAATAATTATGATAAATGATAAGTTAATGTATCTTATTAACAAAAATGTAGAAATCCTGGATATTGTCTTTCTTGTATAATAAAGAAACTAAAACTTATCCAAAATTTTAAGTTGTCAGGAAACTGTCAGTTTGTTGTTATAGGTAACTTGCACTCTGATGTTTCATATAAGGTAAGTAATACCTATTTGGTTTTTCAACACAATGCATGGTTAGTGGGTAATTGGCTTCACAGAAGGGTTGATGAAGTCTGTATTAGTAAAGTATTTAATTCTGTGAATATTAGAATTGTACAATCATTTTATTTTCCTAATTAGGAAAACAGTCCTCATGAAACACATTTTATTGAAAATTTGGCTGTTCCTTTTGAACAGTAATAACCATGCTATGAGTTTGTGGTATGGTAGGAAAATAAGGAAAGGCATTTTTATTGTGTAATGTATACTTCTATTGTGTCAATAGTGTGAAAAGATCATCTCACAAAACACTGTGAAATGAAAATACATGAAAGTAAGTATAGCATTTTCTACTACTAAAAGTAAATACTTTGTAAACAAGAGGAAATTTACAGGAAAGTTCATCTAAAAAGTCAAATAATCTTACTGTTAATATGATTAAAAGGTTAAATCATGGGAGAGTTTGGAGAATCTTTTCATGAAAGTGCTAAAAAAAATTATGATACTTTTATTCAGTTCACATTGGATTTAGTATGATTTTAAACCTTATTGTTCAAGAATTGACATGTTGCATACACAAGTCTGATGTGAATTTTACTTTGTATAGATAAGAATACAAGTGTGCCAAAGTAAAAAAGAATTATATTTTCTACATACATTTGTTATGATAAAATTATAGTTTGGCATTATGGTTATTAGTGTCATTTACTGAATATCATATTGCATTGTACGTTTAAATGCATTTGGTTTGTTTTTTTTATTATTAATAATGTGTGATTCTTTGTTAGGATAAGGAACCGCGTGGCATCATACCTCTGGAAAACGTACAGGTGCGAGAAGTGCAGGACCGCAACAAACCGAATTGCTTCGAATTGTATTCTACGGGAAATGACGTGATCAAAGCCTGCAAGACCGATTCTGAAGGAAAGGTTGTCGAGGGAAAGCACACGGTCTATCGCATGTCTGCTGCCACCCCGGAAGAGAAAGAAGAATGGATTAAATGCATAAGGTATTTCAATAAATAATTGGAAAAGTATGTTACTAATATGTTTTGTCATTATATATATAAAACATGTCAATAGTTGAATTTGCTGTTTCAGTACATTATTATTAATACTGTATTGAATGTAAGCTTTCATTTTATAATATTCAGAATATCTTTTATTACATTATATTACTAAAAGTATTGAAAAACACCAATTATAGTTCCAAAAAATTTAATTTCAAAATTCAGTTCTCCAGGCCTAATGACAATGGAAACATTATTGGGAAACTTCTGAAAATATTTTCTACTAGGTTTTGGTAAGTCTCGGCCAAGTATTCTTTCATTTCTCCTAAAAAGTTATTGCCAAAATAATGCAGACTAATTAGTCTGAGCTTCAACAAAATAAATTTCTTCCTAAGCTTTCGAATCTTGTTCTTCAGAAGTAAGTCATATGATTTGCACGTGGAATAGTGTGATGTGCATATATTCTGCTAGTTCCTCCTCTTCTATACTTCAAAGTATAGAAGAGGAGGAACTTGCAGAATATATGCATGTCATCCTGTTTTTGTTTTTTTTTTTTTTTAAATAGAGACAAGACGTGCCTTATACTTAATGGAACATCAACCAATGTTCTGAATGTGATCACAGCAGTCTGATAAAGACATTTTCATCTCTGCAAAACATTTTGGAAAACTTTTGATAAAAGAAAATGTTACTCTCACTGTATTCAACTCTTCTGTTGTCTACTAGCATTGTTAATGACTTTCCCAGACATCATCTTATGGAGTTTTGTCAGGGGATTGTAAGGAGGACTGGTGGGTGTGAGAGGGGTATTAGGGATATTTTGGATCCACAACTAATTCATCTGTTTGGAACAGTTTATCGAAGCATCTACGGACATTTCATGCAAAACTGGCAGGAGCTCCATCAGGTTGAAAGACAACAATTTATATTCCTGCCTCCATCAGTAAGACAAAACCATTGTTCGCAAACAAATGGATTTGTCACAAATCCAAAGTATTTCTGGCACCTCTCTCTCATGCCCACCATGCATCAGATATCATCTTATTGTGCTTTGTGTTAAGGAGAAAGTCCATCAGTAACATTTTTTCCCCTCCATTCCTGATTATCTCTTCAAATATCTTGGCTAACTTGATGCAGTATCAGATTGTCATACTGATGTTGTTGATAAATATAAAGTATGTTTTGACATATTGGACAAAGAAGAAATGGACATACTGTACTTTTTTTTTGTTCTTGTAATCTATAACCAGTTGCCAAGTCCTAATTCAATTAAAATAGCACTATGCCATTATGGAACCATATCAAATTGCTATTCTATTATTTTGACTTCTCAAGTAGTTTCAGAATTTCCACTTTAATTCTATGTACACCTACACTGAGAGACTGAAGAAGAAGTACTTTTGATATAATTACATATCTATAAATGTCAATTACAAGAGCCAGTCCTGTTAAGTTCTCACTTTGACAAACTTATGGGTCATATAATCAAAAATCACCTGTAAATATTTAGTATACATTTTATAAAAAAGAAACCTGAGAAAATTTTGGAGAAATATGGCAATAATATGGAAGCAGTATTGGTTGGTACTGCTAGTACCAACTTAGCACACACATAATTATAACATTGTGTGTTTGTAAGATGATGCAGGGGTCCTTGTACTTGAAATGCATACTTTCCTAAATTTGAAAGTGATTATTAAAGACTAAATTTTTGCCACAGAACATCATATGGCACCCGTATGCCTCGGTTCTTGCCTGCATCACATATTTACGCTAGAGGCGGCCCGACAGGGTACTAAACCTTCTCTCATTTCTTCTTCTTCCTGCAATAAATGATTCTTTTGCTTTCATTTTGTAATCACCATTACTTGCAAGCATACAATTTCGTTCTACTCCAAACAACTCTTCTTCATTTCATTACAAGTGCATAAATACGATTGAGTTAATTGATAATATGTATATTAAAACCTACAAAAATTTTCAAACTGTTTCTAGTAGTAAACGGCATATTTATTATTTTTCAGGCAAAGTATCAGTCACAATCCGTTCTACGACATGCTGGCAGCCAGGAAGAGAAAAGCGCAGCACGTGAAATGATAGAAGACAAGATTTTCGTTTACGCAGCGATTACGACGTCTCCATGTGATTACCACACGTTCTGTAAAGTGACCTTTCTTCCGGGACGTGACGAACCGTTACGCGGGAGAATGCAAAAAGGAAAAATATCAGAAACAGGGTATCACCCAACTTTTCTTATTAGTAATGTCTAGCTAAAAAAAAAGTGTACAGTACGTGATTCGTAGCATCGGCAAAAACACTAAATTGCACATCTTTGTCATTTTTCGTCAGTCTTTATAAATCCGTACACACACTTGCACACGCGATGCAGCGGAGCCCATTAATAATGACGATCAACGGAACTCCCGATCCAAATTTAAAAAATTTGCCATCCGATGGTAAAAACTGTAAATGTTTTAAGTTACCGGAAAGTCCTGCGACAACGCACGCACCCGATGCTGTGCCAGTTTCTAAAGCTGATTTTCTTCCCTCTTGACGTTCACTAGAACGTTTTCTCCCCCCAGCGGGATCGGCGAAACCAAAGACGATCTCATCCCCCTGTCGTCGTAACACCACTTACCTTTTTCCTTCCTCCTCTTCGAGGACAGGATCGTTGGTATGGACTTTTCCGCACAACCTTCTAATCCACAGAATATATATGTATATGTTAATATATTGTTTTAATTAACGAATTACGTGTGAATTAATTATCCTGCCATTCGTTTTTAGATTTCTCATCGCGTAAACTTTATATAGAGAATTATTATATTTCTAGGAGCTAACCGGGTCGATGGTTTTCGTTCGTATCTAGTCAGAAGAAATTCGTGAGACTGCTTTATATACATATAAATATGTTCTAGCTCCATAATCTTCAAGAAAAACCAAAAAGGTAAAAAAAATTCTATTTAGTTTTAAGAATATAGAGAAAAGAAGCTGCGGTAATTATATATATATATATAAATGAATATATAAATATCCGGACGTCTGGAGAACCCAATTTTCCATTACCAAAAATCTAGAATTAGTGTTAGTCCAGCAGCATGATGGCCAAAAGATCCCACTCCATACATACACACACACACATATATAAATATATATATAAATATATAAAGAATTCAGTTGAATAAATTGTCCATTAAATCTTTACAATATCAACAATATAATTCGATATTTTGAAGTAATTCGGATATATTTGCTATATAAGTGCTAAGAAGAAGAAATTAAATTGTAGTAAAAAAAATATATATATGTATAAAGTTATTCTATCATGATTTAAGTTTTTTAACGAAGGTTTGATTAAATGTTTAAATTTAAAATCTATTGTGTACTTCATTGTGTTTTTCTCTAAGGAATAACGGGAAAAATTACTGTAAACTAGCAAAAATGTAATTTAAAGGATCATCTATGCACGGTTTCGTGACGATCGTTGCTTTGTTTCCGAATATTCTCATGGCGAAATGGTAAATATAAGGTGTTTCGGGTACAATTGCCAATATGTGTTCCGTTTACAATTCGTTTTTCTTTCACAAAATCGGTGAAAACACTATTCAATTTTACGGCATACAGGAATACTATAAGGCGAGTCCGGCGTTACTCGGGCAAAGATTAAGATTACAAAGATTATCTTTCCTAAGAGTTTATCACACGGAGTAGCTAATCCAAAACATTTTATTCATCTACTGTACACAATTTAAAGAATTTTAAAAACGTGTTAGATTAATCATTTGGTGTGATAAACACTTACACAAGATAACCTTTATAGTTATATGGCTGATCTTAGCCGTTTTCACTGGATGCAAGAATTAGGTCCCCCCTCTTCCAAGGCTAATTAGAGAATTACTAGATGGTCTAAAAATAAGTTTGATTTCCCACAAAAACGCATCTAAAATAGTACAGTAGAAGCAGAGTTCTTCGGGGTAATACTTAGCTCTCTCCTCTCTAGGGGGAATTTCCAAAAATCCCTTCTTAGTGTATACATTCTGACGTATCCTAATGTGTACCAAATTTCAACTCCTAACCGTTTGGGCTCTGCAGTTACTATTATTATTATCAACCCATCTCTATTATATTATAAAATTTATGTTTATAGTACTCTCCTCTGGCCAAAATGCACTTTAGTCGCTCCTTCTAAAGATCAAAAGCATGACGCCACTCATTTTCTGGAATGCTATCAAAATACTCAGAGGATGAAATCGCAGATTTCGTAACAGTGTCAAATTTGCGACCCCTCAAATGTTTTGAGATTAAAAAGTAGCCAGAAGTCACGCATTTGACCATCCTCCGTATTCACCAGATTTGGCAATGATTCGGATATTAGCTTGAAAGAAATCAACAGTCTGCTTGACGGTGTGCGATGAAGCATTATTGTGAAGCAAAATTAACCTCAAAATTTCAGTGACTCCAGAATTCTAGGAAGACAAACTGTAGTGTACCAATTAGTTGTTATTCTTTTATTCTTCAAGCTTAATTGCTTTCACTAGACCAGTGCTATGGAACAAAACAGCAAACGCGACTGATATTTTTATTGCTCTGTCTTTTCACAGTTCTTGGAATTGGATCATCTTTATGGTCATACCTGGCTTTCTTGAAGTGTGGGAGTCATAAATGGTATGTATATCTGATTACCTGTGATAATCTTGGAGATAATCTGGTATCCACCTTAGTTCGACATCTCGACTTTTGGAAATTGTCAACTGATGCGGTATTTATCGAAAAACTACTTTTCTTTATCGTAACTCCCTAAGCAGAGGCGCCAATCTGCAGTTTCTTCTGTATGAAATGATACATCTTTGGTCTTCTGCAATCATATGTTGGATAGCAGTTATATTTTCAGGAGTCACTCCCTTTAAGTGGTTCGTCATGGGAGGAAGTACAACCCATCTGAAATTTTTTGTACCACCTGAACATAATAACGATTCATCCTTTACTATCTTCAAAAGCCAATTTCAATTGTTTATAACAGTCTTTCATTCAGTCCAACACAAAAATCAGAAATCATTGTGCGATGTGCCTCTGTAGAAACTTCCATTGTTACTATCAGAAAGAAGGCCTGTCTCACTTAGAATAAGGGAAATTGATAAAATTTGTTTATGCCTAATGTGTCGTATAAAGTTTGTTAATTATCAAAAAAATAACAACACAGTGGAACCTCGGTATACGACTTAATTCAATTATACACGCCATCTATGAACAAGTAGCACTATCGGTGTACTAGTCTGGTCTAGTACACCGATAGTGCTACTTGTTCGTAGATGACGCATATAATTGAATTAAGTCGTATACCGAGCAAAATTTGTTTCATCCAAACGGGACGTATTCTAAAGCAGACGTATACTGAGGTTCCACTGTACTTTAAATCATCATGAATGTTTTCTTGTACTGCAATACTTTCAGAGTAACCCCCATATTTTTGGTTAGTTGTAGTTTAGTCTGTAGTGATTGACTGACCTTGGGGTCACCGTGTTCGGTCGGATTTTTGGGCTGCAATTTGAAAAAATTGTAGACCTATAAATTCCCACTGTCATCCATTCTTCTTTCCTTAATCTCGGGAATGGAGTTAGATGAAAGACGAGACCGGATACGGAATCCTTGGGACAGGAGGTCCCGATTAGCTATACACGAACTTCCGACGAAAACCAGAAGTCATTTTATTTCATTTCAAAAATTTTCTCCAAAAGGAGTTAACGACCGGTGCGACTCTATTGTTAAAGGAAAAGTATTATGTACAGGGGCAAGCCACTACTAATTTGAGGTGGAGAGCATATATTTTAAATTAAATAAAAAATATGATTAAAAATTACAGCATTGTGATGTCACAATGCCCGGCTATAATAATTACACGTTGGTTTTTGGACTGTTGCTAATACATTTTTTTAATTGTTTAACTTTTCCATATGACAGTTGTTGCTGGCTCGGTGTGATCTGCTAGAAAGTACAGTAATACTCCGAGTTACGTGACACGCGACTTGTATAAAATCGCAGTTACGGTAACATGTAATTTTATAAAGAATTATTCTATTTCAACATTCATTCTCTCTCTCTCTTCCTTTTGCACTGTACCAATTTATTACTTTATTCTTCTGCTAATCCTTTACCCGGTACGCTTGCATACATGTTTACAATTAGAGTGAAAAGCACTCTTTATCCTAAACAATTCTTTTATACAGAAAAAATAAGTTACAGTAACACAATAATAAATACAGTACCGAGTTATTAATTACGTAGTTGTGCTTAAGCAATTTACAAATTCGACCTACGTAAAGGTCTACAGTCCACATTACTTTCATAACTTGGGGTATTACTGTAGCGCATGCACACTTGATTTTACTAACATATGCATGCATTAATTACGTTTCTGGTTTCTGATATTACATGAGCTTCTACAATAAGACCTAAGGAGCTATAATTCTGGAGTGGCATCCTCTGGTAACAAGCGAAGCCAGTATATGCCTGCGCAGGACGGAAGTTGCCATCACGAGCGTGGAACGAACACGGCGAGTTCGTTGCTTAAAGTTGTAATTCGACAAAGCATTTCTGCTATTTATTTAATCGATCAACACCCGTTATATCAAATAATAAAGATTATTACAAAGAGGGTTAAGTTACGGCAACACAACACTTGGGCGATACCTTCCGGGAGGTCTTTTTAAGGGTAACCGGCCCCTATTTGACATTACAGTCATGGAGAAAACCCAGAAAACTTCACGTGGCCAGCCGTCCCGGCGAGAGGCGACGAAACTTTCAGTATTCGGGGAACGGAACCGCTTGGCCACTGGTGGGCCAAGAAGACAATGCCATCATAGAGCTTTGACCTCCGAGAAGGTCAGGAAGATCATTCAAAAACAAAATGAAAAGGATAGGACTCAGAGGATTATCTCAAGGAGAACCATTATTAGACTCAACATAATCAGTTTAAAATGAAAAATCCTCTATGAATTAGAGAAAAAACTCGAATAAATTAATGAAAAATGCAGAAAGACCAATACCCCAAGCTTATACCATAACAAATCACGATCGACTGTATCAAAAACTTCATTTCCTCGAAAGTGATATTTGAATAAAAGTAAAGTAACTAAAGTAAAGTGATATTTGAAAAGTAAAGCAACTAAAGTAAATTGTATTCGACACCTCTATTTTTAATAAATGCTCCTTGGAGAGATGTAAAAATATTAAACTCATTCATCCAATTCCGGAGACAATTTGCCATAATTAGTTGAAAAAATTTTCTAAAAATTCTCTGTAAATTAATTTCCGACATTTCGAACAATTAACACAAACGTCTTCAACGTGTTGCAAACCCAACCAAATTTAACATCTGAACCGATCTTTTTGTCTCATCTCAATCGCAAAAATCGTTAACATTAATTTACATAAAATAAAACTATTTGTAAGTCTTTTAGTGGCGCCCTCTATTTTCTTTTATATACAGTACCGTCGTGGAGATTACCGGAAATGCCGCCATTGGGGTTACCTAGGTACACTTTAACCGTATTCGCAAACCAGATTCTCGAAACCTCTCTGATAACGCCCTGCACATTTAGCGCTGCCTTTGAAGTCATTCTTGACCGAAAAGGGAGTGGTTCAGTTTGAAGAACCTTTTTATTTCCCCGATTTAGCCCGCGCTGACTTTATGATCTTCAAGTTGAAAATGGCTCTAAAAACATGTTTGCAGGGCGTTCACGAATCCAAAGCGTTGCGACAGCCATAATCGTCAAAATTCTCCTTAATAGCGGTCGTTCCGCGTCGCCGCTACTACGGGAGTGCGCTGTTGTTTGTAGGCATTTAGGAACGACAGTGAAAGAAGGAAAGATGGCGGCGCCCAAACTATCGATAGTATCGTGATGGAGGAATCTATAATTCTAAAATATGATCTTTTAAAGGCAAAAGAAGGGTCCCAATTGTAAAATTTAACCATAAAATGGATTATTTGTTGAAAGAGCATTCAAAATAGCCTCGAAAAAAATTCGTAAAGACACTTACATCACCGCGTGCGCTAACTCACGCTTTCACAATTTCTAAATTTTCATTCATAAAACCACATAATGGACCCGGAAACGAAACTATCTGAGCCATGGAGGACGCCATGTTGCTTTCCACCGTAAACTACTGCTACAAGCGGCCGTTTTTGCCGTTCGACGGCGCGCACTCCCACCGGAATGTAGGAACGCGTTCCGCAGGAATTTTTAAACGGATGTCGCTCGCGCAGAGTTACGCGGAGGAATAAAAGAACGCACCCCATGTTCATTTTTTATGATACAGTAAGGTTATTTTATGCTGCGGAACGAATTAGACGTTTTAACATGTATTTCTATGGGAAAATGCGTTTCGTATAACGGACGTGCACCTGGAACGGATTAAGTACGTTATATGAGGCACCACTGTATTGCCATTTTTTAAACTAGATCTTTTATTTTTGAATTTAGTTTACTTTTTCGATTTTGTTTACAGTTTAAATATTTAATTTATTATTTTTTCTATGCAGATTTTCCTAGTCTTCTTTTACAATACACTTTCATCGTGTTAGAAAATTCTTTCTTATTCACATTCCACGATCCGCAATTTTAGCAACCGTAACATAAATATCAATTTACACCACAATTTTCAAACAGATTCCAACAATAATTCGTTTCCGGAGGACATTTTTAACCAATTTACATGTTTTTACATAGGCTTAGCCTCAAATAAAAAGCGGTCTCTGAAGTTAACTTTTATTGGGCTGCAATTTGAAAAAATTTTAGACCCATAAATTCCGTGTCCTTTATTAATCTCGAGAACGGAATTAGATAGACGAACGACGTGATTAGATATGGAAATCGTAGAAGCAGGAGACCCCGATTAACTATACACGAACTTCCGATGCAAACCGAAAGTCACTTTATTTCAATTCAAAAATCCCCCCAAAAGGTGTTAAATAGTTGACCGACATAACTCTATTGTTAAAGGAAAAGTATGATGTATCGTACAGGTGCAAGCCACTTCTAATTTGAAATGGAGAGCATATACATTAAATTAAAAATTGTAGCCTGGTATTGTGACAATGTCACAATACATAATTGCTTGTGTATTTTGAATCGTCAATAGTGACTGTGAAACGACGATTATGAAAAAAAAGGAACAATTTTTTGATTTTTCAATATTATACTGCCCAATAATAAATATGAGTGTATCATAATTGATAATTTTTTTGACCATTTTAATAATTTTTTATTTTGGTACAAAATACAAAGCAAAGATAATTTAATAGGGGAAAAAAGTGAAATCTACTCCGCACGCGGCGCTAGTATCGATGAGATCGTAAACAGACTAAGCGATACGTTGTCGGTTGTAAAGTACCATTTGTTTTTTTTTTAAACGAAAATCTAATAAATGTTTTAAGTTTCAAAAATGCCAAGTACGTGGTGCTGTGTACCACATTGTTCTAATAGTGGTGGTCACAAGTTTCCAAAAAATCCAGCATTGCGAAAGAAATGGATTCAAGCCGTTAGAAGAGCAAATTGGAAACCAACTTCATCCAGTCTCGTGTGTAAAAATCACTTCACACCTGATCAGTATAAGGAGATTAATATCTTTGGTAAGCACATTATTTAAAGAATTATAATAACTGTACAATATTTTTTTCAAGCTATTAGCAATTAAGAAGCTTCAAACACCTCGCTTGAAAAATACTTGATGTTTACATCAAAAGTCTCGGGTGTACTATAGATTACTCCCTATGGAATTTCAGGATTTTGATTATATATTTGAACTCAGGGGACCGAGACGAATTCAACGGTACCCTATTTTTGGACCGTAGACGAAAAATAAAAAAGTTATCACACTTTTTCACTTACCATACTTTTTTAATGCTCTCATGCAGACGGCATTGTAGTTACTAGTATTGCCATCTTGCGGTAAAGTCTGCAAACCGTGACGTCGGACTACGGTCATCTCCCGGAGCGTTAAACACGCGATACGAGAGCGGAGAGAGCGACGCGACTTCCGATCATCGCGCGATCGCCATTTCGGTTAATGTTACTTATGCGCGAACATGGCGGCCCGACTGACCTCTCGTATGGGCGCCACCACACGCCGCCATGTGCTAAACTAGTGATCGATTCACGGTAGTTCTTGAACAAAGTAAAAAGGGGGGGAAACGTCTACTAAAGAGAATTTTAATGGCAAGCGACGGGACTCCCGATTGCGATAGCCAGGCCGACTTAGCGGAGATCGACGCGACTCCCTATCATCGCGCGATCGCCGGAAAAAAGTAGGATAACTTTTTTATTTTTCGTCTCCGGTCCAAAAGTAGAGTATCGTTGAACTCGTCTCGGTCCTCTGAGTTTAGTTATATACCCAAACACACGAAATTCCATAGGGAGTAATCTATAGTATACCCAAAGTCTCTGTTTAGTTTTAATATCTAGGCGTGATAAGCCCTAACAGTAGAGGCTAGTTTTGAGCACTTACATAGCATTAATGCTAAGTTAACAAAGGATAAAAAATATATATAGTACCATGGATCTAATTGTTAATTCTTTATGCTGAATGAAAAATAAATAGATTTATTTTACTTTATTAGGAAACATCCCAGCAAAGAGACAACTGAAGGCTGATGCTGTACCAAATGTATTTTTTTGGTCTAAAAAAGAGGCACCTTCGGTTGCGAGCAGACGAGCAAGAAGAGAAAACCGTGAACGCAAAGTTCAAGATAATCATGATGCATGCTATATAATGGATACTGGTACATTAGAAATAGGAGGAGAAGTAATAATAGATGAGGAGGAGGAAAAGGCTACTTGTCTTATTGAAAATAATGTGGCAAGCACTATGGTCTGTGTAACTAAGAGACCCATACTTTTGAAGTCCCAATGTCAGTTGAAAGATTTGTAGTTCTCTAAACTACAATTCTTTCAATTTTGTAATACAAAGTTTGGGACCAGCAGCATACAGCTTAAAATATTACAAGTTTCAGGTTGTAACACTTGCAGTGCCAAACCAGTTGTTCTTGACTTTAATAAAATTAAGATTGAATACAGCAAATTTTGAGTTGAGTAGAATGTTTAGTGTATCTGAAGAAACAGTACGAAACGTTTTCATTACTTGGATCAATTTCATGTATTTACAATGGCGAGAGTTGGATATATGGAGTGAAAGATCTCTTGTTGATATATACATGCTTAGAGATTTTAAAATGAAATTTCCAAATACTAGAGTTATCATTGATTCTCTAGAATGCAAAATAAGCAAACCAAAAAATCCTGTTGCACAACAGGCTACGTGGTCATCATATAAAAATGACAACACATTAAAAGCAGTTGTAGGTTGTACACCAGGTGGTCTAGTAAGTTTTGTTTCAGAAGCCTATGGTGGTTCTGCGAGTGATCGACAGATTGCAGAAAGGTCTTCACTGTGTAAAATAACAGAGGCAAAAGACTGTGTAATGGCTGATAGAGGTTTTAACATTCAGGACTTGCTAATTACTAAAGATGTTGTGGTAAATACACCCACTTTTATGAGAGGAAAAGCACAGCCGAGCAGCAGTTTGTTATCTCGAGACAGAAAAATATCTAGTAAAAGAATACATATTGAACGTATTATAGGAATGGCTCGTACATATAAGATTTTGAGGCAACACATGCATCCGACAGTAACCAAACTTGGCAGTGAAATTATATTTATATGTTTTATGTTATGCAATTTTAGACCATGCATTGTTGGCAGAGATGTTTAATTTGTTTCACTGTTAGTCTAGCTCTCTATTAATTCTGTATATAATGTTTTTTTCATTCTAGACCCTAGCCTAATTTAAGTTTTCCATTTATAGTATTTTTAAATTTTTGTCTGCTTATAAATTCTAAGATTAAGAATGTATACTAGCATACACAGTAAAGTCTTCATTATGGAACTTCAATTCAAAGTAATATAGTGGTTTGTAAATTTGTAAGCAAATAAAAAATTTTAATCTTTAAAACAAAATCTCTTTTTATTATTTAAAAAATTCACCATCTAGAAAAATTTTACATAAACTCAAATTGTAAAATAAAAATAACAATTAGCTCAATTATTTTATAAACTTAATGTTTATAGAACATCTTTTTTAAAAGAGCTGGCTTAAAATGCTCATGGAAAAACATAATTAGTGTTTCAGTCATGTCTGCAATAAATTTATCATCTCTTGGAATGATACAAACTTTGAAGTCACTTTTTGTGTAAATAAACAGGTGAGCAACTTGTCTATTTGTCACTGCTAATTGTCCTTGGATTTGATGAAAATAATCATGATTCCGTTTTAAAGTAATTTTGTCATCAGTACATTCCAAATATGGTACATTTTGCACATTCACAGGAAGTTTAAAACTGGAGTAAGGACATTTAACTTCTAATATTTTATCATCATCCACTAGCCCATCTGGACTTGCAGCTAAGAATGGGTATTTTGGATGAAGAAACATGCCACATTCTTTCACAGGAGTATTTTCAAAAGAAGAATATGCTTCAATTGCTTCTTTTTCATACCTTAAGCCATGAGAAATTGCCTTACTTTTTATTGGCCTACTTGACAGTAACGAGTCACACAATTTTAGTCTGTCTGCTGATTTTAATTTACAAACTTTTCCAAAGTTTGAAGATGTCAAACGCAACAAATGTTCCTTCTTCCAAACTGCACTTTTTCGTTGTAATCGGGTCTCTTTTTCCAAATGTTCTATGTACTCCCTACTTGCTTCAGTTACATGTAAAGCTTTTAAAAACATTTCGGACATTGTGCTTTTGCAATAATCATGATCTGACTCTAAAGCCCTCATGTTTGCTGGTTGCCTTAATTGCAATATCGGTATTGCACAACCACTTTGCATGTTCATTGCCAAATTAATAACAAAGTTTGTATAATCAGAGATTGAACTGCCAGATGGTCTGGGGTCAAATTTCATGTCTTCCAATCGTTTCCTTTTCATTCCTCTCTTCTTAAATAAATGAAATGGAAGCTCACTAGCCTTAATTGGGGAACCTTTATGTTGGCGGGTAGGCTGATGGAATGTTTGCAGAACCCGAGTGCATGTTTTGTGACACTTATAATTGCCTGTTCTTCCGTATTCTTCTATTGCCAATAGTGTTACACATACATGTTTGCAATACGCTTTAGGCCCTTTACCTGCTGTACATTCACATATTGCATTTTCTATAACCCCATCGTCTGTAATTACTAAATCTGTGTAAATCTGTTCCCCTTGGTTAATTCAGATTTTACATTACCTTTAAAATATAAAAAATGTTTCTCTTTTGTTCCTCTTATTATCAATATAATAAGAATTCATTAAAATACATCTGCACAGCAGACAGTGGCATTCTTTGATCTGACATCTCCATGTAGGCATCAATTGTATCTATAGTCAAAACTGGTATTTGTAAACTTGGAGAGAGATCCTTATATTCAGATGAATCAGGAAGTTTGAGTTCAGGAGAGCTATCACAGGATATAGAAAAATTATACTAGTTTCCTGATTCCTCTCATATGCCAGTAACCTGAAAATTATTGTAAACAAGTTTAATAACTAGTTAACATATGATCACCAATATTTTATTGAGTTTTTTCTGTCTCATTGACAGGAAAGGCAAAAATTATTATTATATATTATATTCTTACCTTAATATATTACATATAATATAAAAATAAACAGTATAAGGTAACTGAACAGTATTGACAAGCACCTAAATATGGCATATATTATAGTGTATGCCAAATTTAGTAAAAGAAAATGGGAAAAAATTCACTTGTACAAAAAGTTTATTGGTGAAGAAATTAGTCTTATTGCATTAAATTATTGAAACAAGAAGACTTGTGACCAATAAAAAAGACATTTTGATTATATTTATTTTAAATACTCCGAATATTGTTTTCTCTTGGTAAAAGATTAAGATATGTATCTCTTATATTGTCTTAGAACTTCATAGAACATAGTTTTGTTTGTGTTGATTGTTCTAAATTACAGTGATAACCTATTGGTACAGTTAACATTTCAGATACTGGTATAAATTGGTTATAATATATTAGGCTCGGTACGTGACCATATTCCGAAGGAAAAAAAATTTATTTTAATTAAAGTTTTGATCTTATGTATTGGTTAGACAAATGTAAAAGGAATCAATGACAACTTTACTGATCTTTAAATGTTTTTATCGACAAAAAACGTGCATTTTGTGAAATCTTATCCTTAAAACTTTCATGTACTGGTAAGTTACCTTATCATGTAATAGTTATAAGGACTTGAAATTATAGATGTAATAATTAACGATAAAAATATAGATGTAGATTATTTTAACTTACCTTTCTATTAAATCGGCTTTTCTACCAGCTAACTTGGCATTGTACTTTTTTAATTCTTCCTTTAATTGTACCATTGTTAACCTTCCTAAAAAATATTTTCGTTCTTCCATTATTATAAAGCTATCCTTCAAACGGAACAGCTTGTTTACAACCGTATCAATATGCGTGACACCTATGTCACGTGATCACTTTTTTCTCCTATTGAAGCGAAGCGAGCAAGCTTCCTTTTGACAAATCGCCGAAACACGTTTGCAAAGTAACGGCTCTACCGATTCAAACGAAATTTTGCAAATGAATAGAACTAATAAAACGGTGTGTCTGTGTCGTAACCGAAGACAAATTTTAAAATTTGACCTACAACGAGAGATATTGATGGTCAAAGGTTATTTGACCATCGACCCAAGAGAGAATTTTTTATTGTAAAAATGTAAATAAACCAGAGCGTGCTACCCAATATTCAAACTACGACAGAGCTCTTGCCAAACTCTTTTTAAATACTGATGATGAAGACAGGGGTAGTTGTTGTGGGTTTGGTAACTTCACCAGATGTCTTCCATGCAGGCAGTGATTTCAGAACGGATGAGTCCATCGGCCGTGATGGCGTGGGTTGTGAGGAATTTAGCAAATTGATCTGCAGCCTCTTTAATGGTGATCCCACTATGTGGGGGGGGTCGAAACTAGTTGGATGTGGCGATTGCAATTGTAGTTGTTTGGAGTGTGTGGAAGATATGGCTGGTGATGGAGTGTATGGTGGTCTGGGTGGAGGTAAGAACTTCAAGAACAGAGAGGGAATCCAAGCAGATGCCTGATTTATGGTGATTGATAGTGCAAAGAACAGTCTGCAGGATAGCATTCCCCTCGGCAATGAAGGTGCTGTAGTTTCTGGGTGGGCAATGAAGGTGCTGTAGTTTCTGGGTGGGCAATGAAGGTGCTGTGTGCCTGAAGTTGTAGTGGAAATGGCTTTTTTTATTTTTTTTAACTCTTTCTGCCCTGTGGGCACTAAGAGGACCTCTTTTTTTTTTAGCAGGTTCATTATGGGTTCAGCCAGGTCCACAATGGGTCGACTGGGTGTTGAGAGACATGACCTGACATATCCGAACGGATCACCCCCCGAAAAATTCCTGGGGACTTTTTCACCCATCAGGATTCGAACCCGGATCCCCCAGAACGGTAGGCTGCCACCTTGATTGCGCGGTCATCCAGCCTAAAGTGGGAGAGGCTGTTATTGGTGATGATGATGAGGATGGCTATCACTTTGTAGGAGTCTTTAGAGCCTGTCTGTTACAATGACTATTTCGTCGCGACAGCACAGCAACACAAGCCGTTGCTGAGCTTCAATTGGAGATAAAGTTCTTCATGTTTAATATGTTTTTAAATTATACTTTCCACTTTCCTAAATCTGTGCCCTCTTCTGTGTGTACATATGCAAGGGCATCGCCAGATGGGGGCAGAGGGGCAGTTGCCCCTCCCTAGACATGCGAAAAAAATTATTTAAATGCTAAGTCATTTATTGCCCGATTTATAATTCCCACGCGAAAAACCCAAGAAGATTATGTTTTAATTAAAATAACCTTCTTAAGCTTCTTAAAATTTATGAATCGTTTTTATTTTACCTACATACAATTCATATCCTCTATCAATTTATATCATCTTGCCCCCCCCTGGCCCATTGGCTGGCGACGCCCTTGTACATATGATTTGACATTTTTGGAAAAGAAGCCAAATTCTATCCATCCTTTACTGAATAAACTGCCTAAAGTTTAGGACCAACAGAATTCTGAATTATTATGGTCTATTGATGTTCAATGGCATTTGTATGTAGAAAGTCGAGGTGAATTACCGATGATATAAAAAATAAAAGGCTAGTTGATAAGTTTGAAAGTTTATATTTGTATTCATCAACATGATGGAAAATTTGAATTTAAAGACTTTGGAAGGTTTATTGGTTTTGCCACTCTCCAGTACTTTGTGTGATTTTTCTTCCAAAATTAACTTTATTAAAACGAATCTTTGCAACAAACTCTCAATGGAAACTATTAATGGTTTTCTATTAGCTTCCAAAAGTACCAATAATAAAGAATGTTTCTTGTTAAATGTCTGTCAAAAAATGCTAAATGCTTTTTGTCTGCGTAGTTTTGTTTGCTTAAAAGGTGGAGGGACTCGTGCTATTTCGTTTCTTCTTTCCCTTTGTCAAAATCTATGCATCAGTACGATTTAGGCCAACTAAACCCTTGTTTCGTTCTGTTGGGTTTAGTTTATTTGATTGCAGCAGGCAACACGTGGGTGATATGCCAAGTGGTATGCCTCCTGAAAGGACTTTCTATGCAAAACTGGCTCCCTATTTTGAATAGGGGGCCAGTTTCGCATAGAAAGTGGGACAAGGGCCAGTTTCCAAATGTTACAGTGCTATAAACAACAGTGATATTAGTTTAAATGAGGCATTCTCGATACTTTTTGATCACAGTAGTATCTTATTTTGCATGCCAGCTCCAGTTAATGATTCTAAAATAAATAAAATAATTCTAACATTGCTTATTATAATGAGATTTAGAAGTTACTAAATGATATCAGAAAATTAGTAAATTGGTTTAACATCTTTAATTATATATTAATATTATTTTTATATAGTGTTTATAATAAATGTGAAGTTTTGAATTCTAAACTGACAAAATTAATTTCCTCTTTGTTCTCTTGAAAAATTTAAAAAGATCTGTTCTAACGTCACTTGATTAATTGTATAATCTTCTATGTTATATAATGGCTTAATACTTTCCATAATTCCAAAGATTTGAGCCCAAGGCATTTTTGGATCCGGTAGATGATAACAAACGGAATTTTCGTGTTCTTCTTTCAATACACAATTCGTAAACATGTCCTTCATGTAATTCTTAAAAGCTATTAAGTTGTCCTGAAACTTAACGTGTTTTGTCAGTGCTGCTTCAAAATCAGTGTCGTCTTCGGTGATACATCTTTTAACTTTAACTATCAGAGTCAAACCTTGCCCATATTTATTTTTCAAATGTTGAGGGCTCCCTAGACAGCAAAATTGGCCATTCACCATTATAACTAATCTAGAGCACAGAGTTTCACATTCTTCCATGCTAAATTTATTAACAATTTAATTAATATCTTATATGTCAGTTTATCAATTAAGCGAGTAAAACAATTTATTACTTAATTACTCACTAAAATAGCAAGACATTTACCTGTGAGATGTCAAAATAATTGAACGTCCTTGTTTGGTAATTGCAATCAAAGTATTCCAGAGACATCTTCGTGCTACCGGATCCATACCGGTGGTCGGTTCGTCCAAAAACACAACGGGAGTATCTCCCATGAGAGCAACTGCGGTGCTAAGTTTTTTCTTATTTCCATCACTATAAAAATATGGAGGTTTAATTAATAGTTTCTAAATGTAAGTAATATTAAAATATCTAAAATTAAAATCTGCACTTGTCAAATCTTCATGTGGAGGAGGAAAAACCTATGAAGGAATAGATATAGTAATAATTCATCTTTTTTATATTCCATATTTTATTAATAATTAAAACAAATTTCCTAACTTTGGAAGATATTACCAATACCAAAATTATTGTGAGTCAACAATCAAGCAACGAGTTGCATAACTTTCCTGATGCTATGAGATTTTATTTTAAAAATAACGTATTATATTATTAATCGTAATAAATTAAATTGTGTGAGGTGCCATCTGTTATGATCTGTTATGTGTGAGGTGCCATCTGTGTGTGAAGCTTAATTTTGAAGGTAGTGATGAGTTTTATAAAATATTGTAAATGCTACTAACTAGTAAAATCTTCGTTAAGTCCGACCTCTCTCGAGATACACTATGTTACCCCACTATCTCCTCATCCCCTCAATTTGTAATCACCAAAATTTAATAGCACCTCATATACAAGTTGCCATGCCAAATTTCATTTATTAATCTTTACCTTATCCTGAAATATTAAACGAAACACACATACACACACAAACAAATGAAGAATTTTTTCTCATTTCTTTGACTTTTTAGGGCTCAGGAATAACAAAACGTGGAGATTTGCAAAAGACTCGGAGGGTCAAATCTGACATAATTCCAATATTTTCCCTTGTTATGTATAAATAACAGCTGAGAAAGTAAAATGAAGATAAAACATAGACTTCTTGGCATGCTCTTAAAAATATTCTTTAAGAAGTCTGTCAATGCAATGACATATTAAATTTACTGCACTGATAAATTAGACAGTTACTTAAAGATTTGCATTGTTTTATCAAAAAGAAACGGTAATTTTTATCAATTACTGATGGTGCATACCTGTCATAATTTCATAATTGGAATCTCTCTCATATCAATTAAACTAAAGCCAACAGATAGCTTGCATTTAACACTTGCTATTGCTTGATTAATTATGTAACATTGACTTGCCTTTGACATTACATAATTAGCTTATTAATGATGTTCTTTCAATCCCCACTACTTTCTAAGTTTACCAATAAATTCCTGTAACTTATACAATGAAAAAAATTCTCTTTATGAACTTTAAAATTAAGAAATAATGAATATTTTACACTTCATAATTGAGATGTTTACTAAGGATTTTATTTCAACAGTTGTGAGAAATATGTATTCAAAATAATTTTGATAATGTTGCGTTATTCTCGCATGCTAGGATATCTGTATTCTAATCTCTGCACACAAAGCTAGAACTAATTTAAAATCGTAGGCACAAAAAACCTTACACACGCTGTTTCTAGCAATCAAATTAATAAGCACAAACGTTTTCGGCCGTTTTGAAAGGCCTTCTTCAGGTGCACTGAGGTCGGTTGAAAAGTCGGATAGCAAATGTTTACGTGACGTCATCGTTTATGAGGGGTTTCCTCTTACAAGTGACGTCATAGCAGAGAAGGTTTACGAAAACGTTTGTGCTTATTAATTTGATTGCTAGAAACAGCGTGTAAGGTTTTTTGTGCCTACGATATCTGTATTCACAATTAATCTAAGCCTTTAACAACATAACAACTTTATTGTTAACTACAAAGGTCTCACAAGCTCTACATGGAAGGTAAGCACACCTCGTGCTCCAAAGCTACAAAAACGCCCTCTCGGCAGAGATGTATCCGCAATGTATCCGCCGTCCTCCCATAGCCAAATTATAGCCACAACAGATAAAACTTAATATTAAAATATGAAATTGGACTTGGAATATGAATTTTTTTGTGATTTCTAAACTAAAAAAAGTCCAGACTATGCTAAATATACTTTAAAAATGCTCTAAAATCATATTTCATTTTGAAAAATTTTAACTGAAATTGGATATATTTTTCCTGTGAATTAAAAATTAAATTATATATGAATTTCTGTTTATACATTTTGATGGTGTGTAAGTTACCAGATTTCTTGTATCCACAGGGTTTATATCATCTTTATACACCTTTCAAATACTTCCCCATTTAACAGTGGAATATTTCAAACTAATTCAGGCAGAAGTTTTTAAATAAAATTTTATTGTAAATTTATAAAATTTATTTCATTAGCAGAAATTTTATTTCAAATTATCATCTATAATTTTCTAATAATAATATGAAAAATTAATGTTTATTCTAGTGGTTAACATACAAGATTTTGACTCCCTCATCACAGCATTAATATATAGAAAGATGGATAAGTAATGTTCTGTTGCTTGAAAATGATAGAAACTGAGATAAATATCATTTAAATATTTCAGACAGATATATAAAGAATGAATGAATGTTACAAGTACTATTAGATGTTTGATTTACATACATATAAAACTACTAAATAATTAATGGAAAGTAGAACTCTTGAGAAATAACATGAAGGGTTTAAGATGCTGCAAATCAGACTTGGCAATGCTGCAGTGGTGCAACAAACACAGCCAACTTCAACATTGCCTCTTTACTTCTCATAAACTCTACTTTCACTTGATCACCTGGTAGAAATAAATAACTATCATGAAAATTCACTAAAATATAATTAAACTGATGGCATAAATTTAAATTATTTCTAATACAAATACAAATTACTACTAATACAAACCTGAGTTGTTTTACCAATTTGTCAATGTGTTTAGTAAAAAGCAGCATCTCGCTAAGAATAAAAATTTGTTTAGGAATTTCTCTCTCCGGAACGCCACGCAATCTAGCAAATAATGTTAGCGTTTCTCTTCCTGTCAAAATATCGATTAAACCTCCAAACTGTGGACAATAGCCTATCCTATGTTTAATCTAAAGGAATAATAATAAATATAAAAGTACATTTATTATAATAGTAATTGAATAAAAAATATACATATTTAAAAAAAAATTTAATGATAAACTTGTTATACATATTTTAATTTATAATTTAAACAATTCAAGCTAACATGTAATCTAATCTGTTCACAAAGATTAAATTTAACATGAAAAATAATGCCATTTATTAATAAATTAATCAGAAAGACTTGTAATTTTTAATCCAGATCAAATTAATTTTCTTTTCGTTGATTGGCGTTTTATAAATAAGTTATATATAGCTTCCAAATATCTTCTAATAGACATCTAGTCTCCAATTGCCCATAAACCATACCAGGTTACAGCAAAGACTATTCTGAATAGAAGCTGGTCTCTGGTAATTCCCCACTTGCTTCTCTCCTTGCATTTCCACAATCGAATTTCAGTTTCATTTTTGACACACATTACAGGTTACCATTTTTAAATTAACAACCCCTAACCGGTTCCGTTGCCTAACCGGTTCGTAACCAACCCCTTGGGTGGTTCACGGTGTAAAGGAGGGACAGGCCCTCATAGCGTAAAAGCTTCCTGTTGTAAAAGTTAATGGGAGGAGGGGAGATATGTGGTCCAAAGATCACGTGTTCTATTGCGTGATCCTTGGGTGGGCCGCAGGGTAAAGAAAGGACGGGCCACGTTTTCGGAAGAAAAAAAGGGAGAGAGAGAGGGAGATCGCGCATGCTCAACGGAAGAAGAGGACTTTTTTTTTTTTTTCGGAAGAAAGACTGGAGAGAGGACGTGTAGACGATAGAGTCGCAAGATTGTTTTTTTTGTGTGTGTTGTTTCTTTTGTTTTAGTGTGTGTTATAGCGAAGGGACAGAGTAGTGATTGGAAGGACTAAAATAAACTTTAAGCTCCTTGCATTGGAGTCATAGAGCATGTGATTTATTTCTTTGAAGTTTCTTTTTGTTTTGTTCCTGCACGGGGAATACTCTAAAGATCGAGTACTTCCCCACAACCCTTTTCTATATTTGTATTATTTTTATCTGTTTGTTACTCAGTTTCCTCATTTTTTGTAGAATATAACCTTAGATGCCAGTTTCTAACAGTAACTGGTTTCTAATATGCACCAGGTCAATCACCCAGTTTGGTAAATAGATGTGAGATTATATAAAGTACGAACGAGTTGACACGGAGAACTTTAGTGATTTCTTTGATGGGACAAATTGATAGCAAACGTGCTTGATAGAGCAGATGCTTAGAAGGGGGGATTCATTATCTCGGTAGGGACTAGACAAAGACAACTATCCAAATTAACAAGATAACCCTTTAATTTTCCTTGGAACATACAATACATCCAGGGAAACACACTGGATTGTCGGGCTCCGTACGTTCCTATCTACCAAGTAGCTTTAACACACAATTCTCCCGACAATAATATGCTACAGAATTCCCGTAACGCACAGACATAAAAGGTACCGACAATGAGTTTAAAGTGTACCTCTTCTTTTACTTCTTATCAGACAGGAAACAGTTTGAAAACGAAATCTTCCCGCTGACCCGGTTGCACAGTCTTTACTTTCCGGCTTCCCAACTATTTTTTTCACACACTTTCATACACCACACTCTTCCCTCTCCATTTCCGTTCCTTTTCTCTCTATTTCCATTCTAATTTCTCCTCGAAACACACACTCCAATAAATCTCCCCCCAGGTTACACACCCAGATTTACACAACTCCTCTCCACCGAGTCAGACCCACCACATTGCAAAGGGAGCAGGAAAAGACGTAAGGCACATAGACATGGAGGCCACTATTAGAAGATATACAGTAAATGGACTTTTTATATTAGAAAATTTCGATTACTTTGATCACATTGTAGGCCCAATATAACACAGGCAATAGAATCCAAAACTTTGATTTATATTATGAGTAAGCCATGTTATAAGTATGAATAAGTATATAATATATTGAATATATCCATGTTACACATTGACTGTATTTTGCCATAATAGATTGGAAAGATATAATAATCTTATATTGTATAATGTTTTAGATGCAATTTTGATATGTGTGTTGTTTTGCATAACTGGTCTGTTCTATAACTCTGTAATTTGAACTTTTTCTTATATTCAACAGTTAAAAATTTAGAAATTGAATAACTCTTGAGCAATCCATTTTAATCTATTCAATACTAGAATATTATCTGCCACTGGTGCTGGATTAAAACTTATAGAGGCTGTGAACACTTAAAAAATTTTGGTGCCCCCATATAGCGTTTAGTAATTCAAAATATGACCAAATAATAAAACAAAATATAAAATTTTATTTTTTGAGAGAAATGATGCCAGCAAATATTTTCTGTTTATTATGGGAACCCCTGGTTCAACTGTACCATTTGCAGTTTTGCACCATACATCCACGGTAAACCAGGAAATGAAAAATTTCTGTGGTACTCCCTTTCTTTGATGCCCTAAGCATATACTTATTTTGCCTAATGGTTAATCCAACCATGTCTACCACATTCACTATTGACAGTATATTCAATATAATTATTATCAAGTCAGCAAATAATGATATGCAAGATTTAAAAAATTAATAAAATTATAAACTTTAAAGTAAAATCTATTGTATAATTTACCTTAAAAATTTGTGATTTTATGCTGATTCCATCTAAATAAGCATCACCGGATGATATGGGTTCATCGCCAGTCAACATTTGAAACGTTGTAGTTTTACCGGCTCCGTTTAAACCGAGTAATCCAAAACATTCTCCTCTCTTTATTCCAAGAGTTAATTTATTTACGGCACAAAAACGTTGATAAAATTTTGTCAGATCTTTCAAAATAACAATGTCGGTTTTCTGTAACTCCGATAATTCGGTATTTAAAATTCGATCGGACTCTTCTTTTACGTCGTCGTCTAATGTCACGGGAGGGGGATAAATCGGATCGTGTTTCTTTTTGAAAATATAATAGATTTTTTTCAAATTTTTAAATCCTTTCTTTTCAATGAAAATCAACATCGCAAAATTTAAAATGGCATGCAAACATAGGAAGATGATATTTTTTCCAAGACCAGGTAATTCCCACGAATAAATATTATCTGTTCTATCCAAACAAAAAGAAGGTGACATACATTTGTCTGTAAAAATAAAAATAATGATTAATTTTTTTCATACACATGTTTTTAATATCAGATCGTGTAACAAATTTGTCACAAGTAACAATTTCTTTCCTGATTTAAGAATTGAAATTTTATGAATAAATAATTCAGCTAGCTACAATTTAATTAACTTATTTAAATTAATTATTATAAACAATATAATGCTTATAAAAAGTATGAAACGCCACAATCCAAATAAACTTATTATGCAACTCAATAATTTACAAGATATATTGAATTATAGGATTTAAAACATTTTAAAATATTTTCCAATTTAAATTTTGAAAGTAAATTAACATTTATCAACTATTCTATCCAAGAAAAATTAGATTTTGTAAAATAATCGATTTAAATGAGATTTAAACTTATTCTGATCATGATAAATTTAATTACTTGTGGTTTTTAAATATTACTTTAAGAGATACAAGTCAAAAACAATTAAGCGACTTAATGTCAATAATGTAAGAAAAACTTATTGGGCTGAAATTTTCAAATTGCAGACATATACTTTCCAACTGTCATCTATCTGCATGTCTGTCCTTCATTAATCTTGAGAATGGAGTCAGATGGATGCAAATCGAGAGCAGATATAGAAAGCTTAGGAGCCAGAGGTTCCGATTAACTATATATATATATGAACTTCGGGTCGGGACTAAAAGTCATATGATTTCGATTCAAAATGTTCTCCAGAACAGAGTTAGCTAGAGGACTGGCATGGCTTGATTATTATCAACAGAAATATGATGTACGGAGGCAAGATATTACTAAAATGGATACCAGATATGGAATGTTTAGAGGCTGGAGACCCTGATTAGGTATATACAAACTTCTGGTCTAAACACCAGAAGTCACATGATTTTTTTAATTAAATGATTAAAAATTTCAATCTGGCATTGTTACAATGTCCCAATAAATAATTGCTTGTATTAATAATTAAAAATTAATTAATAATAATTAATATATATATATATATATACAGTCAAACCTCAGATTTCAAATGATTTATTTTTCAAACAAATTAGTTCACAAACAGAATTTTGAACTCATATTGGTGGTGTACATTATACTTTTCTGTTAGCAATAGAGTCATACCAATCTATTTAACTCCTTTCATGGGAAAATTTTTGAATTGAAAAAATGTGACTTCTGGCGCAAACCAGAAGTTTATGTATAGTTAATCGGGGCCTTCTTTTCTTAAGCTTTCCATATCTGGTCTTGACTTTCATCTATATAACTCTATTCTCGAGATTAAGGAAGGACAGACAAACGGATGGATGACAGTGAAAATTTATAGATCTACAATTTTTTTCAAATTTCAACCCAATTATAACTAGTTTTTACACCAAAATTGAAACTAAAACTAAAAATAAAATCGAAACTAATTAATTAATTTAAATTAAAATTTAAACCAAAGCAATTGAAACATAATATTTTGGAAAGTGTGGATAAAGTACTTATAACCAAATCAATCAAGACAGACAATATTTCTTTGAGGCAGTCAAGTCTCTATTTATCGCATTTTTTTGTAAAGCGATGGTTTTGGTTTTGATTGGCAGTGCAGAACATTTTGCTTTTAATATGTATATAAAATGAACATAGATATAGATAATAATATATTGCATTTGTAGGCATTTTTATGGATAAAATATGCTAAAAAGGTAAAAAAAAAAAGGCTTTATTTTGGGAGTCAGGAATAGATTAATCCATTTTATACTGTTTCTTATGGGAAAATTTGTTTTAGTTTGAAAAAAAATCAGTTTTTGAACAACTTTTAGGAATGAAGTAAGTTCAAAACTCAAGTTTTGACACACACACACACACACATATATACAGTGTAGTGATAAATCACTATGGTAGTTATATGTACATATATATATATAGGAGTTCCGTTTTCCGTATCGGAAGTCTAGTTGTCGTCGCACGTGTTAATTGTTTTCGTGTTGTCGTTTCACCCTTTTGCCGGGTGCCTGTAAGTGCAGTTAGGATTGGTCAGTGCTTACCACGTGACGTAGCTGTAACCTGGATGGCGGGCAATATAAATGGCGATGCTCCATGTGTGGAACCATCTTTTTTTCGCTGACTGGATCACCGACTGGACGGAAGGATCGTTGGACTTGGCCGAGGAATTCATCGAGGAGTGCTTTGTAGATTAACGTCGTTTGTACCTATTGTATATATATTTTACGCGTAGTTCTAGATTCGTTCGTACTTGTCGAGTATATGCTTGTTGTAAGATTTGATCCACCTAATTTATGTCACAAAGCAGAAAAAAACAATTGTATATCCGTAGATATTGTGATCCTAAGTTTTATAAAGAATATATAGTTATCAAAAATTTGTCGTGTGCTAAAATTTGTAAGATCCTTTACACACTTGCCATTTTTATACGTCGGGAACAATTTGTTGGCCCTCGTTACTACAACAGTAATGTGTGTGTGTGTGTGTGTGTGTGTGTGTGTTGTGTGTGTGTGTGTATATGTCAGGGGCAAATCCTGACCAAAATTTTTGAGCATGCTGAAAGTTATAATAAGAATAATAGGCAGAAACATTATTTGGTGTGAATAAAAAAGTATGGACTATTATAAAGCCCATTATATCTACACACAAAATATATTATAATGAAGAAGTATTAAAAATGTATGATGATAATTCAATTTTTGTGGGCCCTTGACACTGGGGGCCCAGGGCTTTAGCCCTATAATCTCTATGTAGCTCCACCTCTGTACACAATACGTGTATGCCGACTGGGTACCGCAAGCTTTCGATACAATCTGACTATGTTAAATGCTTTGAACGATCATGTGTGCACACTCGTTTGCTGCGGCAAACCTCCACACAAGCAAGCAATCGAGTTCCTGCAGCCATCACACTGACTTAAAACTGGCTATCCGCTAGCTGACAATGTAAAAGCAAACACAAACGATAAAAGAGTTTACATGTTAAAATAAATTATTATTGGCATATTTGTTCTCATATAAAAAGTATATTGACAGTCAAAACTTTCTCTTAAGTATGCGGTGCATGCTAAGCAAGCACAAAGAATTCGCTCCTGGTATACGTATAAGTCAAAATAATAACAAGAACATGCTATTATTTTTAATGTTAATCAGAACACGTTTTAAATATGATTATAAAGTTTTATATCATTTTATGAAAATTCATCAAAACATTTAAATTTACATTTTTTCTAAGATTATTACAAATTTTTCTCTTACCTTTGCAACAAGATTTCACCTCTTCAAAAATAAGACTACTTTCATTTTGACAAACAATATCTACAATAGGTATATCACAGATTTTATTATAATAGTAGTTTTTGTAAAGAAGTCCTATTGAACGTCCCATACAATATGGTGACGAGAGAAGTGCAAATACGGTATCTAACGGTCTAGCAATATTTTTGAAATTTAAGAATGGAATTTCCAGTAAAGATATAATTATTGTTAATGCATTACCTGAAAATATTCATATATTTTTATTAGTAATAATAAATTATACAAAAAAAATTTATTTATATAAATCTTACTTTTTCAAACAATTTTAAATAAAATTTATATTTTTAACTTATTCATAGCTTAAAAAACAAATTTTCATTTTTTTTCTAATACCTTTAGAAACATAGTTCTATTTTATTTGATGAAAACATAATTATAATTTAATTTGTTTTTTTTCCTTTTTTTGAAGAATGAAACTTAAAAGTACGAAAAGTGAAAAAATCCGAATAAAAATTATTTTGCTTTTAAATCAGTTTATAGATGGTTAAGGCGACAGCCTACCACTCTGGAGGACCTGGGATCGAATCCAAATGGGTCAAAACACCCCAGAAATTTTTTTGGGGGTGATCCATCCAGATATGTGGAGTCCTGTCCTTTACCACTCAGCCACCCCATTGTGAGCCTGACCAAATCCATAATGAACTTGCTAAAAAGAGGTTCTCTTATTGCCCACAGAGTAGAAAAAAAAAAAAATCAGTTTATAAACAATTTTTCAATTGGCAAACTTTATTATTAACACAATAAAAGCTTTAGGAATGTGATTTGAATCCTATTGGAATAATTTGACTAAATCCTAATTACAACGAGCAATTATTTATCGTGACGACGTCACAATGTCAGACTGCAATTTTTAATCATATTTATTAAATTTATTTAATTTAAAATATACGCTCTCCACCTCAAATTAGTAGTGTCTTGCCCTCAACTCATATTAAATAATAATTGATATTCCAAACAATATCAATAAATAAATTATAAAAAAGAATCAAATAATAAAGATACAACAAACTTACCAACAAACATATATGAAATGCTGAGAATAATAAATGCTCTAGATGGAACTTCAAATAGAAAAGAAAGGCAGTATATTAATGGTATGACTGCAACCCCATGAATGGTGTACAGTAAAAATAATGCAGCTGTAAAATACAAAATATATCAGCACAAAGCAAAAATATAGTTATAAGTTTCTTGCCTCTATTAAATTAAATTACATGATTATCTTAATAACCAATTGGTGGAGATATGTGAGACTTATCAAACTGTAATGGAGTCAAAAAAATCAAAATCACATAAAAAAAAAAAAAAGGAGACTTATTTGTGGGATGCATTCTAGCAAAGACCAAAATTGTCTTCTTTTTTTGATGTGATTTCCTTGGCACCATTACAGTTTGATAAGCCTCGTGTATCTCCACCAGTCGGTTACCGAGATAATTATTTAATTTAAATTAAAAATAATTTTTCCATGTAATAATTTAAAGAATTAACTAGAAATAGACTACAGGTTGTTTCACAAATCTTGCCTGGGAGATGCACATTACCTAAAAGAGACTGTGGAGTATTAAAGGCAGTATATGTTGGCAACCTGAGAGGTAATTATGATTAACTTCACCTGTACCTTTCACATACTAACATAGACTCATTATTACTGTCATGCATCACAGCAGCCCTGCCAAGATTCGTGAAATATACAAAACAAGTGAGCAACTGTTTAATGATAATGCAATTTTTCTTTTAGAGTTTGTGAACTCGTAGTTTATTTTATCTAGTATAAAATTTTATTAATCGAAATGAACTAACAAACAATATAAAAAACATTAAATATGATAAAACGTGTTTAATATCTTTCTTTTTTTGATGAATTTATTTATCAATAAGTAATTTTTTAACATCATTATTACATTATAAATTATTTATAGAGTAAATTAACAAGAAAGGAAAATGATTCTTTGTATCAAAATTTAATAAATATTTTAAATATACATTAATTTAAATTTATAGTACCTATATATCGATTTAAAGTAAAACCAATAATTTTGGTGCAAAGTATATTGCATACAAAAAATATAATTCTGTATGTTTATATACATTATTCTGAAAGTATGTAGTTGAGACAGAATTGATAAAAATATGCAAATCCGTTTTCATTTACAAAATTTTATTATTATTAGCAGTTACAAGTATATAAATTTAGCATTATGAAAAAATTTAATTTAATATATCTGTTATTTTTGTAGAATTAACATGATTTATCTATAATACCTAAACAAAGGATCTGATTAATAGGAAGTGTTATTTCTCTTTAAATTTATCATTCCCACAAACTACAGCTCGAATCAAAAATTTCTCTCTACATTTCGTGCTTTAAATTCATCTTAAAACAATCTGAAGAGATTCAAAAAGTTTTTTAAATAAGAATAAATAAAAGAAAATCCGAGAAAATTTTTTTCTGAATTTGTATTTCTCAGCATTAAATAAATACTTCAATAACAATATACAGAATACTGTATTGTTGTAATGGATTTGTTTTTATTTTGGGTCATTTCTATAATTTTGATATAGTGTACAAATGAAAATTAAGAACAATTAATATTTTTCAAATCCATAGGAGTTTTGTGCGTGTTAATATTTTCGTTTATCACCATCTTTCATTTGATACATATATATATATATATTTGTTAGAAACAATAAAATTTGTTTTATCTACCAATTTTAGTTTGCAGTTTCTTGTTTTATTATTGCCTTCAAAATTTCAAAAACTCTTCAACTAGTTCTAATTAGGCTCTAAACTGATTTATTAAGAAGCATGCAAAAAGCATTAAAAATTTATTTATTTGCTTCAAAAAAACAATTTTAATTAATTAATTAATAGATGACCAATGTATGAATACACTTCTACGATATTTTTTAAAATATCAAAATAAAATTTTTGTAATGTTTTGAGTATACAGTAGAGCGTCGGTAAGTGGAATGGCCGGAAAGTGGAACGATTTTCAGTCGGACTGTGTCGTGCTGAATCGAATGTTTTTGATACTAAATTTACTTCTAAAGTATAATTTTCATGTTTTTTATATTCTTTAATATATTTATTTTGTTTGTACAAAATGCAGAAATAATTTTTAACGATACGATAGCCTCGATGATTATTATAAAAATTTTCGTTAGGCTTAAAATCGACGAAAATTCAACACGAAGCGACACGCAACGGAGAAAAATTCAACAGGAAGCGATACGCAACAGAGAAAAATTTGAACATCGGACAGGTTAATGTATTTTTTCGTACAAAGTCGGAAACTGGAACAAATCATTAACTGGAAGGACCCCAGTCCCCAATTGGTTCCACTTATCGACGCTCTACTGTATTTAGTTTTGAATATTTCTTTTAATTAATAGAAATAATTTTCTGTTTGATCGAATTTAATCAGAACAATAAAGTAATTTAGTATACACTATAAATGTTTCTAAGATTAAATTTAATAGAAAAATTTCTTAAAACGTTTGATAAAAAATAGCATTAAAAATATTTTTGTTGTTACAAACTGGCATTTAAATTATTAAACTTTTTACACACATTTAATTCTTGGTCTTTTATTAATTTTGTAATTTGCTTTTTGCACTTGTATCAAATTAATTAAAATAAAACATGTTTGTAAGTATTTATAAATGAAAATAAATTTATAAAGTAATAAAAAAAAAAAGTACAAATATTATACTTAAATTTAATAAATTAAAAGACATAATTAATTTTTATAAATACCTTGTGTTTCTAATGAATAAAATGCTTCAATATTAAATATAATATAACTCAATAGCGTAAAAATCCCACACATAATGTAATTTAAAAGATCCCAGATAAATGTAGAAAACCAGAATATAAATCTGTTTACACCACTTATTATCTGTAAATGTTTTGCTTTACTTGAATTTTCTTTTATTACAAAAATTACAAAACTTGCCATCACAAACGATAAACCAAAAATGGTGTTTTGTGTGTATTGAAAAGCGTCGGTATTATATTGATTAATACTAACGGTCTGTAAAATATAAATTATAAAATAGCATTACTACAAATAATTAAAAAGTGTATGTGATTATACAGGGCAATCAAACGAAAAGTTTAATCATTAAAAAGTATGCCTGACTGACCAACAGATTAACCTTTTATCATAGGCGCTCCCCATCTCAATATGGTAAAAGTTGTATAATATCCCTCTGGCATATTGAAGCATTGAAGAGTCTGTAATATAAAATCGACTTTGCCAAATACAGCTGTTGTTCCTGTAGTGTGAAAAAGGATAAAGTATGAAAACTGTTTTTTCATCAGGTGAACGCTTATAAAGGTTGCAAGTCATATTTGAACAGCAAAGAGTGATCACTTTGAGCAATTTCTTTAGTATAAGTGAATATTTTTATTTATTAATTAATTTAGTTACGCTTTCAAATGTTCTCTCTCGAGTCTACAGTAAATAAATGTTTAAGATTTAAACGTTTTTCATAACACACAGCAGCATAGTAACAAGCACAGCCATTCATGGAAATGCCAAATCTAGCCTTCACAAGTAAACTTTTCATTTGATCACTTCGTATTTATTAAATTTATTAAAAATCTTTAATAATAATGACCAGAAGTCTACTTTAAACTTTTCTATACATTAAATAATAATAAACATAAATTGTTCTCATTAAGACACATACCTTTTCGCTTAGAGTTCTTGGTAATGGATGATTTATTGATGTAATATGATAGTGAGAACTACCAAGTGTACTAACCAGTATGGCATTTTGTAATGCTGATAGAGATATTGCTGGTGAATGGTATGCTTGATTATTAAATAATGCTGTTACATTAATAATATCTGAATTTTGATCACAATAAAATTCAGCTGCTATAATGAAGTGAAGAGTGAAGTTACTTAAGTCCGTATTGGCAACATTTAATAAATAATCCATCAGATTGTTGTCAATTCTGTATACGTTATTTTCTTTACTTAGAATTATCTGGTAATTGTTGGCAATAACTTCAATAAGTTTGTTTGAACAATTTACAGAATATGGTACGTAAGTTCTTCCAAAATGTTTCAATGTTAGTTCAAGCGGTGGCGCATGAGTTACGTCGGGAATATATTTAATAATTGAAATTGTTGCAATAATCATTAAAACAGGGATGAAAAGTTGAGTAGCCATAATCCATTTATTTCGAAATGTGTTCAATATTTTCTTTAAAAACAGTGCTCTTAGCTGTTGCATGTAGAGCATATATTTTACATTATATTTTGATACTGAAATATCTGAAAATAGAAAAACATTAAAGAAATATCAATAGTGTTTTAAAAAAAATCATTTGAATCTTTAAGTAATTATTTTACATTGTTAAAAACTTTACATAATCCAGAAAAAAAATAAAAAACAATTATTTAATATTTATTAATAATAAAATTGTCATAAATAATTTAAATTTTATTGTCAGAATGATTTCAGAAAATTAAATGTCAATACCAAATAAGTGATATAACTTTTAAAACATTCCTTTAAAAATTATATCTAGAAACGTTACTGAAACTTAAACTATTTGGTGCTTAAAAATTATTCATTTAGAAGTTACTAAGATCATTTTTGTTTTAAATCTGTGTACTCTAAAAATAGTCTTGACGTTTTTATGATCTAGAATACTCAAATGACTAATCAGGATTACCATAGCTTAAGTTAATCAAAATACTGGATAAACTTGTTTGTCTAGATGTTGCTGTTTGGAGATTAGGAAAACTGGTTAGACTTGCGTAATTAGTTATGTGACAAAGGAACAAAGATTGAACAAAAGACAATACCTATTTGACTCATGGAAGGTCGGTGCTGAAAAGAGGAGAGTAAAACAAGGTCACCGACACCAACAGTTCCCCAAAAAGTCAACAGTGCCACCAACCTTTTATAATGCAATAGGAAAAACATTTACAAATATCACTGTGACACAATGAAATGTATGTATCAATATTATACAATATTTAACAATAATTTCAATCGTTGATTCCAACAAAACTTACAATTTATAAAAGAAAATAGATAGTGTGATTGTAAGATAGACAGGAAACAGAGAGTGAGAATGAGAAAAATGAGTAAATAATATGTTATAAGTGTGCACATTTTTATTTTATAACTACCATATTCTCATGTATATAACCCATAGCGATGTATAATCCACATACACTCTGTAGAAAATTGTTACAATGAAGATACTTATACTCTGTGCTACAGAAGCAGACATTGAACCTTCATGATTGCAATTTAAAATCAGCAGATAACTTGCCCACTTTCAAAGTATATGTCAACACATGGCCCATGGATTATATGCTTGAAAATATAATGTTTAAATAAATTTTCCTTTTTCTATAAAATTTTGGTATATCTATTGAATTTTTAATTTAACTAGTTTACTTTAAAATAAATAATTTATAACATTAAAATTACCAATATATGGAGTATTTTTATCTTCGTATAAAGTATTTGCCAAATAATTGATTTTCAGTTTTGATTCTTCTTTTAAAAGGGGATTAATTCCTATTGAAGAGTATTCATCAACTCTGTAACCAAATTAATTCGGGTTACATAAGTACTTAATTAAATATGCAAACTAATGAAAATAAAAATAATTATTTTTAATTAAAAATCATTATGCTATTTTTTTGAAAGATATATAATAAAAGTCTCTGTATAAAACAAATTTTAACTCATTTACAACTAATGATAATAATGACGATCTTTTAAGTTTGAATCTAAAATAAGTTAAGTATAAAAAGTATAAAATTAAACTTTTACAACTGTTTTATGATCAACATTTCTAATTGAATGCACTTGATAAAACATGTACAATTTAATTAAAGTAAATAAGAATTTCTAGATAGTTTCAATGTTTAGTACTGTTCAGGAACACCAGAATTTTGTATACATGTATGTGTGTAACATCAAAATTTCATTGTTAAAAATTTTCTTTACTAAACCTATAATTTCTGTTTTATTTCATTTTTTATTTTGAAGAATGAATATTGTTTAAAGTTGTTGTATACAAGTTAATATGTTTCAGATTCTAGCAAGTTCTTTAGTTTGATATTTTCATCTCTTCAACAGGAAATTCAAACTACAATAATAAAATGTACTGTATTTTATGGCATATAAGAGACAACTTTTATTAAAATAAATGAGAAAATAAAGGCTTGCATCTAATGTAATTGTGAGGTTGTTGATGGGAATGGTTCTAATTCAGGACAAACAGAAGGGTGAGGATCACGTGAATATGACAAGCACTGAGACAGATCCCATGGTTACAATACAACCCGTTTTATTAAAAGTTCATTTTATAGTTTTATAAGAGGTCTTCGCTATATTTACATATTTACTATACATATACTAAAATATAATTTACATATTTAATACAAGTTTGTATTACTGATATAAAAATTAGTAAATGTCTGCAGTTTATAAATATTTCAGTATATTCATTTAAACTTGAAGTAAATGATAGAGAAAGGCAAATATAATGAAAGAAGAAAATATGATATTTTTTAATTTGTTGACATTTTAAAGAAATATAGTGATCATTTTCAATGAATAGATATTATTGCTGTATCTATGGCTTTTTTTATTTTGTTCAAATTTATGTATCTCTTTGTTATAGTAACATAATGTACTCTACTTAATGTATTTTTTCTGTACTTCTGCCTGGCTGTGCTCAGCAGTGCCAGACAATAAAGATTATTTTGACTGACTGACTGAAAGTATTCATATATCTACGACGAGAGGTATCCCGATTATAATAATGAATGCCTGAAAACACGAGATATGGACAGCCAAAGGAAAATCCTTCATTTAGAGGAGTATATAATAAAAAAGCTAAGCTTATAAGTGCTGTATATGATCTTAATAATACAATAATAAAAGTTAATATATGAAGGTAAAGATATTATTTTTACTACATTTGTAATTATAGTACAGAAAAAACTTGTAGAATATAATCATTGTCTTTATATCGATATATCATGTATACAACCGTAATAGTACCGTCACCGTAAAAAGCTTTGCTAGCCGAACCTCCACCACAATCCGAGCGCAAACGCAAATAGGTCACGTGATTAAAAGCTTTTACGGCCGTTTTTACACTAGTGGAGTCGCAGCCTTAGACAGAAACAAAATAATTTGAACTCGAAACATTATTTACTAATAAAAATTTTTTCTGAACAACATTTCACTAAACTAAATTAAAATTTGTTCTACAGATAATTCTTGTTAATAAACTGTATCAAAGTATTAATATTGATTTAGCTTTATTCTGTATATTATTGTTTATTTTATTATATTATATATGTATATATGTAATTTCAGGTAATAAATTAAATTTCTATAGTTAATTAATGCATAATTTTATGAATTCAAGAACGTATTTCGACCTATCTTAAAATCTAAGCCTGATACTTTTCTATGTACATACTTGAGAACAACTTCTGCCATAGTCGTAATTGAAGCCCAATGTTTACGTGACGTCATTGTTTATGAGGGGTTTCCTCTTACAAGTGACGTCTTAGCAGAGAAGGTTTAAACGAAATTGACCTTGGAAAATATTTTAAGATTAGCCAAGATGCGTGAACTATTGTCGAAGATATGCGAATCGTGAGAGGCGGAAAAAAGGAAATAGAAAGAAAAAGGAAAAAGAAACCTGATAAATTTAGAAACTGCACGAGAGAACGAAACGGACAAGGAGAGGGTGGACCGGCCTATTTAATTAAGGGGGTTATCGAGGAGTGACCGCCAGGCAGGGGAAAGCGAATCTGCATCCCTGCTGTTAATGCAGTTTCCTTTGAGGGATTCAGTAAAGATTTCTATAGCTTCGATTGTTCTAAGTTTGCTAGAGTCAAGAATAGGAACGGTAATCCTAGCATCTTCCCATTCGGCCGTTATACTGGGTTCGCTTGCGTACTGGGCTAGGGTGGAATTAAATTTTTTGTTGCGCGCGTCGTACCTATGCTCAGCTATCCTTTTGGTAAGCGATCTGTTGGTTGAGCCTATGTAGGTTAATTTATTGCTTGGCTTAACTCTATTGTCCACCAGCGGAACAGAGTAGACCCCTGGAATCCTGGCTTCGCTGCATTTATCCTTGTTATTTGTTAGAAGCTTATAAATCGAAGGGCTGCGCTTGTACGTAAGACCAACTTTGGCTTTTTTGGATAAGATTTTATACGCTTGGCTCAACCTAGGGTCGAAATCAACAACAACTTGCTTACTTCGCAGGTTACGAGGACTGGAACTAACGGCTTTGTTAACAACGCGATCATGTATTCTCTGGGCCAGCACATCTATAAATTTACCGTTGTAACCGTGGGCTACGGCGATGCGTTTGATGTGCTGGATTTCACGAAACGCGTCATTAGTGTTAGAGCAATGGGTATAGGCCCTACGGATCAGGGCCCGGTAGGCGGAAATTTTATAGGTAAAGGGGTCGTTCGAGGCTGAGGGGATGAAGAAAGGTAGAAGATTAGGCTTATGGAATACACTAGTGGTTATACAACCGCGGTCTAGGAAAATACTGAGGTCAAGGAAATGGGCCAACCTATCATCCTGCTGATCAAGCTTTAACTTAAGCCCAAACGGATTGTTATTAACAGTCTGCAGCAGCTTACCAACGTCCGGTTCGGATCTCCAGATAATAAGAATATCATCAACATACCGCGTGTAGAGTACAATGTCTGCATTGAAGGTTTGTAGGACTTCGCTATCTAATTTTCTAACCACTAACTCACAGAGGTCTCCAGACAGGGGGCTACCCATTGGGACCCCTCTTCTTTGAAGGTAGATTCGCTGGTTGAAGGTGAAAAAGGAGTTGTAGCATACTAGGTGGGCCAGCTCCAAAATCTGCTTGTGGTGCTTAGGTCCAGGCGGAACGGCTTGGAAGAGGAAGTCTCTAAGGGCACAGAAGCACGGCTCCAATTTAATGGACGGATACATAGCTTCATAGTCTAACACTGTGATAAATTCTTGCCCGGTTAAAGCAATGCCTTGTAATTTAGAGACGAGTTCACCCGCGTTTGAAACGGTGTAGCTATATTCTTTCAAATAAGCTCTGAGGAGCTCATGCAGACCCCTTTCAAGGGGGAGTGTTGGGGATCTTGACTTGTCCACGATCGGCCGTATTTGTTTGCCTGGTTTATGGGCTTTAGCATAGCCAAAAAGCCTTGGTACCTCGGGAGACCGTCCAACGTCCACGTTTTCCAACGTCAATCCAGAAAATCAGTTTACCGACAGACTGCTTCTCCCTGCTCCCGAAGCTCAAGTTTGTCTGCCTTAGAAAAGCCATTCGAAGCACCAGGAAGTCGTTATATGCTAACTTGCACCAGCTTATCAACCTCGAAAACACCTTCTTTAACCTCGACCCGGTCCTCCTGTCAAATGTCAACTCCAGAGTCATAAACCTACAAGAGCAAGTTCAGCCGTCTCTACGCAGGAAATACGCCAAAAAATTGAGTTGGGTCATGAAAAACCAAAAGAAACAGCGCAAAAACAAGCTGGAATGTCCCCTCATATGCTGGGACAATATTAAACCTCCGGAAGAGTTGGTTCAAGCCTTTAGATTTGGGCCTATGTTCGCTCCAAAACCTCCGAAAATCTCAGCCTATACTATCGTTCCGAATATCGAGAAACTTCTACTGCCCGTTACAGCTCAACATAAAGAGTTCTTTAGATGGAATACAGCGCTCAGCAGAAGAATTAAAGAGGTTGACGACAGAGACAAGGTTTTCTGGGCAAGCGTAGATAAGAGTAAGAAATGGTTACAAGCTAACGATATCACCCTTACTAGGGCGGATAAAAGCAGAAACGTCGTTCTTATGAAGAAGCATACGTACGTTCAGCTTCTCGAGGAATATATCAGGTCTACAGAATGCCAAAATATTGCGGAAAGTTTCTTAGACAAGCTCCAGAATAGAGTTGTTAGATTTACCTGTTCACCTCTAGCTAAACACCTACGCCTAGGAAATGCAACGATGTGGTCTCCCAAGGTACCAAGGCTTTTTGGCTATGCTAAAGCCCATAAACCAGGCAAACAAATACGGCCGATCGTGGACAAGTCAAGATCCCCAACACTCCCCCTTGAAAGGGGTCTGCATGAGCTCCTCAGAGCTTATTTGAAAGAATATAGCTACACCGTTTCAAACGCGGGTGAACTCGTCTCTAAATTACAAGGCATATATGTAATTTCAGGTAATAAATTAAATTTCTATAGTTAATTAATGCATAATTTTACGAATTTAAGAATAATTTGATATATCTTAAAATCTAAGCATAGAAAAAATACTTTTCTATTACATACTTGAGAAAAACTTCTTCCATAGTTGTAATTGAAGCACCATAACTTGATATATTAAGTTCTTTTTTATTTGTTTCAAGTTTATCAAAAAGTTTTTCAAAATTCATTCCACTTTTACGAGGTAAGCAAAATTTAAGTTCGGCTGCAGTACTGATTTTCAGTTCAGAATCTGGAACAGTTTCATAAACTAAATTGCATATTCTCTCAGAAATGCAGTTCGATTCTTTTACTACAGTTAAATTATATCCACCACCTGAAATTAAGACATATTTTAATGACTCCTTGATTTTATAAGACCAAAACAAAATTTTGATAAATATGGTAGTTTAACTAACCAATTTTCATAAAATTTTATATTTAAAAATCTTTTTGATAATATTATTAAGCATTTGAGATTATAGAAATATCTAGATCTATCTATAGTTTAAATTTAAAGAAATCTCTAAATTTAAATATATTAAATAAACTATGATTTAAAATTTAAACAATATATAAAATAGTTTTCTAGTAATTAATACAAAAATAAAAAATTGCTGGAGTTTTAAATCAACTAAAATTAAATTTATTTTTACAAATTTCAATACAGTCTTGCTAATTCAGCCCTTAATCATCTGGCCTCTCAATTACCCAGCATACCCCAGAGTGATCAAATATGAGCATCCCTTTCTGAGAAAATGTTCATGTCACTCATTCTATTTTCCTGTTTACTTGGGTTTTATATCTGTGCACAGTATTGCATGTCATTGCACCTTATTATTTGCCTGCCTCCAAAAAACTTAATATCAAAGGGCACCAGGTCATGTCATTCATTGCCTTTAGGTTGACTTTAAGGCCTGCATACTCTCAGTAATCTGGCACTCTTATTAATCTGTCATCCTTCTATGCAAGGAATGGCCAGATTAGAAAGAATCTAGTGTAGTGTACCAACTTGAAGTGTTGTTTGAATTTGACTTCAAGTCTCCTTTGACCTTGTCTGCTAAGGGAATGGGGAATATGAATTCTATCAGGTGAACTAATGGAAAATAGTTGAGTATTGGGTTTGATTTGGAGCTCGTATTCCCCAGGGATCCTACCAATACCTTGTAATAGTGCACTGAATTCCTTTTTTACATCTTTGGCAATACCATTTGCTCCTGAAATTACTCCAATTGGTTGTACCAGCTCCAGATTTGTGACATTGTCTTTCCCTAGTGGGGGTTGGTGTAAAGTGTAAGTATCTATATATAATAGATAGTTTGGCATACTGTTCTGTTTTTGTATGAGAATATAGTTTCTTCTTGATTGCGCATCTTTAGTGTAAAAGCATAGAATCCTGTTAAAGTTTTTCAAACTTTGGACAGTTTCTTACTTTCTGCAAAATTGGCAGGGAGGGCTGTAACATCACTGCTGGGGTAAATTTTGAAACATGTACCATGTCCACCGATTCCAACGATCACTGTCCAGTCAATAATATTTGAGGAATCACCCTTATCAATAAGGCCTGTGTTCAGCACAAAACCATCCTAGTTGTCCTTTTACCAAATAGAGGCTTTTCTTAAGCATACAGAATTTTGAAAAATAGCCCTTCCTCTTGCATTGGTAACAGGTGGTATTTTTTGCTGCACATAGCCATCATTTGCTCTTCTCTCCTCCACACCAAAACCACTTCCCTGCCATGCCTTGAGTTGAAAAAGACTTTTGTGTGTCAAGTATACCATAGGATAATCAAGGATACTTTTTGAACCAAACTACTTTTTGTAAAGAACATTTTGCATACCCACAGATGACATACAATTCATGCATGGCTAGTTCATTTCATCTAGTTGTTTTTCCTCTCTTCAGAGTGCATGACTATTTTTGTTGCTTTCTCTAGTTCATCATCAAATAAAGCCTTGTCAAAAAGCTTGAAGTCTTTCTCTTAATTTTTTGTCTACCATGCCAACAATGATTCTATTCCAGATGAATTCCTCTCTTGGGTTTCCAAGTTGCAGCTTTCAGCCAAGTTGTGTAGGACTGTTATAAAGTTGCAAGCAGATTTGCCCAGTGAAGCCATGCTCTTTCTTAGATGATTTTTGTCTTAGGTGTGGAATATTTGTCAAATCTATTTATAACTACATCATAAATTCTTTCTTCATCAACTGTGAGTCTGAAAGTTAGGAATATTTTGTCTGCTTTCTCTCCTAGGATAAACTATGTTTGACTGTTCTTTGGTCATTTGCTTGAGTTTTGACACAAGTTGGAATCTTTCAAATTTTTTTTTGTCCATCGGCAAGTTAAAGCTGAACACTTCTGGAGCAACAATATTGTATGAAGACAGTGTTGCCATTGTGTAAGGTTTGCTAAACGGTCTTTTCCTGATGTTATTTTGTGGATATTGGGCACTAATGCTAGTTTTGTTTTGTTATTTTCTCTAATTTACCTGTGCCACGATATTGTATTATTACAGTGAACTAACATCACTTGGAAGTTCACCTGGATGCCTGGGTTGGTTGACAACTGACACCGGCATCCAGGTGGACTTCCAGAGACACACCTCCTACGTTATGAACCTAAACCACATGTGCTTAAACATCTGGAACAAGTGGAAATTTACAAGGCCACCTGCCATAATGCAACCATAAACTATCACAATGTTGACTCCTTCCCCACAGTGGCGTAATGAACATAACTGGCACCCAGGGCACGACACTTTATTGGCACCCCCTCTCCCCTCCAGAAACACATATAGTTTGTCTTGGAGACCGTTTGGGCACCCCTCTGCGAGTGGTGCCTAGTGCATGATACACCCCCTTGCACCCCCCTCGCTATGCCACTGCTTCCCCACTGCCTGGAAGTCTTTCTATGAAATATAAATCCCCCTCCTCTCTTCTTATGTCATACACCCCTTCCCCTACACGTGTTCAGCTATCCATGTCTTCTCAGCAGTTTGTTGCCTGACAATGCCCATTTAACCTTGAGTAAAATTTTCTCTCTTGTTTGATACTAGGTTTTTCAGTGTGTATTTTGTCAAACTCAAGACTGATAAGAATTAATCAGTACCTGCAGAGGTTGATCACAAGATTTTAAAAAGGACGCTACCAACATATTTTCCCAAAAATTTGCACAAGAGAATAATTCTAATTCTAATAATAATAATGGAAATAATTCTACAAATTAAGTGATTAACCCTTAAAAAAAAAAAGAAAAGAATAAATTTCAAATTATATCAGTTACAATATTTATCAGCTTACCAAACTTTCCTTTTAGAAAAAGAGAGGTTCCACAACATTTAATTTCACCATTTGCCATTATAGCAATCCTATCACCAAGAATATCAGCTTCTTCCATAAAATGTGTTGTTAGTAATATAGTACGTGTTTTTTTCTCTTCCAGGAGAAGATCCCAAATAAATCTACGTGCAAAAGGATCCATCCCAGATGTTGGTTCATCTAGCATTACAATCTGAAATACATTAAAATTAAGTAACTATGTAATTTTGTATTATGAATATTATAAAATTATTCATTAAAACTGTAATATGAAATATGTCAAATTATATAAAAATTAAAAAATTTTGATTTTTAAAATAAATGTACAGCAGTAATGAATTTTAGTATATAAAATACTGTTTTCGGTTGTAATTATGATATTGACGAGACTATGTCTTGTCTATAAAATCGCACTGGCTGGACACCTTATAAGTATGAAAGAGTACATGTCAGGAGTTGCAATTTGGCACGGTATTTGGTGCCCAAATCATGCACACAAAAGAAAGAAACTAGACTTGTAGGTAGTCAGGGGACCAAGAACCAAGTCAAAATAAAATAAAAAATGGTGACACTGTTTCTACAAACAGACGCTAGTGCGAGATTTGCGCATGTGTTGCTCATTGGAAATTTTGAAATGCAAACGTTGCGAAATCAAATTTTGACAAATGTGTGACACAAGTTACGCATGTGTTCTCTTGCTCTTGTCGTTTCGCCATTCTGCAAAATGATAAGAGCAACATTGGGACAATTTGGGTACAAATATCTTCCTTCTTACCATAGCCAAGAACAGGCTGTGACAATGCAACCTGTCATAACCACGGCGGCAATGAAGCTAGCTGTAATCTACACCAGGACCCCAAGTACTGGTGTTGGCTTTTCCTCATTGGTTAGTGCTCATTTTTCTCTTTTCCTTAGAAAAGAGTGCTCAGTCAAGCCCTCAGTCTCCACGACATAGTCTCATCCCAAAAATGGCCTTGCTGTTTTACTTGTTTATGAATTAAAAACTTTTGTTTCACAGGACAATATCAGCTTTGCTGTGATATAATAATCTATTATCATCATTGTCATTATGTTGGAACTGATAAAGCTTTATTCAATTCCAATGCTTCCTTCTTGGTGAATAACATTTTTTGTTAATGAGTGTAGATTTATTTAACTTCCTTACTTTGTTCTTTTTTGCACAAGGAAAATCTTGAAAAATTTCCTTAAATTCAGTAAAACTCTCTTAATGGGCCCTCTCTAAAGCAAACTCCTCCCCATAATGGCCAATTTTCAAGACACAGTATAAAAAATTTTATAATTTTATTACAATTAATCTCTCTTAAGCAGACACTCTTCATTATGGACATGGACACGTGTGGGTCCACCGGGAGGTCGGACGGAGTCGGACCTCCTTTTCTCGGTTCACAGGTCAGTTATGACCTGCCCACTGTCAAGGATGGCTTGTCCAGTCTGGAACTAATTAATTGTCAGGTCGAGCGGAGGAGAAGAGAGGGATCGTTGATAAGACAGAGGCGAGATTCGAATAAATGACACCAGTTAAATCAACAAACAGAATTTATTACGAAACGTTAACGAACAGTTACACCGAATAACACTGACAGAGATATTATATACTAACATAGAAAAGTTCGAACCCGAGAGAGAGTTTACAAACAAGTGGTCGTCAAACCTCAACAAGTATTGAAGTCAGATGACAGAGTCAATACAAAAATCCGTAGTGGCGTAGCGGCTTCGATCGTAGAATTTCGGCGTTCCAAGGCTTCGAGTCCGACTAGAGGTGGGAGCTACGAGCGATGACCCCTTGGTTCTTGCTCCCCTCCTTTTTATTTCGTCCCCTCGTTAATTTTCTCGCCAATAAGCGAATTTTGTCTTTAGTTCCGAGTGTGACTCAGTTTCGAGTTTCGCGTTTTGAGGGGTGGCGATAGGTACGGTCAATCCCCTAAGACGGGTCAGTTTTTGGTTTGGAATTTGGTTATTGATGTCAAGATAATGACTAATTTATATTTTTATTTTGCTGGTCAATTCGAACTCTCACACATGAAATGCATTATGGTTGATGTCATGAGCTCTCTTAAGAGAGACAACAGATTCTCATAGAGTCAACTTTCTTCTTTGGAGTTTCTGCAGTTGCAGTCAAATTGATTCCAAAACCTTAATACTGTATTCCCTGTTGTGTTCTTAAAATTGATTTGACTGCATAATAAAATTTCTATAGGAAATGATATAAAGGAGGACACTGTGGTGTGAGTTGTGGTGTAAAAAATGGGGAGCGGCAGTAACCTTGTTCACATCTGTAAAGGAAAGACTAAAACCGGTAATAAAGATTATTGCCTTATTTTTAATTGTCATTTGTCGACAATTACATATTTGGCAATGAGGATCAAGGTTGGACTAAGAACCAGTGTTTTGGCTCGGTTGTAAGAATGACAAGTGATGTTATGCTTACAGAGGGAAAGAACTGGTAAAACATAGAACATTTTAATTTTGACACCTTTGGAAAAGATAAACAGGAATGAGAAGACTATTTCTTTCAGTTTGATAGGGTATGTAAGGTGAAATTTTTAGGCAGAAGCAGTCAGAGAGTGTGTCAGGCCAGACAAGACTTGTTATTAGCATTTGTGGGAGCTGGTTTATTCAATAACAAAGGTTACTGATGTTTAAACTATGCAATCCAAACACAACAGTTTTGATTATAAAATACCTTCTATTAAACAAAATGGTATTTTATATTTGTTGTTCTTCTCTATTGCATCATTGTATATCATTGAAGTAGTTGCATCAATATACCAGTTGGTTTTGTTGTAACAATTCTCAAATGATAACTTGTTCACCATCTCATGATGGAATCACTGATGTCATGTGATAAAGCTTCATCTAATAAGTATTAATATGAATCTATTAATAGCAGGCAATTATTTTTATAATCCAAGTTTCCATGCAATATTCTCAATGTTGCATGTATTCTTTTGAGTGCCATGCACAAACGTTCTTAGAATGAACTTCTAATAATGTATTAGTCTTTATAATTAAATAAAAGTTTACCTTTGATCCACCAATTAATGCAATTCCAACTGATAATTTTCTTTTCATTCCACCAGAAAGATGTTTCGCCATTGTATCCCGTTTGTTCGTCAAATCAAGTTTTTCAAGCACATTACATATCTCATTCTTAATGTCACATTTTGGATAATTTTTTAACTAAAAATGATTAAAAAACATTTACATTCTATTGAGAAAAAGCTTAAATTTTACTTTAAAATTCATATATAAAATATTAAGAATATATTTTTTAAAATTAATTTATATTGATGATATAGCACGGATATGAATGAAAGATAACTAGATATTTTCAATATCTGAGATAGTAGTTATAATGTATAATTTAGTTACTATATTTCATTTAATAATTTAAACAATTTTAAAAAGTAAATAAAGCTTTATAACCAAAATGTATAATTTTATTTTCTACTTTTCACAACTATTTTTGAATAACAGGACCTTAACTTAGTGTTTTTTGGGTTAATGTGAGCCTAGGTATACAAAATGGCGGCGCTTCCGGTAACCTCGATGGCAAGTGTTTTTAGAAAAGAAATGTAGATGGCGCTGATAGTAACGATGCCTTCGTATGCAAATATCCATAAAAAAAATTTCGTTCAGGAAATATGAGGAATAATGTGAATTTCGAATTTTGGTTACGATGTAGACAGATTATGCACGTTGTTAATTATTTTAAAAGTGTCTATGTTTTTTTAAAGTTTGTACAATTTACTCGAAGTCTAAAGTTATTGAGGAGGAAAGTTTGTCAATGGTAATTAACATGTTAAACATGTCCTTAATGTGTTTAATGCATGTTAAATGTCATAAAAGCGTATTAAAGGTGTGTTAACATTGTGTAAGTGAGGTAAAAATTTTGTAATGGGTTTAAACGTGGTTTAAATGTGCGTTTAGTGTGTAAATGTGTTTAAAAGTGTGTAAATGTGTTTAAAAGTGTGTAAATGTGTGTTAAACGTGTTAAATTTGTCATAACCAAGGATATGTAATAGTGATTTCCGACCCGAAAGACAACGTGAACGACACATGGAAGGCTAGGTGGCCGTGGATCACAGGTGCCACCCTCTGTGGAGATGCTGTCTATCGTAGATGAAAAGGCGAGAGATGTGGATCGTAAAACTGCAGTTCTTAAGAGGAGTAAAATTTATGTACAATACAGGCAAATTTTGTTCGAACCACTGATGTATAGAATCTCGTAATTCACTTCGTCCATGCATCGATTGAATTTATAGGTAGTATGATGACTTTTTTATTTTTCGTTTCTGGTCCAAGAGTAGGAAAAGTAACCAAAAGCAGGGAAAAAAGAAAGTAGCAAATTTACGTTTTAAAAAAGTTTAAATATAGGTGCGTTTAGGTTGTTGTCGACGTTCGCCATCTTGTTTGCACATTTGCGTGTGCAAACAAGATGGCGACCAGAAGCGCCGCCATTTTGTATACCTAGGCTCACATTAACCTTTTTTTGTAAGTTATTCTGAAGAAAATTCTTTTAGCAAAAATACCATTTACTAAATGAAAAAAATAAGAAACTTTCATCTTTATTTTATACAAAGAACAAAGAAAAAATATGTGTACTTCTGTAAAAGCAATATAAAATTAATTTTTTATGGTTTATGTCAGGAAAACAATGAATCAAATGTGCAAAAAAATACAGGTAGGCCTCCTACAATGTGATACCTTTACAACGCATTTTCGCTCCAACGCGGTTGGAAAAACGCGGAAATTTTCTTATAACGCGGTACTTTTACAATGCAGTTTAGGGTATTTAGAAACAAATTATCTTTTACATAACAGAAAAATTGCAATGGATCACATAAGTGCAGTGGAACTTGATGAAACAAGCTCAGATCTTGAAATAAGGCCAGTCAAACATTCTCAAACAACTATAATAAGTGTCGATCAGGACTGAATCTGTGAGCATTACATTATGTTTCTTTTTGATTTTGACTTGAAATCGTAATCTTTTTAGTTTTTATATGATGTTGAATTTTATTTAAGCTTTTTATATACATAAATTTAAAATATGATGAAAATGTTACACCATAAAAAGCAGTTTTTCTCTTTTTAGAACTTTTGTTTTTGTATTAAGTTGGTGTTTCCTATAATGTGATTTCCCACAATGCGGTATTTTCAAGGAACGTATCTACCGCGTTGTAGGAGGCCTACCTGTATGTGATACAAAATGATAATAAAATAAAAATAAAATTTGTTTACAGAGATAAAATAAAAATCCTCAAAAAAGTCAATGGTTAATGGAACTATAACTTCAAACCAAATAATTATTTGAAAATTCTAAAAGTGGTAACAATTGTAGTTAACTTGATTATTATACAATATAGATATGAATACTTAAAATAATTTTCTAAAGTATTGTGGTCTGAAGACCATGTGTTCTCTGTTGCCTAACCGGCTCGTAACCAACCCCTTGGGTGGTTCACGGTGTAAAGGAGGGACAGGCCCTCATAGCGTAAAAGCTTCCTGTTGTAAAAGTTAATGGGAGGAGGGGAGATATGTGGTCCAAAGATCACGTGTTCTATTGCGTGATCCTTGGTGGGCCACAGGGTAAAGAAAGGATGGGCCGCGTTTTTCGGAAGAAAAAAAGGAGAGAGAGGGAGATTGCGCATGCTCAACGGAAGAAGAGGACTTTTTTCGGAAGAAAGAATGGAAAGAGGACGTGTAGACGATAGAGTCGCGAGATTGTTTTTTTTGTGTGTGTTGTTTCTTTTGTTTTACTGTCTGTTATAGCAAAGGGACAGAGTAGTGATTGGAAGGACTAAAATAAACTTTAAGTTCCTTGCATTAGAGTCATAGAGTGTGTGATTTATTTCTTTGAAATTTCTTTTTTTGTTCCTGCACGGGGAATACTCTAAAGATCGAGTACTTTCCCACAGTATTTTGTTTTCTCTTTAAAAAGTTACAAAACTAAATGAGTATTTTTCTTTTTTGTATTTTTTGGATGTATTTAGAAAATTGTTGCTTTCTATTTTTTTTATTAAGTTTATAAATTCTAAGTAATCTTTAGGGAAAAAACACAGATTACTGAATCTTACGGAGAAGAAAAATACAAGGCTGCCACAAACAAAAAACCAAAGATATATAAATAAAAGGAAATTTTGTTTGTGACTATGTCTACTATAAAAAAAAAAAAAAAAAATTCTATAATATTTTTAATAATGAATACTCAATTCTATAATATTTTTTTTATCTCGATGAAAATGCTTTTATATTCAAACTCAATAAATATTAAAAATATTTATTATATATTGTTAGTAATAATAATATATTTTAAATTTACCTTACAAAAGAATTGTAAATGTTGCTTCACTGTAAGTTCTTCAAACAAAACATTGTTCTGTGGACAAATGCCTAAACTGGTATGCACCATGTTTGAATCAGTAACAATATCATAATCATTAATTATAGCTGTTCCAGATGTTGGTGGAAAAAGTCCTAGAAATATATATCAGATTTGACATGAATTTTTCGACTATCAAATCCGAATCAATTAAAAGAATATATTTTATGAATTTAATAAATAATTTTATTAATATGATTTTATTTTTAATGATAGTACTATACTCCATCATTCATTTATTCAAAACCTTCAATGTAAAACTTTTTATAATAATAGTTTATGATATTATCTTTCAATATTTCAGATTATTGTTATTTTTATTTCGTTATTTTTGACTCTTTCTACCCCGTGAATTATACAATGGTTTTTTCCATATCCATCATGGGTTTGGCCATGCCTCCAATAGGGTCAACCAGTTGGCGGAGAATGGCTCAACATACTGGAACAGAACATCTGTAAAAAATTCCTGAAGTTTTTCAATTACTTGGACTCAATCGCGGATCCCTCATAGCTGTAGGCTGAAGCTATAACTACCTCAGTCATTCAGTTGTCCTTTCAATATTTCAAATTATTTTTGTTCATTTTTATAAAATGAACTTAAGCTTATTTTCTAAGATAAGTAATCATATTTAAATATATTTACCAGTCAAGATTGAAATAGTTGTACTTTTACCAGCTCCATTATGGCCTAATAATGCAGTAATATTTCCTTCATACATATTTAATGAAATATTCTTCACTGCATATGTTTTCCCTTTATTATACATCTTAAAAAATACAAAAAGATTTATAAATATTGAAACAATATCTACTGTAAGAAGAAATAATTATTAGGATAATGAAATGCATCAAGTTTTATAGAAATCTTTATTAAAACAAAACAAAATTTTAAAATTTTATATTTATAATATATAACAGGGGTGGCCAACTTTTGTGTACATAAGATCTACTTTTTATCTTAAAAATATGTCACGATCGACTTGTTGTCATAGGCATAGTCTAAGTGGGGAGGGAAAGGTGTGAAATATGTACTATGTTTATACACTGTGTTTCAGTATGAGGTGCACTCCCGCGGGCTATGGGTAGATAAGCAAAATATATGTTTAAAACTATTTTTTATTTTTTAAATCACTTAAGTTTTCGAGATGTAGGCTCATAATGAAAATAAATTTCCAGACCCAACTTTTGATATTTGCAGGTACGAGTTTATTCCGTACAGGCGGTACCTAAAAAATTCGATTTTTCAACTCTTTTACAAGATAAATTATATTTTAACTTACTAAAAATCTAACTTTTTTTATCAATTGCAATGTATAAGTTGTGGTACTATTTGTTTGTATATATGAAAAATTGTTGTAAAAATGCACAGTATGGCTGATAATTTGATTATAAGACTTCGCTTTCGTGAGTTTTTTGGGCCAGGAAAATTTATCATTTTTAGACTTATTTTTTGCTAATCTATCAATAGCTTGCAGGAGTGCACCTCGTGCTGAAACACCCTTTATATCCACCTACGTAAAAAACATCATAATTATTTAACGTGCCAATAAACTCACGTCCACAGAAATTAAAACAACACAAGTAATTATTAACAATATTTATTAATTCAAATTAGCTACAGATAAAGATAGATTTTATTTTATTACCTTAATATTAATGGAAGGACTGAGTTTGCATGTCTCTAAACAAGGAATCATAATTAGGTGTATATCCTGACAAAGATGGTAATAATGACTCTTCAGTATGGTAATCAGAACGTTGTTTAGTCTTCGTTAACTTTAAGTATGAAAATGCCGATTCACACAGGTATGTAGATCCAAAATAAGAATAAATATATTTGCTACATTTGGTGATACTGGGATATTTTTCTCGGTTGACGTATGACAGTACCAGATATTCAAGCTAAAAGGCTGTGTTTTTTCTATGAGTCGAGTAATAACCGCAAACATACTGTTGCGTTTGCACGTTACATTCACATGTTCGGTTACAAGTGTAACACATTAAGTCAAGACATCGCGAGTGATTGACCAAAATGGCTTTGCAATCAACTTGTTGGCCACTCCTGATATATAATGTGCAAGTATTGGAGGCTTATAATTGCTTACATTAGAAATATTAGAGTTTTCCTGTAGATCAAATTATTTAAAAACCAATCTTGCTTTCACTTAATATTTGTGATTTATATAGATTAAGTTTAAACTATATAACTTAAGTGTTTATCTTAAGTTTAAACTTAAGATAAACACTTAAGTTTATCATAAAGAAACTTAATTACGAGAAACGTAAGATAAACACTTAAGTTTCTCATAATTATAGCAAAATAATAAATAATTGTACATTTTAATACCTTAGTATTTTTAATATCTTAGTATCTCGGTAAACATCCATTTTATAAGTGTAATATTTTAGGGAAAAAACATCCTAAAGCCGAACATATAAAGTGCACCATGTAAAATTTATGCAATAAATTTTACATGCAATTTTCTTTTATATAATATAAAATGTTATCATTTAATTAATATAACATTGTTGCTAAATAGCTCATTGGTAGCACTATAGAACTGTAGCATACCTTTTTAAATACAGGAGTCCTCGTTTAATGAGTATTCATTATTTGAATCCCCATAGTTACATGGTCAAAAAATTGTGGGACACCAGTTAAAAATTCCCTGCACTTATGAAGATTTTTTGGCAGATGGTAACTTTCTCTTGCACCACAAGTGATCCAAGTACACATTGATACATATCACCATACACAAAATGCATGCCTGTGCATGTGTTCGTTGTTTTGGTTTCAGTTCAGGCTGGTTTTCTGTTTCATTTTCTGATTTTATCATCAAAATTATGTCAATAAAGAATAGCAAAACTGATAATGGAGTTCCTAAAAGGAAATGTGCTTCATACTGTCTAGATGTTAAAATAAACATAATTAATTGAAAAAAAAAGAGCGTATAAAGGAGAATTAATATTTTTCATGCCCTTAACATTCCTGAGATTACAGTTCACACAATTGTTAAGAAAGCCTCAAATTTGGAAGTTAAAACTATGCCATTCTGAAGTGAAACTAACACAACTGAGGAATGATGTAATAGAGATAATGGAAAAGTATCTAGCAACATGGATTGAAGATCTCTATCAACAACATATACCTATAAATTTAGCTGTAATCCAAGAAACAAGTTTGTGTGAAAATATTCAAAAGGAGATGGGAGAGGAAGAGGCAGTGAAAGCTAAGAATTTTTCTGAATCAAAAGATTGGTTTCACCATTTTCAAAAACTTTATGGATTTAAGAACATTAAAATTCAGGGAGAAATTGCTAGTGCTGATATGTAAGCAACTGGAGATTTTCCAGCTAAAGTGAAGACAATAGTTGATGACAGAGGATAAGTCCAAAACAAATGTCGAATGCTTAGACCAGATTATACTGAATACGTATGCCATCTTAAACGTATATATCTATAAAAGAACAATCTGCTACTGGCTTCAAGATATCAAAAGATCAAATCACTCTGCTTCTTGATGGAAATGCAAACAGGGACATGAAGCTTAAACCCTTGCTAATTTTTCAAAGTGAAAATCCTCGAGATTTAAAAAATGTGGCAAAATCTTTGCTTCCAGTATTGAAAGTTGCATCAGAAAGCAAAATGGCTGGAGAAATATTTTGTAATTGATTTATAAATTATTTTGTCTACATCAAGAAAATACTATGAAGAGGAAAATCTTGCATTTAAAATAATTTTACTTTCAGACAATACCTCTGTTCATTATATTGACTTTATTAGTTTATGTCCTAATGTAAAAATTGTTCTTTTCCCTCCAAGAACTACATCAATTGTACAGGAGGGTCTAATGATGTGTTCAGTTGTTTATAATCGATCAGCGCCGCCGTAACTTATCCGTTACAATTCCCAGACACGCACCTGTTATCAAAGAGTTGACCGTTACGATTTGACCGTTACCAGATTGACGGTTGCGATTTGCGCTGATCGATTATAAACAAGTGAACACATCATTAGACCCTCCTGTACAACCCATGGACCAAGGTGTAATCACTGTTTTCAAGACATATTATTTACATTATGTTTTTAAAAAATTAATTGCTGAAACAGATGTACTCAATAAAAATAGCATGCAAAGTTTTGGAAGGATTTTAATGTTTTTCACTGTGTTAAACTTATTGACCAAGCTTGGAAGGACACTTTGCACTGTTTAATGAATGCATTTTGGAAAAATTTATATCCTGAAGCAGTTCATTCGTTTGAAAATTTAATGTTCTTCAGATTTATATGGAAATTGTTAATCTTGATAGAGGTGCTGGATTCAATGATGTTAAAGAATTACTCAATACTCATGGTTTGCCGTTAACAAATAAGGAGTTAGCAGAGTTAGATAAGCATACAATCGAAAAAAATCAGACAGTGATGAGAACTTGGATAAAATTCCCAATGAAAACAAGCTGTCCATTGATGGTTTACATGGCACATTTGTAAAGTGTGATGAAATCACGAATTATTTTCTTAAAAATGATCCAGTTTACGAGCAGGCAGAAAAATTTGAGTATGGGATGAAAGACTTATTATCTTTTTATAAAACAATATTTAAAAAAAATAAATAAATTGCAGGAAACAGTGTACTTTAGATTCGCTTCTTAAATATCAAAACTCAGCAGCTGGTGAAAATGATGAAACATAACCAGGCCCATCTAAAATTCAGTTGTAATTAATATTTATAAATAATTTCTAATATTCAATTATATTAATAATAAATATTTTACATATGTGTAAACAGGGATAATAAAGATTTCTTCCATGTTTTTCATTTGGTTTTGCTTTATTGAAGTTCCAATTAAACATTTTTTATGTGATTTTCTATTGTGAAAATGAGTTATTTTCTTTGTTAAAAGAAATACACGTGAAACCAAAATAAAAAAGAAAAAGAATATTTTGATTTAGGTAAAAGTTATTAGCTACAGGTTCTTTTAGGATGCCAGTATATTTTCTGTCCCGACAGATGGAAATAATCGTATGAGCAAACAATATTGTACAAAAATTCCTCGACTCATATATAGCTCGCGACAAAGGGAAAATAATTAAAACTAATCTTATGCTAATGTTATACTATTACAAACACAAATAAAAAAATGAAAATTAAAACTAATATTAAAGGAGGAGAATAAAGGACAGGTAAGAAAATGTAAGAAATTAGGAAAGGGGTGTAAAGTGTGAAGCGTGATAGGAATACACAGACACGTGAATTCAATTAAAACAAATTTAATTTCGCGATTAATAATATATACAAATAAGTTCTTTGTGGATTCCCTCAGTCCAACTTCTCTTGTTGTCCGATTGTAACAATAAAACCCGCGCGATTCTTAACTAACTTAAACCTAAAAGGATAGAAAAGTATAAAAGTAGGAAGTGAGAAGAATTGATAGGATAGTGGGGTACCCTTGTTCTCGCTGAACTCCGATTCCGGCTGGTGGTTTATTCTGCGTATCTCTGGGTTCGTCAACGTTGTAAAAATACCTTTTAGGATAATTTCTTGTCAGTGTCTTTGACTCTACGGTCCGGATCCTCACCTCACGGCTCTCTATTCGGCCCTCGTAGAATTCCGTCTCACGAGCTCGCCGTTCTCGTCCGTGCTTCCTCGTGTCCGGCCGGAGAAAAAGTAACTCTTCGATGACCCAGATTTTACTCGTCCTCCACTCGAACTCTTTGTTCCACACGACCCCCTGGTGGGTGGGGAGTGGGAAGCCCGCGTTCCCAGAAGCCAGAACAATGGACAAAGGAAATTAGAAAGAAGGGTTAAGAAGGAGAGAAAATTATTAAAACTAATTAAATCTAAAATTCATATGTACAAAAATATGGCGTACAGCCACATACGCCCCATCGGAAAGGCTCAAAGTCCATGATGGAGTTTGTAGTAATCTACTCTCCTTTTCCGAAGGTGGTATCGACCCTCGCTTGCGGGAACAGCTTGATGCTCGTCATCCGATTCAAGGGGATTCTCTGGTGATGCATCGTCTTCTTGCCGCCTGATAGGTATCATCGGCTGTCTCCTGTACTGTAATGCAATCTCATCACCTCCATCATCATCAGACATATCCGGGGAATCATTGTTGTTGGGTCGGTAATGGTTTCGACCTTTATATACAGCATATGAATAATATGGTTTCAAACGATCGAAATGCACAATACAATTTTTCTTTCCATCACTACCACCCAACTCTGCGGTTACTGGACCTAAAATTCTCGTAATACGGAAAGGACCCGAATACTTAGGGGAAAATTTTCCGAACTTCCTACCCTGGTGCTTGCGTAACAGCCACACTCTCTCACCAACACTAAAGCCACGCCCTTTCCTTTTTATATTGCACCGCTCCCTATTCTTTAAGTTGTTTTGCCTGCTCCGTGAATAAGCCAAGTTACGAACAGTGTTCAATTTTTCTAACAGCTCCCTCCGATAATCATGCAAATTATGGTGGGCCGGCACGCCCGTCGGAAAGACCTGAGGTAACCTGGGGTCAAAACCGAAGAGAAGGAAGGCAGGGGATTCGCCGGTGGATGCATGAGTGGCGTTATTATAAGCAAACACTGCCTGAGCAAGATGCTCATCCCACTTCCCATTACTTCCTCTGGAGATCCGAGCTATAATACTACATATAGACTTATTAAACCGCTCACAAACCGAGTTCGCACACGGACGGTAAGCAGTAGTGATTTTATGTTTGATACGGAGTATGCCACATAATTCCTGAAACGTGGAAGAAGTGAAATTAGCCCCCCGGTCTGAGATAATAATTTCGGGGCAACCGTAACGGCATATCACATGCTGGAATATGGCGTCTGCTACGTTCTTTGCAGTCTGGTCCTTAATAGGAATTGCTTCAGAATACCTGGTGAAAACGTCAATGATAGATAGAATGTACCGATTTCCGCTGGGAGTAACCATGAGTGGGCCGACTATATCTATAGCTACCTTCTGAAAAGGGAAGCCAGCTAACTCTGTTTCTTGGAACGGCTCCTTTCCCTTGTGTAAATTAAACCTCTGACATGTCCTACACACCCTCACTACCGATCGGACTACCGATTGTAGACCCCGTATGTAGTAATGCCTGTCAACGGTATTACAAGTCTTCTCTATGCCCAAGTGCCCCCCAAGGCCCGACTCATGGAACGCTCTAACAACCTCTTCACCCATTTTCTGACCTACACATATCCGCTTCCAGTTATATAGGCCATATCTTCCCGGTTTAATGTGGACCAACACACCTCCTTCCAACTGGAATTCTGGCTGGACACCCTTTCCGGCAAGACCCTGATGCATGTTCCTTTGAGCCTTCGCAAGACCTAGTTTCATTTTTTTTAAAAAATCGTCTTCCATTTGTGATTCCACTACTCTATGGTGGAAACTGGGACTATGCACATCTAAACACTGGTTGACCAAGTTAGGTCTCTCTCCGCAACATATCGGGCGTGACAAAAGGTCGGCCACCGGATTGTGTTTACCCCTAACATGAGCTATCGTAACATCGTAATTCGTCAATTCTAAGGCCCATCTCATTAATCTGTCGTTGTGATTATTCATACTCCTCAAGTAAGATAAGGGCTTATGATCCGAATATACAGAAACTTCGTGACCTAGAACTATCGATTTGAAGTGCCGGAGAGAGAGAATAATCGCAAGGCACTCCTTCTCGATCGTTGAATACCTCAATTCCGGTCCCCTAAACTTCCTGCTATAATATCCGAGTGGGACCACGCCTTCATCCCGTTGCTGTCCCAAAACGGCACCTAGCCAACTATCAGAGGCATCGGTATATAGCACAAACGGAGAAGAGAAATCTGGGTGTGCCAAAAGGGGGGGGTTTGATAAAACTTCCTTGAACCTCATAAACTTGGACTGACAATTACTGTCCCAAACAAAATGTTTCCCTTTTTTTGTTAGTTCAGTCATGGGCAGCGCCATCTCGGAAAAATTGGGGATGAAATTGCGGAAAAAACCGACCATTCCGAGGAAACTGCGAACCTCTTTGACATTACGCGGGGTTCTACATTCCTTAATTGCTTCGACGTTGCCTGGGTCAGGGTATATACCATCACTACTAATGATGTGACCTAAATATTTAATTTCTCTAACACAAAATTTGCTTTTGGTAGGGTGGAGCTTCAGATTTGCCTTATGTAAGATCCCTATCACTTGATCAAGAAGTTTTAAATGCTCCTCCAGAGAAGGGGAAAAAAGGATGATATCATCCTGAAATACATAACATTTGTTTCCGATGAAGGGGGCGAGGAGACGTGACATACAATATTGAAAGAACCGACCGCTGTTCTTCCCCCCTTGTGGGATACGCGTTAATTGATATTTGGACCAAGGGGTAGTGAATGCAAATATATGCCTAACCTTGGGGTCAAGCGGGATCTGGAAGTAACCGGATTTGAGGTCTATTACGGAAAAGTATTTGCTACCATGGAAGGTCGTGAGTATTTCGTCCACCCTACTTAGCGGGAACACCTGTGGTTTCGTTATGTCATTAATCCTACGTAAGTCCAAAGTCATTCTGATTTCACCCGAGGTTTTCTTCACAATATGGATGGGGGAATTCCATTCCGAATGGCTTTCCTCTATGATGCCTGCCTTAAGATATGCATCAGTCAATTTTTTTAACTCGGCAAGGTAGCAATTCGGAATACGGTATTGACGGGTATTGATTACCCGGTTAGTGTCTATTTCAGGGCTGTGCATAAAAAGATCGGTGCCTTTCAAATCTTCGACCCCCTCCGAAAACAAACCGGGATACTTATCGAGGACGCGAGTCACCTGATTTTCGTCATTCGTTTTTGTAGTTCCTGGAGTTATGGCGGTGCCAACCAGAGTACTACTTAAGCAATCGAAATACATGATCGATGGGCGAGGACTATGGTTCAATACTCTAGCTTCACGACTGATGAATGTACATCCATCAATTATCAATGACGGGATTGAGTTGATGACATCCATCCCCAAGATCCCTTGGTATTCTAGCCTATCCGGGAATTCCATACAACAAAGGGAAGCGGGTATTATCTCATCCTTGTAGCTTATCGATCCCTTTAGGACTTCCTTACATGTGGAGATTGTGCCGTTGATACCTCTGATATGGGTGATCTCACCCCTTCTTGCAACCTGGAAGGACTTAGCCAATTTCGCGTTTTGAGTCAGCGCTATATCAACTAAAGACCTTTCCGCACCTGAGTCAATTAAGAATTTAATCTCTACCCCCACTACCCTGCCACATATTAATGGGAGTCCCCTCTCCGAACATGAAAATTCGGTCAGTTTAAAGATGAGGATGGGAACACGACACTGACCCTGATCAGGTTCCCGGACTAGTTTAAATCCTGACTATTTCTTTTGGGGCATTTCCTAGCCAAGTGATTTGGGCTATTGCAAACGAAACAAAGTCTGCTGTTAATATTAGGCGACTTAGTAGTCTGGGTCGAGTTTTCGGCCATCTTGGAAACTATTTCGAACAGGGTTTTCAACCCTTTTTCTAAATTGGCTAACCGATCCTCATCTTTTGGAGTCTTGTCAGGGTTTACTTCAGGACTAGTACATTCAGCACCCACTTCGCTTTGGGAGTTATAACAGACCGTTTTGAGGTCTCTAGGATTACTACATTCCTTTTCTAGCTCTTCCTCCCTTTCAGCGCATTCGAAAGCTTTCTCTAAGGTAGCAGGTTCCCTGCGACATACGTGACTTCGGATACTTATGTCTAATCCCCTGATGAACCTCTCCTTGATAATCTCATCTTTGAATGTCACGATATTTGGGTTACTCCGGATAGCCCTAGACATTATGGTTTTAGTCCTAATGATATACTCACTGACTAATTCCTTTCCTCCTTGCCTCAAATTTAGTAATTGATCGAGTAAGCCCCTTCCTTTCCCTTCGTGCTTCTGGAAACATTTAATTAGATCTTGCTCAATTTCCTTAAACGTTGGTGCAGGCGATTGCTCCAATAAACAAAAGAAAGTGTTTAATGGTTCACCTTTTAGTTTAGCTTGCAACGCAGCCACCTTAACCTCGTCCCCCCATTGGGCTAACTTAGCCACATTATCAATGGTTCTAAATAGTTGATTTATATTTACCGTGTCGTTAGGCGAATTTGAGAAAGTGGGGATCATCCCTAAGAATCCAGTAACCACGAGTGGGGGGTTCTCACTGTGGCTTTCTGCCACCAAACTCATACTGGGAGTACCTTTGTCCTCCATATAACTTACAACGATGGCTGATAATCAGTACAGCTATACAGAGAATTGGATCAACGAGGAGGGAATCCTGTCGCGGACGCCAATGTAAAGTGTGAAGCGCGATAGGAATACACAGACACGTGAATTCAATTAAAACAAATTTAATTTCGCGATTAATAATATATACAAATAAGTTCTTTGTGGATTCCCTCAGTCCAACTTCTCTTGTTGTCCGATTGTAACAATAAAACCCGCGCGATTCTTAACTAACTTAAACCTAAAAGGATAGAAAAGTATAAAAGTAGGAAGTGAGAAGAATTGATAGGATAGTGGGGTACCCTTGTTCTCGCTGAACTCCGATTCCGGCTGGTGGTTTATTCTGCGTATCTCTGGGTTCGTCAACGTTGTAAAAATACCTTTTAGGATAATTTCTTGTCAGTGTCTTTGACTCTACGGTCCGGATCCTCACCTCACGGCTCTCTATTCGGCCCTCGTAGAATTCCGTCTCACGAGCTCGCCGTTCTCGTCCGTGCTTCCTCGTGTCCGGCCGGAGAAAAAGTGACTCTTCGATGACCCAGATTTTACTCGTCCTCCACTCGAACTCTTTGTTCCACACGACCCCCTGGTGGGTGGGGAGTGGGAAGCCCGCGTTCCCAGAAGCCAGAACAATGGACAAAGGAAATTAGAAAGAAGGGTTAAGAAGGAGAGAAAATTATTAAAACTAATTAAATCTAAAATTCATATGTACAAAAATATGGCGTACAGCCACAGGGGTACCCAGCATTAGTCTTTGAGGTCTTCGAAAAATCAGTCTCTTTTATAATGTGGCAACGCCAGGAGGTAGAACGGAGTCGTACACCCTTTTTTTCGGCAAACAGGTCTGCAAGACCCACCCCACTGTCCCAGACTTGTCGGGATTGGGTAGTTGTTTGTCAGGTCGAGTGGCGGAAGTGTGTGGGTTCGTCAATAAGTTAAGGCGATATTTGAAATAACGGAACCATGATGAAAACAAATAACGATTTATTTAGACAGATAAACAAAATACAGAAAATCTGCTCTAACGCGTCCAGCTCCTAACCGCGGGGGAGAGAGTGAGTTTACAAATTTAGGGGTCATACCTCTTCCTAGGATGTATCGGCTGTAATCGTAGGAATAATCGTATGGATAAGCAAGAGGATCGGTCGTTCTCCGGTCGTGGAGGTTGGCAGGAGGGAACGTGTGTCTCCTTTGGACCTTCAACGACCCCGTTATCAGCCTTTCCCCCCCTTATATACTCCAGGTCATGTTCTCTTCGATCACCAATTGCGATAGTTGATGAATCGCTGATGATTCGATCTTCGTGACTAAGAGTTTGGATCCGGAGAGAAAGGAAGTGCTTTTCGACGGCAGAAGGCTGCACATCCTTTGAATTTCGACCTTTTTTTACAATTTCCCACGAGGGGATTTGAACAACAACAAAAAATGTTGGGCTAGGTTAAACCCGGTCCTCACAATAACGTCCTTGGCCCTCGAGTGTCTTACACAAAATATGTAGAGAGGGATTCTCTTTTTCTTTTCAGTTCATTCGCTCGTTGACCGTTCAGATGCCAAAATTCACAGTTAATTCTCGTGAATCGATCACAAACAAAATGGATCGATCACAACGAATTCTCTAGTTCATCTATGAAACGCTACTCTTTCTCTTCTGCACGCTGCCAGAACGCACCAGAAGCTCCTCTCACTCCCCTCTTTCTCGAGTCCGAATCCTTTTTGTTCTCTCATTCACAACCCTCCTGCCCTCTGGTTTTGTACTCGACCCCTCAGGGGTCACGCACCCTTTCTTTGTTTTAGGGGATATACGATGACCATATAAGGAAAGGAATTTCGGAGAGACAGTCCAAAGAGGAAAAACAATAGATAAAGAAAAGAAAGGGGATAAAAGCGTGAGGAAGTGAAATTAAAAATAATAATAAAATATAAACTATATACAAACACATGGCGTACAGCCACACTATGAATTTATGATCCCACTTTACATAGATTCACTTAAAATGGTAACTTTTTTGGTCCTAGTTAGGCACATTAAACGAAGACCCGCTGTATAAGCATATTAGGAAATTTTATGAATAACAATGCTAAAGAATAGATATTTTTATTAATATATCCAATATATAGTATGCTCAATCTTTATTTTCAATAGTTATTTCAAAAAGTATATGATTAAAAATACAAAAATCACTTTCAACTTTAGCAGTGGAATTGTTCACTAGACTGTTTCAAATCGCTCCTGGTGGTTGAGTCAATGCATAGTCAATAAATTGTTTTAGAGTGACAAACGAGTCAAAAAAGCTAAGCTTCCTTCAGCAAAACCCTTACAAAAATTTTCAAGTAAACATCTTGTAAAATTACAATAAAGCAATAATTTGTTTTTATTTACGTTTACCTTTGAAAGTTCTTTAATTTGAATTCCCATTTTTTTATTTATAGGATCAGGTTCTATAAAAGTATTGGATGCAGCAGCATCTTTGTGAATGAATTTTATCTCTGATGGTTTAACTTTACCAGTCCAATAACTTTTCTGTAATCAAAATTAAACAATTGCATTACTAAACTTTTAGTAAAGTAAATTTAGTTTTATAAACTTTTACATAATAAAGACATGTTCAACTTAATGAAAATAACTTTCAATTAAAATGCAATTTACACGAATAATGTGTTGAAACAGCTTAAAATAATTATGAACTAAAACATATTTATTTCCCTATAACCCTTATTTCTAATTTAAATATAATCAATTATTAACTTATAAATAGTTTTTACTCTAAAACAATATCATATAATAAAAAAGGACAATAATCAAAATTATCTTAATATAGTCATTTTTTTCATTTGTCAATATAAATATATACCATAGTCGAAAAAATTTCTTTAATTTATAAACAAAAATGTTTTAATATTTGACAAAATTATGCTAAAAAATGATTATGTAAATAAAATTATTTTATATAATATCTTATAACTTATAATCAGGATTCGATTAAGACTTATAGGCCCTACACTTGCTTATTTTGCTTAATGGTTAATCCAGCCACGCTTATAATTAGAATTAACTCTTTCGTTTCATTAGCTTGTGTTTTGTCATTTTCTATAAAACAAAAACAAACTAAACAGCAATATATTATACTACAATAACGAATTTTAACGATACTAGAAAAAGAAAAATAATATGAGACAATATAATGTATGTAATGCCAGAAACATTAACTACTGTCCATATAAAAAATTCGGGAACATCCAAAACACATTTTATATATATGTTTGCTACATTTTGATAATTCCAATTGAACAAAACTAAATAAATATTAAATGTTAAAAATCGTAAAAGAAATAGTTTTAAATTCTACTGATCCGAACGAAAATTTTATTAGCATTGGAATTCTATCAGCTTAGCTGTCTATGTTCGGAACAGCAATGGCCGACTTCAGAATAACCGTGGGACAGAAATTAATTAATATGTGCATTATCGAAGGGCAAAACCTTCAGACTTTGTAAGCCCTATATATTAAGAACTAGAATTAAAAAAGATGCTGCTGAAACTGTTATATTCGAAATTTAAAATTTATTTTAGAATAAGCATAAAACAAAATAATTTTTAAATATTATCAATTTATGTTATTTTTAATTAATAACAATGTTGTGAGACCTCTTAAAATTCAGAAAGTTATCCAAACAGCAACTATGTCAAACGCAAACTCACACAATCCTGTCCTACTTGTGATTGACAAGTAAATTAATTTGATACTAGTTTTATTTTATGGCAAAAATATTAGATTAAATCAGAACTATTAGTTTCCAGAAGGAAATTTTGACTTTTTAGAATGGTTTGGTGAAAATTGTGAGACTCGGCATATAAATTTATTTATCATCTTCTTTCATCATATCACACATAGTCCAAGCAGTTTGAATTCAATTCAATTGTAAATTTAACTTTATATTTTCAAATTATATTTGTTTCTCATCAAAACCTTTACATTAGTAAAATATTGAGATTTTAATATAAAATTATAAATAATTTTATATTAAAATCTTTAAAAATATCACGTTCTTTACAAAAGAATCTAGCCTAAATCCTAAATGTATGTATAAAATTTCTGATTGTTTCCTTTAATCACTTTGATGTTTAAATATTATGTAGAAAATCATTTAAAATAATATATATATATATACACCTTATATTCTAGAAAAAATTACAATGTAAGTTTAATTTTATATTAATAAAGAATGCTAGATTAGGGAAATAAATTAATTATTGATAAGAGTAAAATGAAAGTTATTTTGTGATAACCGACAGTGAATGAAAAGTTATTAGTTTCGTTTTTTGCAAACAAAACGAGGATTAACAAACGCTTTCTTGTTAATTTACAAACTATTCTTTAATTCGCTATATTATCAGGTTCTTTGTACATTGGATCCCAACATGTAGGTGGTGAGGATACAAAGTCCGGTATACATAAAACAACTCGATTATTATTATGAGTGCCTATATCTATACTTAATCTACTTACAAACTATAAGGAAAGAAAGGGAGAATATAAGGATAGAATAAGAGGAAGGTGGAAATGCCCGGATTTTACTCTGGATGCTCCATGATACTGGGCAGGGTTACTGTTGTCTCTGATCATCTACTCCTATCGTTGAGGCTTGTCTTGGCTCTTTCTTTTCTCTCTTTTAATAGATCTCTCCCGTTCACTTCGTCAATAATCCACTTTCCTCAATATTGTCGGTGTTGAATCCGTCCAATAAAATTGACAGTCCAGTAGGAAGTTCTTGGCCTCCTTTAACGGACCAGATGGCTTCTTCTCCTCGACCTCCCTTGTCAAGTTTCACTTCCTAACTTCCATTGTTTCGACTCGGAGCCCGTTCTCCTCGACCTTCCTCGCCGAGAGCCGAGATCCCTCTTCTCCGTTTCTTTTTCTTGTTATTACTTTGTTTTTTACAATGTTGTTTTTTGTGTCAAAGGCATCACTCCCCACCAGATAGTAAAGCAATTAAGAAGGAAGTCTTTTTTTTTTTAAGTCAACAGGAAAGGGAGAGAAACAAAAGAAATCTTAAGCCTGACTTATATTTATAGAATTATTAATTACAAAATACAGTAATATGGCCAACGAGGTTTATGAGGTTTATTATTGTACACCAAGTATAATAATAAATGATTTAGATTTTAATTTTCTGAGTGTTTCTGAACTTTGTCATGAATTTACATCATTAAAGTTTTAATCATGCCAAGAGATTTACATATTTATATTTTCTTGTATTAGTTATTTGATCTTATTAAAATATTATCATGTATTAAAATTTCACAATGTCAGAGTTTTGAATTTGAAAATTCTAAACCAAAGTCTAACAAAAGTTATCAAGATATTTCTAACTTATATATCCATATCATTAAAAACCATAAATTTCAAATGAATTTCCAATTATTAACTTTCTAAAAGTTTTTAAAATATAATACAATAGTTATTTTAAAAATATATTATTATTCTTGCATTTAAGCATTGTTTTTGGAAGATCTGGTATTAATAAAAATCTGTTGTTCATCAATTGATTTTAAAAGATTACATTAAAAGGAGTAGCAGTTGATTACTTAACTGTAAAAAAAAAGTAATAAGGTTGAGGAATCCCATATTCTCCAGGACAAACTGCATCAATATACCATGTAATTATAAGATGACAAACAGTATCAAGAAGCATCATTCCCATTACTTCAATTAGTGTTATTGTATCATCTGGTGAAGCTGTAGAACTAAGATATTTCCACTGAGCTCCAGCACCTAAATAATATAATCAAGCAAATTTGTAATATTTGTAATAATGTTATACTTTTAATTATATAATAATGGAAAATAAATCAAACAACTATCTATGCTAAAAATTAAACAAATAAATTCTTTTTGTAATATCCAGAGGAAAGAATTTTTTTCAAATAAAAATTTATAGCATACTACATAAAAAAAATTCTCATATATTCATGTGTATAATCCACAAGTTATCTGTGTCCAAAATACACTTTGAAAAGTGGATTCACACCATGCAATGGGACAAGTTATATGTCAATTATAAATTGTAATTACAAATTCATGCCTACAAAACAATGACTGTGTGGCTACATGCCATATTTAAATTGTATATTTTGTGTATAATTATATCATTTTTATATTGTATATTCTCTGCTTCCCCTCTTTCTGTCCTATTTGTCTATTCTTTCTGGAGTGTTCTCGTTTTACCCTTTCTTTGGTATGTGGACGACTGGCCCCAAAAACAAAAGAGTGGAATGCAGCCCTGAAGGGAAGAGGGCGAACACGTGGGTCATTCCGGAGTGGGAACTGAAAGGAGAAAGAGCAAAATGGAATCTCCCCAGTACGTTTAGCATTGTATGGTAGAGACGAGAACTTTGGAACTGAGAAATAAAAAAGGAATTGATTGTGAGCAATGAGGACGCATCGGTCCTTTGAACTATTATTTTGGAGTGATAAAGAGAAGTTAGTCATCAACCCAACGAGAGATCTCATTCCACGATATCATTACAAATAGCGTATCTCACCAAGTTGTGGGTACCCTCTTTTCTATACCTTACTACCATTCCCTAACTTTCCTAATAAGCCTTCTTCTTTCAATAGTTATAAGTAGTTATAAGAATTTAGTTTTAATTTATATAATTTTAAGTAATTAGATCATCATGTCAGACAAAGAACTACACGTGCACATTCTTTGTCGGGAATCTATATTGTACAGTAGTTGGATAATTAATTGTGTTAATCATTTGGTGGGAGTAGCATTGTTGGTATCCTCTGAATCCTGTATCATAACGAGCGGATTAATAAAAGTATTTTATTTTATTTATTTTCGATTTTGTGTCTTTGTCCCGCTCATTGGTCTCGCAACTGCTTTAAGTCTATTTCATACACACAGCAATTAGTGTCTATGATTTGTGATGATGCAAAGGCTTTATCTTCATTCTAGCAATTTTTTGCAGGATATTCACCATTACTAAATATACTGTGGTCTGAAGACCACGTGTTCTGTTGCCTAACCGGTTCGTAACCAACCCCTTGGGTGGTTCACGGTGTAAAGGAGGGACAGGCCCTCATAGCGTAAAAGCTTCCTGTTGTAAAAGTTAATGGGAGGAGGGGAGATATGTGGTCCAAAGATCTCGTGTTCTATTGCGTGATCCTTGGATGGGCCACAGGGTAAAGAAAGGATGGGCCGCGTTTTTCGGAAGAAAAAAAGGGAGAGAGAAAGATTGCGCATGCTCAACGGAAGAAGAGGACTTTTTTCGGAAGAAAGAATGGAGAGAGGACGTGTAGACGATAGAGTCGCGAGATTGTTTTTTTTTTGTGTGTGTTGTTTCTTTTGTTTTAGTGTCTGTTATAGCAAAGGGACAGAGTAGTGATTGGAAGGACTAAAATAAACTTTAAGTTCCTTGCATTGGAGTCATAGAGTGTGTGATTTATTTCTTTGAAGTTTCATTTTGTTTTGTTCCTGCACGGGGAATACTCTAAAGATCGAGTACTTCCCCACAATACACAAGAAAATATGGTAATTTCTTTTTCAGTTTGTAATTATAAGATTATCTATTCAGTTCATAATTATATTGAAATTTTAAGAAATAACAATAATATGATATTGTCAGAAAAATAAAATTAGTATGCTGCTATTTAATATTATTAAAATAAGTATCTCAATTCTATAAAATTAATATTAGCTATAAAATATACAATAAATCTATAATCTTTGGTAATTGATATCAAAGTTAATTAAAAGATAATATTTGCATTATTTCTGCTAACATTTTTTATATATGCCCTATTTAATACCGACTTGCCTATAACAAAAAATATTCATATATTTTAATTCTGTAGATACAAGTTTTAAATATTTTAAAAACTTCTTTATTAAAAGTAATCAATAAAATATAAAAATTATATTAATTTATGTTTATGTTTACCTGTTCCTTCCCACATAGCTAATATCATGCATCCAAAAGACATTGCTGTATTTGAAATTAAACATAATGATATTTTCACAGAATAAGCAAGTGTATTATAATGGAAATATATACCAAAATATGGCATAAATGTAAAAAAAAATATTATTCCCGTTACAGCCGAGGAAATACTCGCTGAAAAATAAAAAAAATTAAATTAGAATTACTAAATATTAAATTGATTTTCTGTTTTAAAAAATTTAATATTTTTTATGTTTACTAATATTTTCTTTAAGCTTAAAATGTACTCAGGAGCAAATTCTCTGGGCTTGCTTAGCATCCACCACATGCTTAAGAGAAAGTTTTGACTGTCAATATATTTTTTATATGACAACAAATATGCCAATAATAATATATTCTAATGTGTAAACTCTTTTATCATTTGTGTTTCCTTTTACATTGGCAGTTAGCATTTAGCCGTTTTAAGTCAGTGCCATGCTTGAGAGAACACAGCAAACAAGTGCATGCGCATGACATCATTTGAAGCATTTAACATGGCCAGATTGTATTGAAAGCTTGCGGTACCCGATTGGCATACATGTATTGAGTACAGGGGCAGATCTACATAGGGATTAATAGGGCTTAAGCTCCAGACCCCAGTGTCAAGGGCCCACAAAAATTGAATTATCATCATAAATTTTTAATACTTTTTCATTATAATATATTTCATATATTTTATGTGTAGATATAATGGGCTTTATAATAGTCTATACTTTTTTATTCACACCAAATAATGTTTCTGCCTATTGTTCAGCGCTAGAGATAGACTTATTATTCATATTATAATGTGGCCGTCGGCCATATTATTCGCGTATTTTATATGTTTTTAATATGTAATATAAGTTAGTGTTAGCAATTCCTTTGTTTCTTTTGTATTATCTATCCTCCTTTACTTTCCCCACCAGTCCTTTTTACCCTTTGGGTGGGATTATCGTTTCTAAGAAAGAGACAACGAATAGAACAATAGAAGGGACGGCGCCGTGGGTCTCGACAAGAGAAGGTGAATCACTTTTCGACTGGACTGCAGAGAGAGAAGGTGTGAAAAGGAAAGGATCTCAACCGAGGTGGATAAGTTAGCAAGAGAAGAAAAGGAAAGGATACGACGGGAGAGTGAGAGATTCACCAAGAACAAGGGAAGCCTATAAAAATCAAACAGGACTCAAGAGCGGTATCCCACCAAAGTATTTCAATCTTCGTCTATTTTTATCTACATGTATATATTTGTTCTTCCCCTTAGTTATAAGTAGAATAAGTTTAGTTTTAAGATCTGCATGCGTATAATTTGTCGGGTTCCGTTTTGAGTGCACTCTTTCGACTGTAAAAAGCCTTTCTTTGTAAAGTTGGGATCCATAAAGAACCTGTTTCTGTTCTTTCTGGCGAGAATAAAATTGTACCTTTGTTAAAAGTAACGTGTTTTGATTATTATTTTGTGTCGGTCTGTTCGCGGAAACCGTTACACCTCGTCACGAATCCTCACAATAACTTTCAGCATGCCCAAAAATTTTGGTCAGGATTCACCCCTGAATATACCAATATTGGCTTGAATATTAGTTGATGTTTTAATCGAGTTTTAAAGGTGCAAAAACCTGCTCTCAACCTTTATCCAAGCTTTGTTTTATATTGGAGTCTGATTAAAATTTTCTTCAATTTCATTAATGTCTGTGTTATGCATTGTATAGAGTTAAATTGATGCCAAAATCAGTGAATTAACTGTTTATTAATGCTAAATGCCAGACAAATTATGATCTATCATGCTGCAGCCCACAGTTTATAGACAGGAATTAAGTGTTTGGTACAATTATAAGTATTTGATTGTTAAGAACTTAACTAAGCTGATTGCTTTTATTATATTCAACTGAATCAGTCAGTTTTGATAAATTCTACAAAAATTTTATTTTAGTAACATTTTTTATTTTACTCCTAGTGTCTCTGCTATTAAGTGTCAAAAATTGGGGGAAGGTTGCTGAAAATTTCATGTAATATTTGACTATAATCATATTGAGTATATACTCAATATGATTATTGTCAAACCTTGGGTTTCAAACTTAATTCATAATTTAAATAGCACATCAATGATTCGTATAGTGACACAAGACAATCTTGGCACCACTAACTTCTGAATTGGTAGTCCTGTCATTGATTGGTCAAGCCGTCGACTTTCTTTAACATAGGAAGTATAGGGAGCTGACCATCGGTGGCCAGCTCTGCCAAGTAGCTTGTTTGGCAATTTAATTGTTGTTTGGCAACTGGGCAAAAAAGAGTTCAAGATTTGTTCATAAACCAAATTGTTTGAAAAGAGAAGTGTTCAAAACACGAGGTTTGACTGAATGTTTTACTTTATAAAATATATTTTAGACTTAAAAAAACTAATGACAATAAAACTTCTGATGAAGATAAGAGTAATGAAGTATTGTTTCAATGACTTTCCAAACTTTTTAATGCAAACTGCTAACTTTTTTGTATGCATATAAAATTAATAATAAAAGTTTGACTTATAGTCACATCTTAAATTTTTTTTTCAAAAATAAGGACGCCAAAATTGGGAGTCAACTTATATTTGGGATTGACTTATACTTAGGCTGATATGTTAATCAATGCAATGGCTAATTAAATAAATGAAAATTTTATCAATTACAAGTACCATGAGCTTTATGAAAGTTCACTTTATGCCACTTTACTTTTACAAAAGACCTACATTAGTACTTGTTTTAACTAACTCAAAAGAAAACCTAGGCAAAAAATAAAAATAATGTTTAGTATTTGCTTTGTAGCGAGTCATTTAGAAGCTCTGTGCATCCAAGCAATGAGCAGAAAGATGCATTTCCATGGTCCTTCTTCAGAAACCAGAAACTACAATAAATCATTCAGAATATCCAAGGGCACCAGTCCCATACCAGGAATAAATCATTGGCAACTAGAGGGGCAAATTGAAAAAATTATGACTGGTATTTTTATTTTTTTCAGCCAGCACTAGGCCTCTTAGCTACAGTTTAAGTATAAAGGTAAGTAACAGTAGCCTAGTTTACATGATGAAAGCAAAAGTAATGTAAAAATAACCTCAAAATAGGTTTTTTTGTGACTGTTGATAACATATTTTGCATATAGTAAGCCTTAATTATAATTGTTAGGCCTTAATCCAGGCCTAACAACTATAATTAAGGCTTACTATATGCAAAATATGATGTATTCTATTACATGTGCCATTGACAGAGAGGACAACTTGAAACTATCTTTATGAAAGAGATCTGGAAAGAATATAATATACAATATAAACATAAATATTATGGGAAGCCTAATTATCTGTGAAACTTTCTAGTTAATTCAGAACTATACAGTATTTCTTCTAGTATTCATCTAGCAGAACAGAACTTCTGTAAGAAATATTTTTGTTGTTACAATAAATCAGGACAATTGTTTTGTAACTGTGGAGTTTGTCTCTGTACCAAACGCACCCACTTATGATTCAGAACTGCTCAGATATCCTGATATTATGCACAGATCTGCAACCTCACACTAATAAATTTCTATTATATTCTTTTAAAGTTTTAAGAAGGGGTTTTAAGGTGCTGAATTGGTAATTTTTTAATTAAAAATAAAATTTAAAGGTATACTCTAAGCAGGAACTTTATCAATATCAATATTACCATATAATATACCATAACTCAGAAGACAAAAAAAAAAAAAGGATTCTTTTATTCATTTTTGTACATTTGCTACAGAAATATATTTCAGGTCAGTAAACCTAGCTGACCTCTTTCAGACTATTTTAAAGAATCTTTTTTGTCTTCTGAGTTACGTCTTTCCCATTAAAATCAGTATTGATAAAGTTCTTACTCGGGGTTTACCTTTAAATTTTATTTTTAACTAATAAACTGAGTATAGTTATACCAGAAAAATTACTAGGATCATTTGAATATTTTTAAGAAGCATCAGAAATGTTTAAAAATTAATGTAATAATTTAATTATTAAACCAACCTTTATAAAACAGTGTGCTAAGTAAGAATGCCAAACTAATTGATGAAAAACTGTAGCATATTAAAAATGAATAAATTAACATTACATCAGAATTATCCAATACAGCAATACTTGCAGGTAATCGTGAACAAAGTAAAACTGTTATTAATGCTGAATTTAATGCTAAAATAATAGTATATTTTATGAAAAAGGCAGTCCAATGTAACCAAGCAGATAATCCCATCATTTTTAATGATTCCTAAAAAGGGAAATAAATATTACAAAATTTAAATTATAAATATTTAATATTATTTAATTTAACTCTATTTAGAATCATAATTTTGTTAGTTTTAAAAAAATGCAGTTACCATTCTAAAAGCTTTTCTCACCTTAATTCTTAATTCTTTTTCGTGTACTATATTTTCCACAACATTCATAATTGGATAAATATAACTAAACATAAGAACAATTGGAAGAAAAAATCTTAAAGCCAATAAAAAATTATCATCATTATAAGGAGGAAAAGGGTACTGCTTTAATTTAATATTGATAATTCCAGTTGTATTCAAATTAGTATGTTTAAAAACATCACTGTAACTTTCTATAATAGAATTAGCTAATACATTCTGTAATGCTAAAAATCCTTGAGATGCATATCCTGAAATAAGTAAATTATTTAAATAAGTTTCTAAAATTTTAAACCTAAATACGTGGTGTGTTTTTTAAGTAAGTACCATTTTAAAATAGGACCACTGCAGTGCTACGGTTGGTGTTCTGTGAATGTGCGCTGAGTACCTACATCTGTTGGCTAACCACAGATGCAATTACGAAAGCATTCGTTTGTTTTGCGTTTGTTTGTGTGTGTTTAAAATACCTCAGACAATTGAGAATCCCACCGATTGTAAAATACACGTGGTAATTCATTTTTTAATGCAAAAGACATGAAAGCAGCTGACATTCATCAGCAGATTAGTGAAATGTATGGAAAAAACATTATGAGCAATGGTGTGGCCATCGGCCATGATATTGTATATTTTGTATATTTTATATTCAATTAGTCTTAGATTTTCTTTGTTCCTTTGTCTAACTCTTTCTAGAACTTTCTTTTGTCTAACTCTTCCTAGAACTCTCTTTGTCTAACTTTTTGCCCTTGGGGGAGGATTATCTTTCCCTCAATAGTAAGAACAAAAGAGGGAGTGAGGCCCTGAAGCAAAACAGACAGAAAGAGTGCAGTCTGGGTTGGAATCCCGAAGAGGTAGGAGCTGAAAAGGAGTGCTCCAGAAAGGGAGAAGGGTGATCTAAGAGAATAAAGTGCAGAGAGAGATCATCGAGGAAAGACGACTCAGTCTGAAAGAAAAAGATTATAGACGAAAGATCTATAAGGAAAAGGGCTACAAACGTAACAAAAGAGAGAGATCCGAAGTTGTTCCCCACCAAAAGACACATCGCAAAGAAACCCGGGTATTTCTACTACTTTTCTTATCTTTCCTTATTTCTTCTATTCTTCCAATTTCTTTTAGTTTTAAGTTAGTATAAGTTAGTGTAAGTGAATACGGTCCTCGTCAGATTGTCGCGTGTGTGCAAGATAACTGTTTTTGAGGACAAATATTTAATGCCTATATATATATTAAATTCTGGAAGTTGTAAAGTTGGGATCCTATGTAAAGAACCTGTTCAGAGAGAATAAAACTACTTTGTATTAAGTTTTATTTTGTACCATTTCGCTCGCGGGATCGTGTACCTCTTGTTACGAACACCACAATGGAATGGTAAGAAAATGGGTTAGAGCATTTAAAAAGATAGCTGTACTAATGTCCATGATGAGGAGCGTAGTGAGTGACCATCTGTCATTACTGAAGACCTGGTGCAGAAAGTTGTTGCAAAAGTTCAAGAAAACAGATGCTTTATGATTTTGTCATCCAAAACAAAAAGTATGGCAAGCTCAGTAAGGGATTGTTTTGCTTCATAACAATGCCCGTCCACACATGGCTCAACGAAGCTATCTAGTGTTAAAGTAGACAAAGAACTTCCTACTGAACTGTCAATTTTATTGGACGAATTCGACAGTGGATTATCGACAAAGTGAACGAGAGGTACCTACTAAAATAGATGATCGGAGACATCAGTAACCCTGCCCAGTATCACAGAGCACCCAGAGCAGAAACCCGGGTATTTCCACCTTCCCCTTTTTCTGTACTTATATTCTCTCTTTCTTCCATTCTTATAGTCTGTAAGTAGGTTTAAGATAGATAAGGACCCTTGTAATATTAGTAGTATTGTTTTATGTATTCTGGACTTTGTAATTTCACAACCTACACGTTGGGATCCAGTGTAAAAAGAACCCTGTAGTGTAGCAAATAAAAGTATAGTTTTGTAAATTAACAAAGTGTGTTTGTTAATCCTCGCTTACCATTCGCTGTCGGTTATCACAGTACGATATGAAAAGTGCCCTCATATTGGAGGAAATTATGTTGAAAGGTAGATTAAGGTACAGGCTTTCATGTAAGAATAAAATTATTTAAAAATTTGCAATTGTGTTTTTTTAATATCAAAACGGTACTTACTTTAAAAACACGCCTTGTATAATACATGAGTAGTGATTATTATTTTTAAAAGTGAAATTTAAAAAAATACACAAAAATTTGATTACCGAATAACTGCAAAAACGAAATCTTTATTTTCTAATTTTCAATAGTATTTCATCAAAAATTATAATTTAAAACTACAAATTTATTTGCACTTGTGTGATAATTGATAATAAAATTATTGAAATCAATTAAGCAGACACGAAAATATCTCAAAAGTTCATAATTAAAACTTTAAAATAGTATGCAAATTAGAATTAATATTAAAAAATTTCTCTTGTATTTAAAGTCTACAAGAATTTTTTATATTAAATATTACAGTGATACCTCGTATTTTGAATGAATAACTTCAAACACTTCAAAGTTTGAATGCTAAATTTGACAAAGATTTGCTTTGGAGTTAAAACAACACTTCAAAGTTCAAACTGTGCATGCAATAAAAAAATGTATTCAAAGCATAAATGCAATCTGTTATGCAACCAAGGCATTTCTCTCTCTTGCATTACACTTATATGTTTTCAGTGCTGTTTTTGTTTATTTTGGGGGGTTTTTGGTTAGATATATTGTATATTATTTGTCAATTTTAACAATTTCTTCCTGCAATTTTTTTCATCAACAGCTTTTGGGCACCCCATAAGTTTTGACCCTTATTTCAAAATTTCCTAAATGGAACTTTTTAAAGCATATTTGACATGTTTAAAATTTAGGAACATCTTCTCCATGCATATTACAAACTTTCTTTTACTGTTCATATGGTGTTACAGTCTTTCCAAAACTCATAAAGCATAACATGCCTGATATGCTTTATATCAGAAGACATTTCAACTTGATTTTATTCAATCAAAATGTAAAGTAAAAAGATTAAAATAAGCTTCTAAACAAAAATTACAATCTCACATTAGTAATAATGTGTTAAATTGTGATAATTGCTCGTCAGTTTTGTACATAGAATTAAATTGTCAGTTACAAGACCTTTGTTTATAAACTTCTAAAATGTTCTGTTAGCCAAGTGGTAAATAACATGACCCTTAGAGTCGCTCGGCTTTGATAAAATTAAAAAAAAAGGTTTATTAATTTCAGTGAACACAAATAATTTACAAGAAAAACGATTACACACACTTACTAACTACTAATACAAATACATTTGGGACCGCGCGTAACAGTGCCATCAATTGGTCCCCGCGTGCCGACAAGACAAAGAACCTATTCTAACTTATATCTAGCTTAACTAAGTACAGGGCCCTAGAGTAAGATAAGGTGAGAGAGAATTATACAGAAATTATAAGACAGAAAATTAGTTCGAAGGGGTGACTGGCGGTAATACATAAAAAAAAAACCTCGGATCCGTTCATTAATACTTTTCTTTGTTACTGTTCGTCCTGCTTTCCTTTCTCCCCGAAAATCTTCCTTCTTCTCCTTCCCGTCTCCCTTTTTCCTCTGACGTAACCCCTCAACCCATCGGTGTCATACCCTTTTTGTTTTGTGGCTACACGCCATATTTCAGATGTATTTTTTTATGTGTAATTATATCGTTTTTATATTTTATATTTTCTTATTTCCTTCATTCCTTTCTTCCCAACCCATTTGTCCATTCTTCCTGGAATGGACCTATTGTTCTTACCCTTTCTTTGTTATTTCGATGACTGACTCACCCCTGAGAACAAAAGAGGGAGTGTAGCCCTGAGGGAATACAGAGGAACACGTGTGTCATTCTGGAGCGAGAACTCGAGTTGGAAGGAGCGATAGTGGTGTTTCCCGAGTGCGCCAAGTGCCAGAAAGATAGGAACGAGGACGATTTGAGTTTTTCTAGAGAGTGAAAGAGAAAGTGAAAGCGTTCGCCGATCCCCGTTTTCACCGTTATATTTCGGCCGGTAGCTTTGTCATCATCGTCTAGTCGTGGGTACCCTCTTTCCTGTCCATTCTTAATATTCTCTCACTTCTATTTCTTTATTTTGTATAATAGTTTTAATTTTATAATTTAAGTAATATTGTCGGGGATTTTTATTGTACACTAGGATTAAGGTTTATATTTTAAGAGATATTGTCGGGAAAATTTCTGTACCAGATTCGGTATTCTCTCTCGTGTATTGTCGGTGGGAGGTGTTGTTGGTATCCCCTGTATCCTGTTTATTTACGAGCGTAGAAATAAAACTCATTGTGTTTTGTTCCTCTCAATTTCGTTTCTTTGTCTTTATACTGCTCGTTAACCTCACAGTTTTATTACCGTCCAGGCCACATGTGTCGACTAACTGCCGCGTGGTTAAGTAAACAGAAAACGGAAGTAAAGTTTTACTACAGGAAGATAGTATAAGGAAAGTAAAGAAGATAAATAAGGTTTAACAAAGCCACAGTTCCATTACCCATTATTTCGGTGCCATTACAGGAAGAACATGGAGGGGCAATAAACCCATCAGGGGAGCAGGAGGGGGTATATATTGACTCCTGGGCCATGTTCAGTAATGAAGAATTCTTGCTAAGTCTAGTTAAGCTGCAATGTTGAACTCATTTCTAGCTACTGCTTGACTCCTCCCACTGCTAGAATTCTAGCTAGTTCAGTCGGCTTCTTTTATCTATGCTAACTTCTACTAGTGCCGTCATTGTTTTTGTCTCATTGTACGATTTGCAAGATGGACATGGATTTGCAACACATTTTATTATAACAATTACAATGTTATTCTCTCATTGAATCATTAACTCATTCTAAAATGACTTTGAAATGTAAAATTATAATACTTTGGTATAACAGATTCTGAATACATTTTAATGGAAGACAACGGTCCATTTCGTTGATTACAATTAATAATTGCTTCATTAATTTTATCACGATCTGATGCAGCTTTCATTTCAATAATTGTATTGGTTACTTCATCCTTTTCGACCAGTTTGTTTGTGACAATTGTTGCAAACATAATTTTAACTTTGTCCACCATTTTGCCCAATTGTCTAAGAATAATCATTCAATCGATGATGCTCAGAACATTCTTAGCTCAGCCCACTAAGCCACTCAGAATTCTAACTTAGATGTTCTGCATTACTGAACACTGCCCAGGTTGAGAGAGAAAAGCTCTTATTTTCGATGCCATTACGGGAAGAACATGAAAGCAACCGGTGACCTGGGATTGTGCAAAAGAAGTTACAGAAGTCAACAGACTATTCCAATTGATGAGACAACCAGGAGAAGACAGCGATTATGGAACAAGAAAATTTGAAGAATTTCACATACTAACACCGCCTCTTCCACGTTTTTGATTGTCTACTGACAGTAGTATTGTCATGTAAAAAAATTTGCAGATTAGACGGATATGTAATTGTTGCAAAAAGACAAAACATCTGAGTGTAATGGGAACCTAAAGTGTTGTAATATTTGAATACAGTCTGATTATTGTGAATATTGGATTTGATGTTAACTGAACTTTGTGTTGAGAAAGTAATAACCTATAAAATCACACACATCTATTGTAAGTAATAACAGCTGTTAAAATATGCAAAACCTTTCTGTTCAACCCAGTATAAACTTTACTTATTACCCATGGCATCTGAGAGGTATGTGTAAGCAACAAAATCTAAGGATGAAAGTTATAATATTGATGATTGAGATGAAAAAGGAACTTACTGCAATGCATGAAAGCAGTACATGTGGTGGATCTGACAGCCATGCTTAAGATGCCAAAGTTGATGGTCTACAACCAGTAAATGCAATTTTTATTTTATTATACAGTAGTGATATATTTTATTTATTGGTTTTGAGTTTTAATGTATTACTTAGAGCATTTAACTGTGTTCTTTTTGCCTTAAATTATGTCTATTTGCTGTTTTAAATTTATGAAAATAGGTATTGTTTAGGGTCTGGGAATGGCTTAATTCACTTTGTTATTTCTGATAGAAAAATTGACTCAGAGTTCAAAAAGCCTCGTAGAATGAATTAAATTTAAAATATGAGGTACCACTGTATTTAGAAATTCTAAAAATTAACTTATCACTCTTTAAAACTTACAATTATTTAATTTTTTTATGTATTTTACTATATGATTTTTTCAACTTGATAATCAATATATTAACATTAATAATTTTCAAAAAAAAATTTTAAATATATTGATTACCAAATTTGAAAAAGATGTTGAGTTATGCTTTGTTTCAGTTTATCAAAAACATTAAAATTGATAAAACTTTAAACTAATGCAATACATGGTGAACCATTTGAGTGGGGTGAACCCCGGTGAACCATTATTTAAAAGTTGTATCATAATAAACACATCAGTTGTATTAATTAAGTTGAACTTCTGCTACAACAACAGTGAGGTAAGGCAGGAGTTTCAGCATATAGTTTTGTCATGTGACAAAAGTGAAAATGGCCACTATCTTTGGAGTTGACAAGATGTCAATGCATTATTCAATGTTACTTGAAAACATCAGTGGAACTACAATGGAGCAAAGCAGTTTGTCCAACTCAGGGTTCAGAGCCAACAGGGCCCAAAAAAGTCAAGCAACAAGCTATGACTCATGATCATAATGATTCCTCCTTTTCAGTGGAGTGGTGTTGGGAGGAGAGATCTGCATTAGAATTTTGAACCAAAGTCAGAAGTTAAGTTGTTCCACCTTTGCCTGAAAATATAGTTCTATTGCTATGTATACATACTATGAGTACATTTACAGGTAATGTCAACCAATAGCATTTATGTGTTCAACAGAATTAACTGCAAAAACAATCAAAATAGACTTTTCCTCAGGCTATGCATTAATGCAGTGAAGTTGTGGGTTTCTTTCTCAGGATAGCTTCACATAGTATTGCTTCATGACTGACTCCACTTCTTCAGATGAGCAACACTAACACATTATGCAATTGTACTTAGACATCATCCTGAAACCAAAAACACAACAAAAGTTGTGTTTAACAGCTGTCACACTCTCAAACTTTTCATGCCAAAGAACAAACTTAGAATTGTGTTCCATGATCAATACCATTTTAACTTTTGCTGTATGACAAAACTACCCAATGAAACTCCCAATTTGCTTTGCATTGTATTGTAGTAGAATTTGAGTTTCATGCAACTAATGTGTTTATTATAACACAACTTTCAAATTATCACCACCCAAACAGATCACTTTTTATATTGGATTACAATGTAAAATAAATCTGATATTTATTATAAAATTAGAATTATTTTAGAACATACCAAAATTTAATTTAAATGAATATTTACTATATGTGCTAATAAATTTTTAAAATTTATGCAAAGTTAATTTACCTGGATCACCTCCTGTAGAAAAATTCTTAGCTCTTGGACCTGGAGTTTGAATAAGTGGGAAAGATTCTGAAGTTTTCCAAGATCTACTTGGTTCTCCAATGGTGTTTATTAATCCTTTAGGAATAGCTCTTGGACGTATCTGAAATTAATTAATTAAATGTTATAAATTCAATATGGTAATCATTATTTTATTTCTAATTAATTTCAATATCATATATTAATTGAATACTATTTTTTATAATATGTGGACTGCTCCAAAATAACACTTTCTATTTTATTTGTTGGCCTATGACATCAGAGGTGTGATGTTCATGCAAAAGAACATATACTGACAAAAGGAAACACAAAATTATGTAACAGTAATATTTTTATTTTTGCATATGATGAACAAGGTTCTTTCAGATTCCAACTCCACAGTCACAAAAAATATAATACAGCTTATGTTAATGATAAAAAACAAGAAATGACAATTGGTATGCTGTTTGCAACATATATATGTGTACAGATAATACTAAAAAACAACTATAACTAACGTTTATATACTATCTTAAAACTAGGAAAGACGGAAGGTAATAGGTATAAAGAAAAAAATATGTAAAAATAAGAATTAGCAAAAAGTTGGGTACCCGGGCTTTGTAGTAATTCATGACTTAGGTGGAATGCCAATTTTAGTTTCCATGGGAAAAAAAATAGTTTCTCATTGTCAATCTTACTTTAGTGTCTTGTATGGGCTTCTACCTCTATCATAACTATGACAGAGTTACTCTTTGGTCTTTCAGATCCTCTTCTTGTCTCCAGTCATTACCAATCTTCAACCTGGAGCACAACCTTTCACATCGTTCCCTGTCGACATCCAAGCCAAGAGTAAGTGTGTCTCCATTTCTTAGCCCTTAGGGCCTCTTTTTTTTCTTTTTGTTCTAAGAATTGGTCACCACCACCCAAGGGGAAAAGGTTAGAAAAGAAAATTCTAGAAGAAATATAACAATAAAACAAAGAAAACAACAACTAAAATTAATATATACAAAATATGGCATACAGCCACAGAGTCAAGATTCTATTGCCAAACAATCAGTATTGCAGTAGTTTGAACTTTTCTGTAAATATCCTGTAAATTTGTTGCCATGCAGCAGATAATACCACAATAGCAATCTGGCAAAATGGCATCTGACATGGATGTGTACATGAAGTAGAAATATGTCATGAAATTTAACCATTGTGGCTGTATGCCATTTTATGGCCCTTTTGTCCTTTTGTTATTCTGTAAATCTTTCCTCTTCTTTGTTTCTTTCGCTTTCTAGAACTTTCTAATCTTAAATACTCTTCTCCTTGGAGGTATGGGCCACTTTTTAGAATTCTGCTATGCATCATAAATAAGGCTACCTGAAGGCATAGGGAATTAAAAGAGTCACTTTTGGGCTGGCACTTGAAGAGTGAGGATAATGAGATGGCAGTGAGGTGATTTTGTCCAGTGTCCAAGAATTCAGGTGAATTCGTTTAGTTTTAAGTTTTCTTCCTTCTTTGTTCTACCTTTTGTTTTCCCAAAATTTCTATTAAATTTCCTTCCTGTGTGTGGGATAATCCTTTCCACGAACCACGTTAACAATGGTAAGTGAAGTCCCTGAGGCTACTAGAATGATAAGAAGGTTCATTCTTGGGTTGGACTCTCGGTGAAGGTAGATGTGCGAATGTTATGCTCCTGTTTGTCGTCTAGAAGGACAAAGGTGGCCTACAGAAAGAGAAAGGTCTCCACTAACGTAAAGAGAGAGAGACAACGTCCATCTAGTTTCAAAAAGTTCCGATGACGAAACGAGATACCTCCGGTCAATTGGTTGAGGTTAGCATGTGGTGACCAGAAGTATGTGGGGAATAACGTGGACAGGTAAATGGGTTTTTTCAAAGATTCATTTGTCAAAATTCGATTTCACAATAATCATATTTCCAACTTACCAACGAGCAACGCATGCACAAATCTCACACTACTACCTGTTTGTAGAGAGTGTTGTCATTTTGTATTTTATTGTGTTTTGGTTCTCAGTCCCCCAACTACCTACAAGTCTGGTTTTTTTAATGTGGGCATGATTTGGGCACCTAATACTCTGTGCCAAATTTCAACTCCTGACATGTACTCCTTTATACCTCTAAGCTGATAAGACAGCAGGCAGTACGATTTTATAAACAAGACATAGTCTTGTCAATAAATACTGTACATTTTAAGAGTAAAAATGATTATATAAGATTTCTGCACTGAATTGTTAAATAGTTAATCTTCCAAACTCAGTTTTTTTCACAAAGATTTTGACTGATTCTACAGAGCACCGTAATAAATTTGATACCTCTCTCTAAGATAAATAATTTTAAGATCTCACTTATTAGTTCTAATAACACAATAGCTGTTCTGTTTGCAAAGATAATCTTGCATAACATATCTTAATTTAAATTAGATATTGGCAAAATATTCCTTAATTACTATTACTTTAATGAACAGAGATAAATACATTTTTTTTAAATTACAAAACCCTCCCAAAAAAACACTAATAGTTTGAATTAATATATTCCTACAGTAATTTATAACAACATGTAACATATATTATGCTAAAGTGATTTTTATTATACGAAATCCTCCTGAATTTCTTGGAGAATTTTAATGAATTAGATGTTGATAGGGTTTGCAGATGTGCAATATGTTTTTATAGGGAGTTGATGAGAAATATTTTGAGACATTGAAATTTTGCAACAATTTAGTGTGAGATTCACTGAATCGTTAGCCAGTAAAACTGGTTCTATTGGATTTTCTACCTTAATAGGGAATACAAAGAAATCCATTTTTGTAGTTGATTTTGGCTTTGGCTACTTTTGGCACACATTAAATTCCAATTTTTAGTTCTAAATTAACTTTTTCTGTTTTAATACCTTATTCCATGGGTACTGCAGATTGTCTGCTAATATAATTGAGCTGATTGATTCCAAATTGGCATATAATGAATTAAAATTAAATTAAATTAATAACAAGCACTTAGAAATAACTTGAGGCGCTAACGCCTACAGTCGCCACCAGTGGGCCTGGAGAGGATGACGTCAGGTTTCGTCATCTCTCCGCGCCTTTTTCGACCTGCCACGAGACAGTTCAGGTGTGTTCGACAAGAGCTCAGCTACCTCCGACTAGACAAAGGATTGTAGTGGCAAACGACCATAGCCTACATTGGTGAGCCGGACATTAAAACTCATCGAATTCACAATTTCGCTTGGAGAACAAATATTTTACCAGGTACGTGACAAAATGAGCGAACCCGTGGTCGGCCACGTGGCCGTCAAGCCGCCGCCATTTTGGTCCGAGAACCCAGCACTCTGGTTCGCCCAGTTGGAGAGCCAATTCGTCCTCGCTAATATATCCCACGACGAAACGAAATACAGCCACGTAGTCGCGAGTTTATCGGAACGTATGGCTACCGAAGTTCAGGACATTTTGGCCACTCCTCCGAATACCGACAAGTACAAAGCAATTAAACGGGCACTGATCGACCGCATGTCCCAGTCCGAAGCCCAACGTCTCGAAAAGCTTCTACGTACCGAAGAGCTCGGCGACCGCACGCCATCGCAATTCCTTCGACGCTTAAGAACTCTCGCAGGTCACACGGTTACGGAGGACCTACTCAGAAGTATTTGGTTGTCCCGTCTTCCCACCGATATACAGAAGATACTAACCGTATCCGAGGGCACACTCGAATCTCTCGCTAAGATCGCCGACCGCCTTAGCGAATTGTACCCCTCGACATCGAATATCTCCGCCACGTCTACGGCCTCTGCCACGGTCGATCCCAGAATCGCCGCGCTCGAAGTGCAAATCTCCGAACTCTCAAAACAAATCTCCGAGATGTCACGACAATATGGCCGCTCTCCACCTCGCCGCCGTTCCTCGAGCCGTGGAAGACTCGGTCGACGCTCCCCACCTAACACCTTCCCGAACAATGTCTGCTGGTACCATGCAAAATTTGGCGCGAATGCCCGACGCTGCCGACCACCTTGTTCGATGGGAAACGAGAACGGGAGTCAGTAGAGACGGCGACTGATTCCAAAAATTTAAGCCGTCGCTTATTCATCACGGATCGTACGTCCAAAGTCACATTCTTAATCGACACTGGCACCGATGTCTCCGTTTATCCAGCTTCACGCCTTCCAAAGCGCCGCGCAGAAGACTATCAACTCTTCGCAGCGAACGGCACAGCAATCAAGACATACAGCTACGTAACAATCACGCCAGACTTCTCTCTTCGACGAAACTTTACATGGCGATTCATCGTAGCCAACGTCACACAACCATTGATCGGTGCCGATTTTTTATCCCATTATGGACTTCTCCCAGACCTTCGCAGCAAACGTCTCATCGACTCGACAACGAAACTGGTCAGCCAAGGACATATCCTCAGCGTCACTTCACCGTCAGTACGAACTATTGCTGGCAATTCTTCTTATCATCGACTACTGAGCGAGTTTCCCGAGATAGCACGTCCATCTCCAACCATCGCACCCGTCCGACACTCCACCGTCCATCATATTATCACGACGCCTGGACAACCAGTGCGCTGCAAACCCCGGCGACTTGCGCCGGACAAATACATTCTGGCTAAGCGCGAGTTCGAATTCATGCTCGCTCAAGGGATCTGCCGACCGTCCACCAGCAGCTGGTCATCGCCATTACACCTCGTCCCAAAGAAGAACGACCAGTGGCGACCCTGCGGTGACTACCGTCTACTCAACGCACGAACTGTACCCGACCGTTATCCTGTCCCTCACATAGAAGACTTCGCATCCACTCTTCACGGTTGTGGGTACTTCTCAACCGTTGACCTTGTCCGTGCTTTCCACCACATCCCTATAGCTCCAGAGGATATCCCTAAGACGACCGTCACCACACCGTTTGGACTATACGAGTTTAACTTCATGTCTTTTGGTTTGTGTAACGCCGCGCAAACATTCCAGCGCTTCATGGACGAAGTTACTCGTGACCTCGAATTTTGTTACGTCTTCATCGACGACATACTTATAGCGTCCCGGAATGAAACTGAACATCTGCAGCACCTACGCAAGTTATTTACCAAACTTCGTGACTACGGTGTTGTAATCAACGCATCAAAATGCGTATTCGGAAAGCAAGAAGTACAATTCCTCGGGTATCTGGTCAACCCAAAAGGAATCCGCCCACTTCCGCAAAAAGTCGAGGCAATTATCGAGTTCTCTAGACCAACTACCGTCCGCGATCTACGCCGATTCCTGGGACTAGTCAATTTCTATCGCCGCTTCATACGCAATGCAGCTCTCATCACTTCAGAACTCAACAAACTGCTTCAGGGCAACCCGAGTCCGAAAGATCACCTCGAGTGGACCTCCGATGCCGACAGCGCTTTCCGCAACGTAAAGAACGCCGTTGCTAGTGCCGCACTCCTAGCCCACCCGTCACGAAACGCGCATCTCTCCCTAATGGTTGATGCATCATCCACCGCCGTAGGAGCATCTTTACAGCAGAGGATCGACGGACACTGGCAGCCGTTGGCATTTTTCAGCCAGAAACTATCGGAACCCCAGAAAAAGTGGTCCGCATACGACCGGGAGCTGTACGCTGCCTACTCTGCCGTCAAGAAATTTAAACACATGCTCGAGGGAAGGCAGTTCACTCTATTCACCGATCACAAGCCGCTGACCTTCGCCCTGAAACAGAAACCTGAAAGGGCATCACCCCGACAGTTTCGCTATTTAGACTTCATATCACAATTCACCACGGACATCCGTCACGTCGAGGGTACAAACAACATCCCTGCAGATGCCTTGTCTCGAATAGAGCCTATCACACAGGCGATCGACTTCCAAGCACTCGCCTCCGCCCAAGAGTCTGATGACGAACTGGGACAGCTCCTCCGTTCCAATACAGGTCTCCAGCTTAAACGAATCACCATTCCGAACACCACGGCACAACTCTACTGTGACACATCCACGCTCAACGCCCGTCCCTTTGTCACCAAAGACTTCCGACAGCAGGCGATTGCCTCACTGCACGGGTTGTCACACCCCGGGTGAGAGCCACATGCCGCCTCGTTAAAAAGTCCTTCGTGTGGCCCGACATCGAGCGTGACTGCAAAAAGTTCGTGCGTAGCTGTATTGCGTGCCAGAAGAACAAGATCACCCGGCACACCGTCTCACCGACTGGATCATTGCCCCGCCAAATCAGCGATTCGACCACGTCCACATTGACATCGTTGGACCGCTTTCGCCATCCAACGGCTTCACATATTGCCTTACGGCAATCGACCGTTTCTCCCGTTGGCCGGAAGCATTTCCCATGTCGGAGATCACAGCTGCCGCCGTAGCCAAAACATTTTTTGATGGCTGGATTGCTCGTTTTGGCGTTCCACAGCGGCTAACGACTGATCAGGGACAACAATTTGAGTCCCACCTGTTCAAAGCACTCACAGCGCTGACAGGTACGTCGAGAATCCGCACCACCGCCTTTCACCCAGCCGCCAACGGAATCATCGAGCGATTCCACAGGCAACTCAAGGCAGCGATCAGGTGCCACTCTTCTGACCGCTGGACAGACGACCTACCCATCGTGCTCTTGGGAGTCCGGACCGCGTACAAGGACGACATCAACGCAACCGCAGCCGAGCTGGTCTACGGACAAACGCTGCGCTTGCCCGGAGAATTCTTTGTCAACAACAACGACAACACAGTTGACGCGTCCGATTTCGTCTCCGATCTCCGGGGCAGGATGCGACGACTGCGCCCCGTCTCACCGCGCAAGCACGGCAACCACCAAACGTTTGTGTTCCACGACCTACAGACCTGCTCCCACGTCTTCGTACGCCACGATGCCATACGTAAACCTCTACAGCCCCCATACGATGGTCCGTTCCAAGTACTCCAGCGCTCCGACAAAACGTTCAGGATTAACATCAACGGCAAGGAGGTGACGGTTACTATCGACCGCCTCAAACCAGCCTTTGTCGCCGACCCTACAACTTCTGTCCCAACCAGCACGGAAGAGGGACCCCCACCACCAACAGACCTAGAGACGACCCAACCACCCGTCACAACCCGCTCCGGACGACGGGTACGCTTCAACCTGAAGTATCGTTAACACTCGCGGGGGAGTACTGAGGCGCTAACGCCTACAGTTGCCACCAGTGGGCCTGGAGAGGATGACGTCAGGTTTTGTCATCTCTCCGCGCCTTTTTCGACCTGCCACGAGACAGTTTAGGTGTGTTCGACAAGAGCTCAGCTACCTTCGACTAGACAAAGGATTGTAGTGGCAAACGACCAAAGCCTACAAACTAAATAATGTAATAAGCTAGATGTTAAAATAGACTTTTTAATCATTCTATTTCAAAGACTTTTAAAACCTTTAAAATTTGAATGTATAATTTTCTTTTACATAATAATATTTTTGTTTTATTATCTATTTCAGTTATTCAATATAATTCATTTATCATGAGGCAACTGAAATTCAATGATAAATGAGATAAAAATGTATACATTATAGATGTAAATACAAAAATAATTAGAAAAAATAGGCTGTTTATTTTAGTGTGTGATCTGCTCAAAGATTGTACATTTATTACAACAGATGTATATCAATAGTAAAAATATTAAAATCAACATCCAGTTATTAAATCTCATTTCATATTGTTTTATACAATGCATCAAATTTCAATCAAATAATGTTATTATATTAAATTAGAAAATATAGGAAAATAGACTTTATAAATATAAGTTATATAAATGTTATTTAATTTATAATAATTAAATTTTATATAATACCTTTACTTGTACATTGCATCCAAAGAAAGTATTGTTTACTTCATCAGGAAAGACAATACTTCCAAATACGAGAGGTGCTGCTAAATGATCAGATAAATAGACTTTTTCTAAGATATTTTCCGTCTTAAATCCTTTAAATAAAATATAAAACTATTTTAGATGAAAACAGTTCAAAAAGATTTTCAAAGGATAATTATTAAGCTAGTTTATGAATTGAGAATTATTTGTTTTATTAATAAAAATCTCTATCCACCATTATAAAAAATTTTTAACTTTTTTAAAATTAAATATAATGAAAAGCACACTGCTTTAATGGAGCAGCCTAGAGAACAGAACATAGGCAGTATCCATTCTAATATTATATAAATAAATTTTATAATATTTTGAGATCTTGCATTTATTTTGGAAAAATAATATATAAAGAAATTAAAATTATAATCAAATGAGCAAAAAGTTATTCACAATGACAGGATGCAATTTTTAATCCTATGTTTACTTTATTTAATTTAAAATATATGCTCTCAATCTCAAATTAGTAGTGTCTTGCTCCTGTATGGTACATAATACTTTTCCCGATAACAACGGAGTCATGCCATTCATCTATGTAACTCGGTTCTGGGGAAAGTTTTGAATTGAAATCATGTGACTTCTGGTGTACACCAGAAGGCATGTGATATTCAATTCAAAAATATATACATATAAAAGTATAATTAATTGGGGTCTCCTGCCTCCAAGCTTTCCATATCTTGTCTCAACTTTCATCTCTCTAACACCGTTCTAAGGAAGGACAGGCAACAGGCGACAGTGGGAATTTATAGGTCTACAATTTTTTAAAATTGCAGCCTAATTCTTCTTACAAAAGAAAAGAAGTGTTTGAAATTTAATTGCTTTACCTTTAATACGTAATCCTTTTAATTTATTTTTGACATTTTTCATTATTTCGATAACATGAGAACTAGTTGGAGTAAAATATACCATGCCTGATGTATCTGCCAATGGAGTTAGATTATCTGGAAGAGAATCTACAGAAAAACTTTCATATACAGTTGGTTCATGAATATACAATGACTTTATTTCTCCACGCATCCATAAGACGAGTGCTGAGAAAAACAATGGTACAATAAGCTCCAATAAAGTCACAAAAGGGTGTCTGTATTGTTGAATAAAGTTTTTCCATAGTAAAATATACAGATGGTTGAGTTTTATGGAAAGTCCTTTTGCAATTAATTTCATTATGAAGTTTATTAGTCAATCTGTAAAAATAGAATTAAAAAATTTGTTTGTATGAAAAAATATGTTATATTTATAAAGCTTTCTATGATAAAAATTATAATATAATTGAATAATTATAAAAAAAATTACAAAAGATTAAAACCTAAACTCTTCCCTGATGATAATTCAATCTACTAAATTATGCTCAATGTTAAGTAAAGCACTCAGTTTGCCATGTTGAGTAAATATCCATAGAAAACAATTTGTTGCTTATCATTACAGCTATTGTACTTTATCACAAAATTGAGATTTTATATTAACCCCTTTTTGGTTAATGTTACCTTAGATGCCAAGATGGCAGCTCATTTCTGATTCCAGCAAGGAAACAGTGGGACGCATGTTCTAACCTATTCTAATAATTTGGTTGCTAATAACTATGATAATTTATTAGAATAGGTTAGGTTAGGTTAGGTTAAGTTAGAACCTGTGTCCCACTGTTTCCTTGCTGGAATCAGAGACGAGCCGCCATCTTGGCGCCTAAAGTAACATTAACCAAATTTTTTTATTCCTCATAATTAAAGAAGCGAAAGTTAAATCTGAATAACTTAATGCATTCCATTAAACCATCACAAAAACATAAATAAATCTCTACATTTTTCTGCTTTCTTGCAGATCAAATGAATACCTTTCTTAATTCCAAGTATTTTCATCCTCTCAGTTCATCATTAGGAGTACAAAAACTATCAACAGTTGAGTCCATACAATATTCAGGATTATACTTGTTTTTTGCTTCCAAGAAAATAGATAGGTGTAAATGTTAAGATCATTAGAGAAGTAAACTTATTAACATAAATTAATTGGCAAAATTCAAATTACAAAAAAATATTCTCTTTGATTCTTAGTTAAACTAAAAATAAGTTGCTATTACCTTTATTCTCAATAAATAATTAAACTGATATATCTAATTATAACAGTGTGCTATGTAATTTAGTAACTCTTTATATGTAAGATTTTTCATGATGCCAGTCTTTTCTACTTCAGGACAAGCATGAAAGAAACCCACAAATGAACACACAATAAATGACAGAGAGATTAAAATGGATGGTGGGATGGTTTGCCTATTTTCCTTCTAATGAAAACATGACTAAGAATGAACATACAAGGCATGTAAGGTATAATCTCTTATAACTTAATAACAAATTACATTAAAAATTAAATTAGTCACTTGAAACTACAGTCTAAGCAATTTTTTCTAAATAGTTGCAATTCTCTCTAAACATCCTTTCCAGTAGGAAACAACAGAAAACATTCCTTTCTGAGAAAATTCTCAGGTGGCAAATGTGAAGTTGAGTAGCGAGACAAGAGAACCTTGGACACTGGAGCTGTAAGCCTGAAGAGGGATTAAATAATATCAATCCAAAATGCATCGTAAGTAGGCAAATAAAGTGAATCGTTTTAATCTTGGTCTCTGTTTATTGCAGATAATTAAGAAATACATGATAAAGATCACTAGTCTCACTACTAGAAGAAACTTTTACTCGTCTTTTTTTATCTGTAACCTCTTACATACATTTTTAGACCCTATTTTACAATGAAGTTTTCACAACTCCCTCTTATAGTGTGAAAATCAAATCTCTGAATGGGCAAAATCTAAAATTTTCATTTTTCCATACAATTTCAACATATCAAACATTAATAAATATGCAACACACTCCTTCATAAACTGTATTTATTTCATAAGCATAAACTTTAGTTTTTCCAAATTATTACAACCATCTGAAATTTTTAGTCCACCCCTATAATGGTCACCATCTCTAATTTAAAAAATGTTGCCCTATGTGAAAAAAACCCTCAGTTCTAGTCAACTCACTTGATGAAAACTACTCTGCAATAAAATATACTGTATCTATAAGCAGAAGTGTAATGACATTTCAACAGAATGTTCATTTGTACAAATTTCGTTAGGCCCACCAATGGCCAAGCAATTCCTAAACACTGGGAGTTTGGTCGTAGTTTTGCACCTCTCCCAGACGGGCTGGCCACGTGCAGTTTTCCAGGTTTTCCTCATGTCCGTAACCCCCAAATAGGGGCCAGTTACCCTTAAAAAGACCTCCATGGAGGCATCCCCTTAGGCAGATCACCCAAGCGATGCATTGCCATAACTTAACAAAACAAACAAACGAACAAATTTCTTTGCTTTTCAATTTGAACATTTTATCAGTCAGTCTAAAAGTATAGCAGTTAGCAGTCTCGAAAAATAGGGAAAAAGTGCGCCTTACAACCGAGAACGCAGGCGTAGCTTCTCCGCGGCAGTTGGAGCAAACTGCTCCAGGCGCACGAATCATGAGGATGCCAAGTTAGAAAGGGAGAAATAAAATTGTAAAAACATTTGTAAAAAATTTTCGATTTGCCAGAATTTCTATAAAATATACAAAAGATTTTTAAAAAGTTTTTTTAAATGAATAAAACTAAACGAAATATCAACGAGAAGGCGATGCGTACAAAAATGGTCGTTGCGAATTGGATTTTTTTCAATAATTAACGGTTATTTTGGGAGTAAGGCATGTTTCTGAAATTATCGTACAGGAATTATCCGGTTAATGTTACCCTATGTATACAAAATGGCAGCTCGTCTCCAATTCCAGCAATCAGAAGACAGGAAACAGTAGGGATGCACGTTCTAACCTAACCTAACATATTCTAATAATTTGGTTGCTAATAATTATGGTAATTTATTAGAATAGATTAGGTTAGGTTAGAACGTGCATCCCCACTGTTTCCTGTCTTCTGATTGCTGGAATCGGAGACGAGCCGCCATTTCGTATACCTAGGGTAACATTAACCCATTATCGTACATCGTACGGCGCCTGAAATAATCTTACAAATAGGAACACACGAATTTAAAATAAAGAATACAGAAACGTAAAATATTGTGGTGTACAGGATAGACGCACAATAAATACAAGATTTATTTACACAAAAATGGTATTTTATTAACAGTCCGAGCAGCTCTATGTACACGCGATTCTTTCGGATCCCAACCAGGCAATTCCAATGTACAGAAAATTGGTACGTAGTAACTTTGTGATAACAAAAGATGGGAACACGTGTTCGCGACAATGACTTTTCTTTGTTTAGATATTTTCCGAAGTATTACAACTAACTTAACCTATCCTAAACTAACTTACTAACTAGAAAACAAAAGGAAAGGAAGAGAGAAGAGGTGAGAAGAAGAAAAAGATTTGGTGGGGTACCCGGGTCTTCCGTAGATCGTCACTCTTCTAAAACGGGGAATTTCGCTCGATCCGCTTTCAACTGTCCTCTCTATATCTCTGAACTTGATGATCCTGACGATCAGAAGTCCTTCAATTCTTTGTCGTCAGTCTATCTCGTTCGTCTTCTTGCAGACAACTTAAGGTCCCTCCGTCCTGCTAATCGGCAATCTTGACCTTCTCTCCATCTGCCTCTCTCGAACGCTAGCCCAAGAATGACCCACACCACTCCCTGACTTGCCTCAGGGTATTTCGTTTTACACCCTTCGTTTCCGGTGTTCTTCCTCGAAATTGCGCCCCCACCAGTGGAAAGAAAAGACCGTTAGAAAATTCGAAGAAAAGATATAGAACAAAAGATTAAGGAAACTTAATATTAGGCTTACGCTACATATATATACAACAATATGGCGTATCGCCACAATATAATAAATAATAAGTAACAAAGATAAATAAATAATAATACTGACAGCAATTAATATAAAAATAATAAAATAATAAAGATACAGTATGTATTGTATATGGAAGAGTGGACGCAAACTACGAGTTCCTACCTTGCAGTTCCTTTTTTATGTTTAATTTCCATGTTAAAAGTAACCCGACTGTATCACTGGCATTAATACAACCATCAATTAATTTGCTTTTATAAATTTTAATTTTTTCTTTGCTCATTGCCAATGTGGGAAAATGGAGAACATTAACCTCTTAACAGTGGAACAGTCAGACGCCGCGCTACCAGTTAGTTGTGAAGTAGAAGCGTGGGAAATTTTTTAAGAATTTTCCCACGCGTTTTTCTCGTTTCCGTTTAGGAAAAAAAAATTTTAAACAGTTACGTCTTGTAAAGAAAAAATCGTTCTTTATTGTCACATAATTTTTTTATATATGAATTTTTTTCGCGGTATTTTTTTGCTAAAATTTTTTTTTCAAATTTATATTAAATTCTTTTTTGATTTTCCATTCGTTACGATTTTTTCAAAAGTTTTGAATTTATTTTCAATTTTATATAATATTTTAAAGTTTTAGGCATTTAAGTCATGACAATTTTTTTCAACCTGCGAATCAAATGCAAGAAAATGTAATTGACAGTTAACGAATTTCATCCGTAACGGTAGATGACGTAAAAGTTGTTATGTTTATAACTATGACGCCTGGCGGCTTTTCCCCCAGACTGAAATGTGGGTGAAGGTCGTCTCGTGTTCTACTTTCTGTAGAAGTGACGTAATCATTGTAAATAAAAGAAAATTTCAGTATATCTTTTATTTAAAATTTTAAAATTCGTTGTTCAAATTTACACCGAAATATTAAAGCGGTTTAAAATATTAGCATTTGGTAAATAAACTTACTTTACGTATAATAAATTTAAATAAATTAAACTTTAAGAAACAACAACAATGAAAAAAATGTAGAAATATTTTTATATTCATCTTCAGATTTATTACATATGAGATCGTCATTGACCAATATTTAATTCTGAAATCAATATTCATCATTGGCATGCATCAGAAAAAAAATGCATAACTTCCCTAAAACACTGTGGCTAAACGCCATTATTGTAATGTATAGTTTTAATTAGTCTAACGTATTTTATTGTATATTAGAATATATTTTCCTTCCTCCTTCCTAGTACTATTATCTTCCCTTCTTGGTATTTTCTCCTGACCGGTGCATAATGGCTCAACAGCAGGTGGCCCCTTAGGACAGTGAACGGTATGCGGCCCTCAGGCTATAACGGGGACGAAGGAGGTCATTCTTTGGCCAAGACTCGAGAAGGAAAGACGCGAGAGGTAGCTCTCCACTACATTTTTGGGACCACGTGGAGAGAACAAAGAAGTACGAAGGAACGTAGAAAAATTCGGATCGAAAGAAGAGAAGATCAAGAATATTTTTTTGTCCCCATCGGTCAAGTACTTTACGTTTTAGTGACGAAGTTACATCGTTCGTGATTAAGAAGAGGTCCACCAACCATTGTATATAACGCACCGTGATAACGTTGTAAAAATTTGGGTACCATTTTCTCTTTCAGTCTATTCTTTTACTTTATTCGTCCTCATTGTCCCATTATCCTAATTTAGTTATAATTAGTTATAAGGTGTATATATTTATGTGTCGGGAAGAGAGATTTTTTTGTATTGCTGGCATCCTATAAGTTCCTGTATATTATCACGCAAATTAAAGGTTCTGTTTTTTTTCAAAATCCAAGATTCTTTGTAATCGGTATTCGCGTAGCTCACAACACACTTCACTGAGAGGGTCCGCTTCACTCTGAAAAAGCGAAGTCTACGTCGGCAATCCAATATACGACCTACTTTCTCTAACATAGTAAAACGAAGTAATTTACAGTACAACAATACACATAAACACTAACCATAATAATCAAATCAAATTGTTAAAGTATAAGTTTTTCTAAAAAACCTCTAATCGATCTTTGATGTAGTTCTACGTTTTAGCACTAAATTGGTACACATGTCTAAATAACACGCTTATAAATACTAAAAAACAAATGTTTCGAAACTAGAACTACATAATTATATGCACAAATAAATTAGTAGTCCAATAATACATACTTCCACTTATATCCAAGTATTATATCCAAAGATCAGTTCTCGTTAATTGTCGAAAAATAAATTATTTTCAACTTTTCTTTCTGAATTTAGAACTAATTCACAGTAAACTTTACGCCTTAAAATATCCATTGCAATCAACGCAAAACCTATCAATCCACGTAATAAAAATTTATCGTAGCGAACTTCAAAAAATAATGAGAAAATACAAACATCAAACCGCACTCTACGAAATCTGGCGCGAACTGATCATATCCAATAGACAAAACGAAAATGCTCTTGTCCAATGTCATCGGGTGACAAAAAGTTTCTAAATAAACGCTAAAAGTTTTAAAGAATTCTTCCACAAAAACCGATGAATTTAATTAATACACAATAACTAAATCTGTTTAATAAAGATTAATAATTTACCACTATAATTATGCAAATTAGATATAAAAAAGATCACTGCGTAAATTCTCCCGCCGACTATACGTCATGGGAAAACTTACGACGTCAATGCGATTGAAGCTTTCCCACTAAACACTGACAATTTTATATAATTATATAATTAATCCAGTCAAATATAAATAATATAAAATGTCTAGATCTGTTTAATAAAGATTATCACAAATATTATTACAAATATGCAAATTAGATATGAGATAGGTCACTAGGAAATCTCCGCCAAGATAAAAATAGCTTTCGGTCACGTGCTCACCAAGAAATATGTTTAAAATTTAATTTTTCAGCTTACATAAACCGTACAATAAATGAGTATTTCTTCGAAAGAAGTCGATATACACGAATAAATAATAATTATTTAATAATGCTTTTATCCATTTTAAGTTGATATTGTAAAAATTAAGCCATTTAATCTGTGTGGCTTTTATAATTTAGAGTTTCCGAGTATTTTACTGTGAAATTCAATTTAGTAAACAGAAACAAAGTTAGGTTATTAAGTATAAACAGCACAATACAATAATTTATACGTAAGTTGAGTGTAAATACAGAAAAAAATCGACTTATATCAAAGATGGGACAAACAAGCTTACATCCCCAGAACAGAGCTTATAATTCGTTGTTATTTTCAGCCTGTTTCTACTTCGATTGTTTTATGTTGGTAAAAAGTTGATATTTTAAGATAAAAGTACATCTTCTTAGTGAAGAAAGATAAAAGTATCGAAATATAATATTCACACACACAAAAATATTCATGTATGTCGATATTAGAAATTTGGAATGAATTATAGAATGTCCTCGATAGACATATCGAGTGATTGTCTGTTTCTTCTGTCGTATTTTGTTTTTCTACGTGAAAATAAGATATCTTTTAGAACTATTGATAATATAAACATTTTGTTTCCTTATATATTACCTTCAATTACAGATGCAAACTTTAACACGTGGAGCATGTGACAAAGTATTACTATATCCATTATTACTTTATTTTGAATACACCTGAGACCCATGACAATATATATTAACCTACTCTAAGTATTATTATTTTATTTAAAAGTCATTTTAAACGTTATTATTACATCAAATTATGAAATGGAATGTTCCAAGTATAAGGGTAAGAGGTAGGGGAAAGACCCCATGCGTGGGGAAAAAATGTGTTTTTATTAAAAATATAATAAAATTTACTTATATTTACGTAAAATATCGACAATTTTCTTTTGGAGAAATGTTTCTTGATAAAATTAATTATCTATATGAATGAAACTTTCAATAATACATTAGTTACAATGACTGACTATCCTTTATTATCCTTTCTGCAGTATGTCTTATTAAACATAGTTTCCTAGATTATAGCATAATAATGTGTATAAAAACTAATAATTCTGTTAATTTGTAAACGCAGATATTTTCACATAAAAAACATACTGCACCCTCTGTATATTTAACGTCAGTTATTTGCGATTGAATTTTTCTAAATAAACCAGTTTAATCCATAATTTATTTGACAGAAAGAAATTGTTTATGGCCTGTATTCCATATATCTAATGTTTTTCTCATGATATTATTTCAAATATCGAAAAAAAAAAAAATACATTTATAATTTCGACATACATGAATATTTTTGTGTGTGTGAATATTATATTTCGATACTTTTATCTTTCTTCACTAAGAAGATGTACTTTTATCTTAAAATATCAACTTTTTACCAACATAAAACAATCGAAGTAGAAACAGGCTGAAAATAACAACGAATTATAAGCTCTGTTCTGGGGATGTAAGCTTGTTTGTCCTATCTTTGATATAAGTCGATTTTTTTCTGTATTTACACTCAACTTACGTATAAATTATTGTATTGTGCTGTTTATACTTAATAACCTAACTTTGTTTCTGTTACTAAATTGAATTTCACAGTAAAATACTCGGAAACTCTAAATCAGGGGTGTCCAACCCGCGGCCCGCGGGCAGCATGCGGCCCAATAAACGTGTAAACAAAACCGACAATTTTTTATATTTTTTTATTATTTATTTATTTCAACAGCATAAATTTAACAAAGAAGTTTCACAAAGCCGTAAACGTTTATACATATTTTATTTTTGAGTGGAAAAGAAATATTTTTAAATATTTGGAAATGTGTGAATGAGGAAGGAATACTAAATAAAGCTGGAGTTGTGACTGAAAGGATTATAGACCCCAAATCAAGGAAAAACAAAGAAAGGCCAAAAGATGAAAAGTAGTGAGAAAGGTTAAATAGATCTTCTGTTATGCAAATATTGACAAATATTAATTTTCCAACCTTCCTCACTTCTTTATCTTTTGTTTTTCCTCTCCTTTCCCTGCATTTGGGTCCATAATCCTTTGAGTCCCAACTCCAGCTTTATTTAGTATTCCGTCCAGTATTGCAAGATTTGGCTACTTTGCGCCAAATTTGGCTACCTTTTTCACTTTGGCGTAAAAATATCATTTGGCGCATTGGCTACTTTTTGGGCTATATATTATTTACAAATATATTAGTCGAATAAAAATGCACTTTAAAAGGGTGTTTCGTCGTTTTTTATTAATTAGAGACCCAAATAAAACAAATATTTGTGTTTTTCAAATAAATTTTTGTTTGTCTCCTTATAATAGATGAATTTATCTATTTCTAAGTAAAAATCGAAAGTGTCTGTAGAAGTAATTTTTTTAAATATTTTTTTTCCTGATAAAGTTTTAATACTTATTACTACAATCTAAATATGTTAATCCTTAAATGTACTTGTTTATTTAAGGATTGGGCCACAAGTATATTATATATACTTGTGGCCCATAACTCCATGACTTCTTCCAATGCGGCCCAATGAAACAAAAAGGTTGGACACCCCTGCTCTAAATTATAAAAGCCACACAAATTAAATGGCTTAATTTTTACAATATCAACTTAAAATGGATAAAAGCATTATTAAATAATTATTATTTATTCGTGTATATCGACTTCTTTCGAAGAAATACTCATTTATTGTACGGTTTATGTAAGCTGAAAAATTAAATTTTAAACATATTTCTTGGTGAGCACGTGACCGAAAGCTATTTTTATCTTGGCGGAAGATTTCCTAGTGACCTATCTCATATCTAATTTGCATATTTGTAATAATTTGCCGCATATTTGTAATATTTGCCGCAGCATAAAATAATCGTACTGTATCATAAAAAAATGAACATGGAGTGCGTTCTTTTATTGCTCTGCGTAACTCTGCGCCAGCGACATTCGTTTAAAAATTCCTGCGGTATGCGTTCCTACATTCCGGTGGGAGTGCGCGCCGTCGAACGGCAAAAACTGCCGCTCGTAGCAGTAGTTTACGGTGGAAAGCAACATGGCGTCCTCCATGACTCAGATAGTTTCGATTCCGGGTCCATTATGTGGTTTTATGAATGAGAATTTAGAAATTGTGAAAGCGCGAGTTAGCGCACGCGGTGATGTAAGTGTCTTTACGAATTTTTTTTCGAGGCTATTTTGAATGCTCTTTCAACAAATAATTTATTTTATGGTTAAATTTTACAATTGGGACCCTTCTTTTGACTTTAAAAGCTCATATTTTAGAATTATAGATTCCTCCATCACGATACTATCGATAGTGCGGGCGCCGCCATCTTTCTTTCTTTCACCGTCGTTCCTAAATGCCTACAAACAGCAGCGCACTCCTGTAGTAGCGGAGACGCAGAGCGACCGCTATTAAAGAACGCACCCATGGAGCAGTCACCAATTATGCCGAAAAGTCCGTTGTTCGCAGCCAGTCCGTTGCTCGAGTCACGTAACGGCCAAACAGAAAGTCCGTTGTTCGCAGCGTCCGTTATTCGAGGCGTACGTTATACGAGGCACCACTGTATTCTAAAACTTTTTGTCATGTGATAAAATTTTTACAGGAGCATCTCTATATGAATCAATTGGCGGCAAAATTTAATAGAGTGCGGTTTGGTTTTTCTGTGTTTCTCGTTTTTTCGAAGTTCACTGCGATAAATTTTTATTACGTGGATTCATAGATTTTGCGTTGTTTTTAACGGATAAAAGGTGGAAATTTTACTCTGAATATAGAACTTGTTTTTCAGAATATGCTACTTTACAGAAAGAAAAGTTGAAAATAATTTATTTTTCGACAATTTGCGAGAACTGATCTTTGTTTGGATGTAAATGAAGGCATGTATTATAGGTGTACTAATTTATTTCTGCATATAATTATCTAGTTCTAATTTCGAGACATTTATGGTTTTTAGTGTTTACAAGCGTGTTATTTAGACGTGTCTACCAATTTAGTGCTAAAACCTAGAACTACGTCAAAGAAGAATACAAAGTTCAATTAGCAAGTAGTCTCTTTATTAGCAAATTAATTTGTTGGTAGATTTTTTTACATTTAAAGTGTAATTAGATGAAACCAAATGGATGTGAACATAGAAAGTAGAATATGGCAAGACTAATAGATAAAACTATTCTTACATATTACTCGATCAGAAAAATTTATACTTGAAGAATTTTGTTTTGATAATTATTGCCTAGGGTTTATGTCGCAAATATTTTTCAGTTATATTTGTAATTACAGTTAATTCGAATAGTAATGGCGCTTAAATATTTATAGGATTAATTGAAGTTTTCGAATTTTGTTTGAGGAAACTGAGGAAGGCAAGAGTATCGACAGTTGTATAATGAACTGAATTTAAGTAAATTAGGTGACTTTGTATGTTTCGATGTAGTTTTTTATAATATTACGATATACGAACTTTCGATTTTGTAAATTGTATTATACTAAAAAATAAAGTTTTTCGTTATTCTCCTACTTAATGATGTATTTATAATGTTTCTGAACTAAATAATACTTATTAAATTGAAATCCAAGCTTTACAAAGTACTATGAATATTAGAGAAGACCGTTTTACTATAAACTACTACGTTTTACTACAGCTTACTCCAATGTTGATTCTACGAAAAGTAGGTCAGACAAGGACCGTTAGACTAATGACGTAGGCTGTTTACTTTTTCCGGTTGCATCGGTGCACTCCCGATAGCGTCATTTACAGAAGTCACACCTACTTTTTTCTGACGCGAGCCAATTAAAAATATTAATTTTTTCAACCAATCAGATGACGGCGGGAAATTTAAATTCGATTTATGTCGATAGATGGCCGTCTAAAATTTCATATTTATTTTAATTTTCTCTCTTTTATTGTAATTTCTCGAGAACTAAAGGATATTCCAAAACAAAGTTGGAGAACCCAACTACTCGTGAAAATTCTACGACTTCACGAAATGGTCCAGGTATTTTATAAGAATTTTTTAACGTCTATAGACGTCCCTCACCACTGCCACTCGATCGCCTTGGACGTCTATTTACGTCCCTTACTGTTAAGAGGTTAATGGTATCAGCCTCATTCCATTTAACTGTAGAGTCTTCTAGTTGTGCCATCTTGGACAATATGGTGTGTTGCAAAGCCCTTTTTCAATGTCGTATTTCTGCTCTTTGAGTCAAACGTTTAGGTTCCTTTTTTGCGATAACGTTAAAGTCTTTTTTTATTCCCAATTGCTGGTTCTCAAATGGTATTTTCAATACGTCTGTTTTTCTTGTTATCTTAGTTTATTTTAGTATGTTATATTTCATGGAAATTCAATATTAAAAAAATTTACAATATAGAAACTCGTAGTTCGCATCCACTCTGCTACATTGACAGCCGAGCCGAATGGCCGTGCGGTCAAGGTGTCAGCTTACCGCCCTCAGATCCAGGTTCGAATCTGGACCGAGTCGATTAATCCCCAGGAATTTTTCGGAATATGTCGGGCCCCATTGTGGGCCTGGCCAAACCCGTAATGAACTTGCTAAAAGAGGCCCTCTTAGTGCCCACAGGGCGGAAAGAGTTAAATAACATGCCTACATACTGTATCTTATTTATTATTTTCGTTAACTGCTGTCAGTATTGTTATTTATTTATTTTTGTTACTTATTTATCTTTCTCAGCGAAGATAAGGTGTTAGATTTTGTTTATATAATTTTTGCTGGGCACGTTTTATTTAATACTTATTTATCTTTAATTTATTTCATTTTGCGTTTTTGTATTCCTCATTTTAAATTCATATTTAAAATTATGTTTTCGAACGCTGCATTCCAAGTTTTGAAATACAGTAGAGCGTCGATAAATGGAACCAATTGGGGACTGGGGTCCTTCCAGTTAATGATTTGTTCCAGTTTCCGACTTTGTACGAAAAAATACATTAACCTGTCCGATGTTCAAATTTTTCTCCGTTGCGTATCGCTTCCTGTTGAATTTTTCTCCGTTGCGTGTCGCTTCGTGTTGAATTTTCGTCGATTTTAAGCCTAACGAAAATTTTTATAATAATCATCGAGGCTATCGTATCGTTAAAAATTATTTCTGCATTTTGTACAAACAAAATAAATATATTAAAGAATATAAAAAACATGACAATTATACTTTAGAAGTAAATTTAGTATCAAAAACATTCGATTCAGCACGACACAGTCCGACTGAAAATCGTTCCACTTTCCGACCATTCCACTTACCGACGTTCCACTTATCGGCGCTCTACTGTATTCCATTTCAAAAATTGTTCGGGGACGGATCTAGGTTTTTCGGGGCCTAGGGCTTATTGAAGTCCAACGGGGCCTTATTTTTTGTTAGATTAAGAATATTTAAATTAGGGTTTAAAATTTATTTTTAATAACATCAAAATCAGAGTTGAAATATATTTATTTATGAAATGGCGTTGAATGACGATAAGTGCTCATTTTTGAATTTTTCCGATTTGTGAGCACTAAAAGGGCTTTTTTTCCCAGGTCCATCATTGATTTGGCCAGGCTCACAATGGAGACGACCGGGCGGTGAGGGAAGGGTCCCGACATATTCGAGACAGATCATTCATGAAAAATTTATACACTAGACTAAACTTTTATATATTTTATAACTTTATATCTTATTGATAAAAATGAAAAAAAAATTATATTATTAATACCTTTAAATACAAATTAGGTTCATCCGTAATTTATATTGCATTCTAAGATAAATTCTGATAAATTTGCCTAGAACATTGTAATATTTTGTTCTTTAAATTCAAATTTTGATTACGTAGTTTTCTTTTTAAAATTATATAATATTTTAAATGATAATTTATTTTATTTCTACGATTATGTATCGTTATTAATTTATAAAAATTGAAATAAAATAACAAAAATATAGGCTCATCTTTTGTAATATGAATAATAAAATTTATCTGAATTGGATTGGATTGATGGCATAAGTTAACATAATGCGATCTGCCAAAAGGGATGCTGCTCAGATGGACTTTTAATTAAAAACTGGCTCCTGTATTCTGTTAAACACGTAAAGAAAACCCGAATTGCGGTTATAAATCATTGAATACCACAGTTGATCCCGAATTCGCACCTAACTAACGGGCTGACGACGTGAATTTTTGTAACATTTCTTCAAGTGTCTTACATCTAAATAGGAACTAGTTTTCTAGTAAATATTTTTGCACACTTTAACGCATTTTTTTTAAAACTCATTTTGCTCTGTGGGCACTATGAGGGCTTTTATTATTATTATTTTTTTAAATATTTTTCTAAAATCAAACTCATTATGGATGCTGCCAGGTCCATAATGGGGCTGCCGGGTGGTGAGGGACGGGGCCCGACATATCCGAACGGACCACCCCCCGAAAAATTCCTGGGGATAATACGACCCGTTCGGATTCGATCCCGGGTCCCCCAGAGCGGTAGGCTGCCACCTTGACCGCTCGGCCATCCGGCCGCCGGCCGTTCACTTTAACGTATCAATCAAATATTTTTCGCAATAATAAATTTAAGAAAAATAAAAATCCAGAAATAATATTTTAGTTATATAATTACACAGTAGTTATTTTAATGAATAATACGAAAAAATATTTTCTACATTCTCAATATTCGATAAAAAAAATCACGACATAAGTTAGTTGGCAATCCGAAGCCGTAACCAGACGATTAGCACAAACGTTAGAATCGGATACCGGAGAAGCCATAGAGTGGAAGTTAGCCAACCGGAATTTCAAACGAGATTACAGTTGTGCGATCGTTTTTTGTATACTTCCGTAATGACGGAAGTTGTCGTTAGTAAAATCATGATAGATAGCTTAACGTTTATGGAAATGCTCAATTGCCATTCGAGGTGAGAGTGGATGGAATGGAGTTATGGCGACCGACGTTCGCTGGCTTAGAAGATATCGCCCTTTCTTCATCATTGCCATCGTCATTCTCGTACTCCAGGGCTTCCTCGCCTATAGTTTTTATAGTATATATTCTTCCGAAGCGGATATCACATGGAAAAAGAGCAAAGTAAGTTGACAGATTGATAAACGTCTTTCGTTGCCAGTGACAGCGTACGATTAGTCACTTAATATTGATTAGACCGGAGTTAAATCTCTTCAAGGTTAAGTTTTAGTAAAATATATCGGTTATAAACGTTTTTAATTAGGAGAATTATCGTTTATATAAACGAATCAAAAAGTTCTGCAAGAGTTAATGGAGTCGATTCAAAAATTATTCTGCAATTTAATCCCTTCTTATGTAACCTGTGTGAAAGGTTACTTAAAACTTTTTTTTCCTCTTGTTGATAGGTTTATGTGTTTGTGTTGCATGTAATTTTGCCTCTTCTCATTATAAAAGTGATGCTTGATTTTATTTAAATATAGAATTTTTTTTTTTTTTTTTTTTTTTTTTTGTGAATATAAGATTATAAGCAATTTTTTAGTTTAAATTTAAATATTTTATTAAATAATGCTTCTATCCCGTGACATAAAATTAAGTATCAATTAGGTACAATTCTAGGTCCGAATGACGCGGTTGGGACTTTAACAGAGCTGTAGAGCATACTGATAGGAACAAAAAAAGTCTAATGAGCCTTTAAATTTATTATGGCTGTATTCATTGGCTATTTAATTTAAACTTAATTTAAATGTTTATTGAGCTTTATCTATCTTGCAATGATTTGATAGTTTACATTCGACGTATACTTACGTGCGGTGTTTGTGTGTCTTCTATACTTTAATTAAAGATAAGAAATCAATGAATTTATTGAAATGTGGAGATATTTTTAAAAATTACAGAATTTTTTCAAACATTTTGTTGGTTAAGTTATAACAATTATATGTAACATTTGCAAAATCAATATCGAGTAAATAAACCCAAAGTATTGCTGTTTTTTTTTTTTTTTTTTCAAACTTTTGATTATTAGAAACATTATTGTTTTCTAACGTAAATAATGATTGTGCTGAAGAAATAACTATTTGTACTGAAAATATTTTAATTTTATTTGATAATTTTTTGTTTATTAAATCAAATAGGAAATGTTATGTTTAACTTCGGCTGGTGACGATTTGTTGAGATAGGAAGTGGGAAATCCCACTAGTTTAAGTGGGAATTTAAAAAAAATTGAGTAATACAATTTATATTTTCTAAGATGTCATGTTATTAGCTTTCTTAATATATATGTGTGTTTTAAAGTTATTAGACTGCAGTAATAGAATCATTTGTATAAAAAAACTAGCTTTGATGTATTAGAAAATTTAAGTATAAAAAATTATTGAACTCTTTTATACATCTAAATTATTTTTTTAATCCTGCAATAGTTGTCTGCTGCTTTTTTTCTTTTATCAAAAGTCATAGAGAATTATCTAAGATTTACAGCAATAAACATCTACCAAAGATCCTTAATTGATTCCAGTGAGGTTTAATGCAAAACAAAAACTTTTAGACTAACTCAATTAAGGCTGTTTGTTAGATGTGTTCATTGCTATTTTGAGTTATTCTAGTCTCCCAATTGGTGTTGGGACTCTATCTAAAATTTAAATTTTATTAAACAGATTGTTAGATTGCCTGCAATTGAATTCTTCACTATAGATCGAACTTGACGTCGAGTATCAGATTTTTATAAATGAATCATGTATTTTCATCAAATCTATACTTATAAATATTTCTTCTTTCAACCACACTATAACTTTCTAACAGTTACTATATTGTTACATACAACTTATCTTGTCTACACTAACCTTTTTGCAGATTAAACATTTCAAAATAATCTTGTTTTTATAGACATCAAAAAACAGTAGCATAATTATAGAATCTTTTGCACTAAGACCTTAAAATTGTAAATTTTTTTGTAAAAAATCTTTTATTCTATAATACATAGCACAGTACTAATTTTTACTCATTAACGTTTTTAATATATCTTTGTATAAAAGTAAAACTATAATGATTAAATAAAATTTTATTGTTGTATTTTACATGTTTTTAGCAGTTTTATAATAATAATATTAAATTATAAACTAGGTATTGGTTAAATATGTTTATTCGGTTTGTTTTATGTTGATAATATGGGAAGCATCTATTGATATGAGGCATTTCCATTGTATAAAAATAAACAATTCTATTGCATATATTAAAATTTTGGAAGTTGTTGTAAACTCTTTTTAACGTGCAATATTTAAGAATATAATTCTTTAAATTAATCTTAATGTGTTTATTTCTTGTTTTAAATTTAAAATTGTACATACTTAACAGTGTGAATTACAATATGAAACTGTTTTCTTAAATAAACAGAACACTTCAACTTAAAAGAGTTTACTTTTTAATGCTTGAATAACATGTAATGAATATAGGCAGATTGTTTTCTATTCTTAAGTTTCCATTTTATTACTACAGTTGTCAAAGATAACAAAAATAATAATCTGCTATTATAACTTTAACCTTGATGGCTCATGATTAATGTGAAGCATTGTTTGAAAAAAATTGTAATTAAAGTTAGTTATGCTTTGATAAAATAAAATGCAAAATTGATTTTGTGTATGTATCAAGAAATGATGTGTTACTTAAGTATTTTAAATCTGAAATTATTAAATTTCATAATTGGTTTTTATAATTTGTAGAACATAAACCAAAGAATATTAGTGAAAAGCAGTAAAATAGTATAAAAAAATGATGAGAATTGTTTGGATTTGAAGAAAAAAAATTTTTTTATGTATATAGTGCTTAGTGATATAAGCACATATTATGACTAAATAGACATATTGTGATTTTATTTTTGACATTATATCTTTATTTCAGTTTTCAATTCTTAATATTTTCAAGTATATAGCTTTTAGATAGCTTTATATAGATCACATCATCATCATCTATTCAAAATATCTAATAGTGTAACAAAATAAATTTCATATTTCAAATATAGCTGAATATTTTTGAAGATAAATTTGTATACTAATGAAAATTTCATTATCCTAACAAATATCCTAGAATTCCAATTCTACTAAAAAGACAACACTTTAAACAAGTTTCAAATTCTTATAAAATTAAAACAATTTATACATGGCAATAAACATGTAGCATTTATACAAATCTGCATGTAGCTCGTGATGTCAGCAAGTTTGACAGCTGTGGGCTGAGAAGTCCTCAACCATTTTTCTAAGTTCAGATAGCTTCCAATTTATGCCATTAAAGAGCCCTTGAAGGAAATTTGTGACAATTGAAACCATGAAGGAGTTGGCTATGACAAGGGAAAACTTTTTCCAGCATTGGAATTCAAGCCCTTCCAGGATGAGGAATATCTCAAACAGGTCACATAATTTGGATGTTGTATCTGTCATACTTTTACATTAAATAAAAAATGCATGTCAACCTTAAACCACTTTTGTACTATATAATAGCAAGGTTGAGGCTGAAGTTTTAAACACAAAAACGTGTATGTCGGACGTTCAGCGCTGCTTTCCTGTAAGCTCAGAAGTTTGACAAGGGTGTTTGGAAAGTCAGTGGAATCATGCTCGACATTCCGAACGCCATTGTCAAACTTCTAGGCTTACAGGAAAGCGGCGCTGAACCTCCGACGTACACATTTTCGCATTTAAAACTTTGGCCTCAACCTTGCTATTAATTCATCCTGCCTTTCATTTAAAAAAAACTATTAAATTCAAATAGGAGGAGCTCTGATATACTTATCAATGTCAGGTTAACTGTCAGATTTGGTTCTAGAATTTTAGTAACTATTGATTTTTGAAATATGTAGAGAAGACATACTAGAAGAGTATCATGTGGACAGTCTTAATACTATAGAAGAAAAAGTATTGCTATGAATAGTTCATCAGACATAAACAATAACTCACTGGTATTATATTTTTACAAATAGATCAATAAGGAGTAATGGATTTCATAAATGTTAAAGTTGAAGTCAAGAATTGAAGATTTGTTATATTAGTTCTTAGAAAGAAAACTTGACCATTTCTCAGTATGCACTTCAAAATAATCCACTCTGGTGTAAAATAGTAGCCTTTAAGAACACAAAAACCTCATAAGAAACAATAGTGTTTTCAACAACAAAAACACTAAGAATTGCAGTTTATAAAGAAAAAGCCAACAAAATCTTAGATAAACTTATTTGGATAAAGAATCTTATGAGTTAAATTAGAGATAAGTTAAGGAAAAAAAATGAACAGAATTTTTTTTTTTTTTTGAATGACCTAGACAAGTGGTGTCCAAACTATGGTCCACCTCAGCCAAATCTGGTCAGCAGCACACATTAATCTAACTGTACTGCAAACATATTTGACACATCAATTGTAATTGATAGAAATAGACCTAATTTTAGTATGTATGAAATATTTAAATATTTGTGGCCTACTTCTTATGACTTGCGTGCAATTTGGCCCACAATCAAAAAGTTTGGGCATCATTTGTCTAGACCAGGAGTAGACAACTTTCTTTAAATGGTAGACCAAATAAAATGTCAATAAAGTCTATATGTAGGCCAGTTTTTGTTTTCAATGATTTATAGGATTATTGAAATGGCATGTAATGAGAAAACATAGTTTTATGCTATTTATTGTACTATTTACACATTCTCATATAGTTGGTAGTAATAAAAACAAGATACAAGTTTAAGATGTTCTATTTATTATATGAATTTTGAAAACAATTACAGGCTTGATTACACACAACACAATCTGTACATTGCCCATCCCAGATTTACACAATTATATATGCATAGCACACAGAAATTTGGACCAAAGGCTGAAATTAATAGCTTTAGCAGAGTGCATGTTCGATAAAAATGTTAATTGAAATGAATATATGAATTAATAGTAATCATTTAATCTGATCTAATTAAGATAGTGGAAGAATTAGTAAAAGCTGTTTCAAAACAAAATTTAACTGTCAAAAAAAAGATAGTTACCAAAGTTGATCCTTGAGTATGGACCATTTAATAGGTTTATCAAAAAAGATCTATATCAGTTCAACAGTTTTAAATATATAAATTGAGATGCATTGTGTAAATTTTAAATTTGAATTTAGATTACTATGATATTATTGTTAGTTTTTCATTCTTATAAAACATTTTAAAAAATAAATTAATAACTGAAAATTCAATTTCTAGCTTTTAAATACATTAGAATTATGAAAGTATTCATTAAAAGAGAACCTTTAACCTTACATTTAAGTATACATTCAGTAAGTTTGTGTTCTGTGTTACCAGTGATGACATAAAAATATTTCAAACATTTAATGTAACTTTTTTCTTTCAAATGTTGACTAATTTAATAAATAAGTTTGATATGATTTTTAAAGATGTTGTCTAGATTTTTTAAAACATGTTAAACCTTGTCACATTTAATTAAAATTGTTTACAATGTCTTAATGGTTTTAAAATCTTTGAATTATTGATTAAATTTAAACTTAAAACTTTATCATAATCTGACATCAAGTTTTTAGTTAAGAACCTTAGTGTTTATTATTTTAATTGATACATTTTAGAAACAAGACTTTTGAAGTTAATTGTTTAATTGAACTCTGCTTTCATTGGCAAAAGTAATTTTTATATTAGCACTTTTAACCTTAAAAAATAATAATTATTATTATTGTATTTAAAATACTGATAATTTATTTTGATTTCAATATTTTCTAAACATAATTAAGTTTAATCTTTAAATTGTTTCAAATTTTGAATTTTATTTAGAATATTTTTTTTAAAGTTGATATCAATGAAATGATATGCATATATTTGTATAATAGTCAAATAATGTTAAACTATTTTAAATAATTTTTCATAAAAAACAAATAAAATAAGTTAGGAATAATAAAATAAATATCAGTCTGTTGTTTCATTGAGAATGAGTCAAGGTGTAGTAAGTAAACTTTTATAATGCATACTAATTTTATTGACTTCAGTAAAGCAAGATGTTAGTAACCTTGATGATGATGGAAATAGAATGTAATTAAATTACAACTTATAAGGAATAAAAAATAGTTTTATGCCTTTTTATTCTTTTATTAATAATTTAGAATTGTTGTTAACTAATATAAAATGTTAATTTGATTTTTGTTGAAAGGACTATGTTTCTGAATCATTTTTGTCAATTTCTACATTATTTTTCCCCCTTTTTTGTGAGTAATAGAATATTCTAACTTCACATTGTCAAGTCAACATAACAATGTTTTTATTGACAACCAAATCTGCAATTAAAGATTTTTTAAATCAAGTATTTTTTTTTTCATGTTTATTTTCCTTATAAAATAATGGTATACGGGCTAGTTTCATATATATTGTTTTAACTCATTCAAGGTTACACCTGAGTTGATTTGTAGAGGGATCTCTTCATTCACTTGTAATTATCTGAGTTATTCGTTTGCCATTTAGTACATTTATTTTAAAATGAGATGGCATTATTTCTGCTATAATTATGAATGATCTGATGACATTATATGACTCGGAACTTATTGTAGTCTTGAACACAATGTACAAATTTTTATGCATATGTTGTGTAGGAAAGTATTTTTAAAAATGGCATCTTGTAGGAAGAACTGTATATGTTAGCATATGCTTATGTAGATATTAAATGATTTTTTACAAAAATTGATGCATTTTCATTTGTAACATAATCCAGAAAAAAATTTTTTTTAATGTATGTAGTATGTTAAGCTTAAGTTAAATAAAACCTTACCAGCTGTTGCCAGCAGGTGCAACATAACTTGGCCTTTGTTGCATTAATGAAGTTGTATGTGTTATTGTATAAAGATAATGTAAATTAAAACCATTTTTATGTAGTGTCTATTCAATGATAGAAATTGTCTTCCTTAGGTTGGATACATACTAATGCAACAGTGTCTTTATAAAAATGTCTTTCAATGGCTTACATAGGCCTCAATGCACATTGATCAAACAAAACACAAAATGTTCATTTATTCTGCGAAACAAAATGTTTGTTTAGCAAAATAAATGAACTTTCTCAGTAATAAGGTGTGTTGGTTTTACAAAATGCAAAAATATGATAAATCAGAATTAGACATTTTGTTTGATCAGTGTGCATTGATTTAGTGAAATGTTTTAGTATCTGACAAGATGTTTTGTTTAAAGACATTTACCTGAGGGAGGCAGTCTCTCATTGGACAAAATCACACAAGTTTAAGTATCTGAAAGTTGTTGAATGTGCTAACACAGATCCTTGCTCAATGGGCAAACATTTTCTTGTCACATGCATTTATAGCTGACAAGAGTCTTTCCATATGTGGGTTATATTTGCATGTGTAGTTGATATGGAGATAGATACAGAAAGATCAATTGTTTTAATTGAAGGAAGATGATCTTTCTTTGTAAAATCATCACAACGAAGATGTCAATGACAAACTTTGGGAAGAAATTGTATATAAAAAGGAATGGATACTAAAGCCAATGATTGCCTGATTATATTGGGTTGTATTACTACTACTATTAATTATAATTAAATTAATATTTTAATAGTTAATTTAGAAGGTTCTGGAAGAAAAGAATTCATCAAAACTGGGACTCAAACCTGCAATGTCCACTTATCGTGCAGTCAAGTTGCCAGTTATGTTAAGCAGTCTTTGTCTTCCTTCCAAAACTTAGTAGTAATATAGCTTGATATAATCCAGAAATCATTTGGCTTTAATATATAACTATTGGGTTTAACATGTTTATACAGCATTTGTAAAAAAGGTATACCTTAATATAATATAATTTTTTTTTCTGGTATAATGCTCTTCCACAGATTAGCATTACATTTTTGTATTTTATCAGTTCATTTTTAATAAAATTTGGAATGTAATCAAAACAATCAAAGCTCAATTAAGCTTGGACATTGCAGGTTTGAGTCATTTAATTATTACATTACAGAAAGTATCTGAAAAAAATTATCAAAATAATCTTAATAATGTTAATTATAATACTAATTAGGAAAGAAATGCTAATGTGCTTATAGAGTATTTAAAACTGACGATCTATAACTTTGATTTAAATATTCAAAGTTATAGATCAAAATCTGAATCATTTTCGTTAATAGTAAATATTTGTTAAGTATAAAATTATGCTGTAAGAGCGTCAATAAGAATTTGTTTGAACAAAAAGTAAACATTAATTAAAAATACAGCTGCTTCAGTTAAATATTTATATTATAAAGCATTTAGTACTGTAAAAATTTTAAAATACTCCATTACAATAAAACCCCACAAAAAAAAGTACTTTAATTAATAGCATTAAACACTATAAAAAAAAACAAGAGTAATTGCTTCCTGTTATAAAGCAGATGAAGAATGGTAAAGCAATGTCAAATTTCAAAAAAATTTACCACAAGGCTGGATGCACACTGATGCAGAAAAACATGTCTTTATTCAAAACATTTTTCTAAAGGTAAAATGATGTAATGCAAATTTGTAAGTCAAAACATTGTTAAACAAAATGTTTTAATTTCAAAACAAATTCATTTTGTTAGATGGTATACACGTGTTGATCTTCATACAAAATGTCTTGCTACACTCTCTTTCACACATGCATGTATCTTATTGCAATTGCAACCAAGATATCTTCCACACATTGATGAAAAGCATGTTCAGCAATGGATGCAGCTGTGTCAAGAAGACAACAAAAAGCACGTTTGACAACAATTAATCAAAAATGAATTGAAGGAAATACTTTTCAAAATTTCTTAACAATGAATTAAGAAATGATAAAATTAAATTTCGAAATTTTGTTTTTTTTTATTGTTTAATACTATTAAAGTACTTTTTTTTTGTTGGGTTTTATTGTAATGGAGTATTCTAAAATTTTTACAGTACTAAATGCTTTATAATATAAATATGTAATTGAAGCAGCTGTATTTTTAATTAATGTTTTCTTTTTGTTCAAACATTCTTATTGACTCTCTTACAGCATAATTTTACACTTAACAAATATTTACTATTAACAAAAATGATTCAGATTTTGATCTATAACTCTGAAGATAAAAAGTTTGTCAGTTTTAAATATTCTATAAGCATATTAGCATTTTTTTCCTAATTAGTATTATAATTAACATTATTAAGATTATTTTACTAATTAAAAAATTTTGATAATTTTTTTCAGATACTTTCTCTAATGTAATAATTGAATGACATTAAACATGTACATAACACAAATTTAATTAACACACAAGAAAAAACAATAGCGAGGTTGAGGCCAAAGTTTTAAACACAAAAACGTGTGTCGGACGTTCGGTGCTGCTTTCCTGTAAGCCTAAAAGTTTGACAATGGCATTTGAAATGTCGAGCATTAATTCCACTGGACTTTCCAAACACCATTGTCAAACTTCTAGGCTTACAGAAAAGCAGCACTGAATGTCCGACACACGTTTTTGCGTTTTAAAAACTTCGGCCTCAACCTTGCTAATGTGTTAGCTTTGTACTTTTAATATTTTGATCCTGAATGAACTGTTTTTAAGTTTGTCCATTGATCAGTTAATTTTTATAAATTTAGTAGATATTGCTTATTAATGAATTTTATATACTGATAAGCTAAACTCCAACACTTGCATGTAAGATATTTGTTATTAAGCATTATATATTTTCAAAATTTCAAAATTAAATCGCACATTAATTGTTCTTTGTATTTTTTTTGTATATAAAAGTAAATATTTATTTTTTAATGTTATTTTTATCTTTAATGCTTATTATATTTTTGAAATGTTATAACTTTTCAAATAGAAATAACTTTTATATTTCTTTCATTATTATTCATATATAAAAATTAAAAAGTAAATTTTTTTTTCTTAACATAAAATATATTTTCTGAATAATTTGAAATGCTGAAAATAAAATATTGAAGAATATTTGAAAATAATATTGTACTGAAACTCCAGTATATAATAGAAAATTAACTAATAGAAGAAACACTGTCTTTTAGCATTATGTATGGTAATCATTTCATGAACAGTTGGCAAATACATAATTCTGAAAGACTGTTTCTTTTATTAGTTATATAATTCTTGGTGTTGACTGTGTATTTATCTTTTTTAAAAAAATATTTAATAAATAAGAATCAATTATAGTTAAATATAATTCATAAATAAATACAAGTTGATTAATTTATCAATTTTTTTTAATAGCCGAATCATCAATTTCAAAGAAAACAAATTTCCTATTTAGACCCATTGGTAAATAGATTCCTAGATGATTATTTAACAGATGATGAAGATACACTGAGTAATGCATGGGATCGTCTTATGAAAGATAGCAGTAGCCGAAATATTCCACCTAAAGATGCAGAAAAACAGAAAGGAGTTGCCGATCCTGCTATACCTGCTGCGAAAGATCTACAATATATAAAAAATAAATCTTTGAAAGTGCCTGGATTGGTAGTAAATGATAAAACTTCAAACAGTAATAATAGTACTACGAATAGTAATAAAAGTGAAGAAATATTAAAATTGAATCAAGACGAATTAGATTTCAAGCCATGGTGTGAAATAACAAACAAAGAAACTATATCAGCTATACATCGAGCTACTACTCAGGCTTGTAAACAAGAACTAGTCAATATTACGTGCCTTATTCAACAAGGAAATTTGTATCCAAAGCGATTACCTAGATATTGTCCAATAGAAGGTAAGATTAAATTAAACAGATTTTTAAAATATAATTAATTATCAACATAAATAAGTACTTGTAATAACAATCTCTAATTATGTAGTTGTTACATCTATATAAACAATATAATGATTTATTACTACTTAATATGCTAAAATATTAAACCAGGACTAATTGAATATATTAAAAATAAATAAATTTGTTATTAATTATACCTATTTAATTTTAATAGAAGGTTTGTCCTAAATAACAGATAAATAGGAAAATGTTTTAATTTTATTGTTGATTATTTTTAAGAAATTGAATTATCTTTTGACTTCTCTGTATTAATTTAAATTTTGAACTAATTTCTTGGTTAAAGAAGGCTTTGTTGATACAGCACATAATGAAATACTCTAGAAGAGAGAGAGAAAAAAGAAAACAAATTCTAAGAGAATTATATTTTTTAAATGCCATCACTGCCTACATAGTATAAATGTTTGGCAGATTTCCAGCATTAAAAGTTTGATTAACTTACTTCAGCTTTTTACATTTATTTGATTTAAAAAGATGTAAAGCTGACAGAAGACACTTGGAAAACCTTTCATATTTTAACTGTAAGACTTCTTTAACCAAGAAGTTAAATCAAACTTTTAGACCATTATAGACTCTGCAGCAATTATTACTAATTTAAAGTAAGTTTAATAATGAAATTTTACAATTGCTTTTAAAAAGTATTTTGATTATTTTATACTTGTTTAATTAATAAACATATTTTGTCAATTAAAAAGTAATGATCATTATTAACAATCAAATATTTCTCTTACTTTATTAAAAGCATCAATACTATCCTATTTCTTATCCCTTCACTCTCTTCCTTTCTTCAACCTACACTCTTAAGTAGGCTGTACCCCTTTACTAATAATAATAATCATCTGTAAAGACAATGACCTTAGCCATTTTAAACCTGAGAATTAATAAATTTAAAATAAAAGTAAAAATTTATTTTACAAAGTAAATACTTAATTCATTTTCACTTATTTACTGTGTTTTTGAATACAAAAAATGAATTATTACAATTGCTTGTTAGAACTAATTCTTTCTTCCTTTTACTGTGATCAAATTACAACAATTTTTATTCTCTCTAACATTGATTGTTGATAAAACTAATAAACACAACTTTAAACAGTGAAATTCTTTAATATGTTAATGTTGATTATTGATTGTATATTCTATTTTGAGTTATTATCTTTTCTAATATTCTGTGTTTTCTAATATATATGTAATAAGTGAAGTAAATTTAACATTCCTTGAATTAAATTAGTATTCCTTGAATTAACTAATTAATTATTTTCCATAAAATTTAATTTACACATTCAAAAACCTTAATGTTGTTTGAAAATTTGAGTGTTTTGTAAACCTGAGGATGACTGTTTGAAACTGCCAAAAGCGTTAGTTTATTGTTAAAGTTTCTTGTTGGAATTTAAAGGTAATTTAAATGTGTAGTTATTATTATAATTGCCTTCTGCTGTAAGTTACAAAGTTATTCAAAGCATAAATATTTCTGTAAAAATACAAAAAATTAAAAGCAGTCTTTGTTTCTTTTACACTAGAGGAATAAAAATTACATTTACACAAGATTTTTAAGCTTTCCTCTGAATTAGTTGGAGCTTTTTTAATGTTGTTTTGTTTTGTTTTTTTGCATGTTGTTCAAATTATAATAAAAACTATGCTTATCACTACAATCATCTTAATGATTATTGTTCATTTGATTGAGAATAGATTTCAAAGATATCTGATATGGCTTTTTTTTTTTTTTTTTGGTTTATTCTATTACAAGTGTACTCTGCTTTACTGCATTTTGCTAATGTGATGTTTATATTCATTTTATTATTTTGGGTGCTTGCTTTGTTCTTAAAGCAGTTTTTCAGCAGCAGTGCTTTCAGCTTTTTATGAATGCGGACATTGTTTTGATGGCTAGGAAAATTGGAACTGGAAGTGGTGCATGAAGATGTTACAGAATTATAACATAAAATTATTGTCACTACTGGAAACATATAAAAAGTCACTTTGTCATTACTTGTTGTAGAATTATTTGCTTCTCGTGATCAGTCTTTGACAAATGAACATTTTCCTATGGTTGAAGATCAAAGAAGAATGCTTTTTGAAATGGAGTCTGTTTCTGATGAAGGTTCACTTTGCATCAGTGAAATGTTAACAAAAAAAATTTGAATATGTTAGCTTTATCGAAAAGGAATTGGCAGGTTTTGAACTGATTGAAAATTTTGAATGAAGTTCTGTAGTTAAGAGTAGTGTCAAATAGAATTGCATGTTATAAAGAAATACTTGAAAGGAAGTGTCACTCCAGAAAGTAAATTTCTTTCTTATTATATTTTAAGAAAATTCCACAGCAGCATAGTGTTAAATATAAATAGCATTTAACAGCAAGATAGTTATCATGCATCTGTATCAAACTCTCCACTTTCAAAATGAATAAGATGAAAGTGGAGAGTTCAGAGGATGATATTTTACTCGCCTTCAACCTTTCTACAATAAATATGCAATTTGTAAGTTTGCATTTGTCGGTCATGATAAGCATAAACCAAAAATATTTTACAGTAAGCAATACAGCACATGCTATAATACATTTATTAATCATTAATAAATTTTACCTTTACAATATTCAAACAAACTTTTTAAAATGAAATACATTGCCAAAATATCAAAAATCACTATCCAATAAAAATCTAAAAGAGATTATTTTGAAAAAGCAGTTGAAAATTTCTCATTAATTAATATAGAGCCTTGGTTATTTAGAAATAAAAAATCTTAATTTTTGATTATATATTTTGACCTGACCCCACCCTTGTCTTCTACAGCTCACATGGGCCTATCTCAAAAAAAAAAAAGGTTGGAGACTCCTGATCTAAGATACCTTCTACAGTCTACATCAGGGTTGTCCAACCTTTTTTCTTAATGGGCCAAATTAGAAATTTAGGTACGTTCAGCAGCCAGAAAGGTACTTTATATTAATATATGCTTTAAAAAGTTCAAAATATGAAGTATCAAATTTTAATAACAAATATAAATAAATAATTACAAAAACTATTGTATTATTAGCGAGGTTGAGGCCAAAGTTTTAAACACTAAAACGTGTAGGTCAGACATTCAGCGCCGCTTTCCGGTAATCCTAGAAGTTTGACAATGGCGTTTGGAATGTCGAGCATGATTCCACTGACTTTCCAAACGCCATTGTCAAACTTCTAGGCTTACAGGAAAGTGGCACTAAACGTCCGACGTACACGTTTTCACGTTTAAACTTCGGCCTCAACCTCTCTATTGACAGTAAAAAAAAAAAAAAGAAATTATACTCACACAAAATAAAAATAAAATCAATGCAATTTTTCACATTGCCTTCCCTTTATAATAATGTCAAAATTTGCTTTTATGGTACTAGTCTTAATTCTAAGAATGTTAGTTAAATGGGTATCTTTCCAGCAGTTTTGATGTTTTTCAGGCACAAAAAGAATTGTTCACAACAGTATGTTATGCATGTGGGGTAGTACAGTTTTCTAGCACCAATTACGTCATTACGATATCAAAGTGTATCCAGTGAAACAAAAATAATTTTTACGACATACTTTACCAAAATAAATGAAAATGTGCCTAAACACTTTAGGGTGCAGTGGGCCGCATAATTCTGCATCGCATAATAATGACTCAATTTTGGACATCCCTGGTCTACATTATTTTGAATAATTAAGATTTTTCTGTATTTGGAAATTTTAGTGTTTATTTTTTGGAATATTTTTATTCTTAATTAAATGCAATTTAAGGCCATAGTTATGTAAAAATGCCTTATTTTGAATATAATAATGCATTTTTAATCTCTAATTAGTTAGAAAAAGATGATATAGTGCACACAAGATTATAAATACACATTTATATTTATATAATATCAGGAAAAAAGTTTTTGTATTGATTATGATTAAATATGATTAAATTTGTTTATTCCTTGTTCCGTAATTGTTTTGTACATTACTCAATATTTTTAAGAGTTAATTTTAAAAAAAATTTATATGATAAATTTGTTATTTTTTAAATGTTTTATGTTTTATTTTTAATTATTTTAAATATTTTTCTTTTTTTTCTATTTGTTTTGTTGCATTAGGTGGAAAACAGGGTGAATATTTGGGTTGCTATGTTGATCGAGTGAAGAAACGTTTATTGTCTGGTTATGTTTTTAAGTTAAATAATAATACTCCTGCATTGTGTATTGATAAATGTCTTCGGTTTGGTTTTCAATTTGCTGGTGTACAGTACAGTGTTGAATGTTTTTGTGGTAATAATGTTCCTTCTAAAGAATTTAAAACTCATGCCAACAAATGCAATATGGCTTGCCCTAAGGAGCCACAAATGCGTTGTGGGGGATATTTAACTATGAATATTTATAGAACTGGTCTTCCAAGTGAGCACTTTTATTTTTTAATTATTTAATTTTTGTTTATTATTATTTTTTTAATTGATAATTATTTAGAAATTTTTAGATTATAATAAATTTTAATTTATTTGTTTATTTTATTTTTTCCCTTAGTTGTCAATTTTTCATTAAAACAGAAAATGCTGTCTAATCCAAGAATTTTATTTTTATTTATTAAATTTTATATTAAATTATGATAAATCAAAAATATTTTTAGAATACTTTTGATTTATCATAATTTTAAGTTGTTTGGTTAGAAAATAACTTTTAATCATTTTTACCATGAAATTAATTTATTTTGGAAATATTACTTCTTAAAATAAGTGTTTTTTATTTATTGTAAACTGCATAATCAATTGAAGAGACATCATAATATAAGAAGAAAATCTTGTTTAACAATAGAAATGTTAGAACTTTCAACTTGCTATTTCTATTTAAAATTGCTTTTTCATCAATTTGAAAGTTTTAACATTTGTTTACCATCATCATCATTCTTTATTAATCTCGAGAAAATTCTTTGATTAGAGGTACAATATAATAAACATAACTAAACAAAGGCAAGTACAAAATTTAACTATTTATACATTTTAGTTTTATTTGTTGTTATACCAGAATTTAGCTTATTAATATGACAGTCTGGCAATAACTTCTTTCTTTGCACAATACATAGTTTGTATGATTTTTAAACTTGAAACATTTAACTTTAATTATCAATTTATAACAGTTCAATCTAACTTGACAAATCAGAAATTTCATAGTTAATGGAATATTTGGCAAGAGATATGGTCCGTTAGGCTAGCTGAAATAGCCAAACCTAAATTTCTCCCACTAACACATCCTGCGTCTTCATAATACTTTTAATGCAAATTTCTATCCTTTAATTTAGTAAAGTGTAATTCAATAAGAGTAATATCATGGATAGCATGAAGAAAGGAAAAACCCAGATTGTTACATAATCTGCATAACTGACTCAACCAATTGCAAATGTATTTGTTTGGCTTCTTTGACTTAAGATGTATCTCCTTTAAATGTATGAGAGATTGATCTAACAAAAAATTGTCAGTATTAAGTTTAATTCTTCTCCAAAATTTGAAAGATTTGTAAAATAGTGGAAAAGGAAATGTGATGCAAGCACAGTTCTAATCTGATCAAATAACTTTGTACAGTTCATTTTAGTTTTAATAATTTAATGAAAGCCAGTTGTATAAATTATATTTAACTGAAACTTGACTGATTGAAAGCGAAGTTTCAGTTAAACTAATTATTAAATTGTTATTAAAAATTTCAAAAAGTCAAAATTACAAATGTTTCCTTTATATCTCAGAGATATAAAGGAAACATTTGTAATTTTGACTAAACAACTACATTGTGACAATGCTTCAAATTTTAATTTTTTGCTTGATCAGTAATTTAATTACTTCTAGTTTATTCTGCTTAATAAAAAACTGCCCATAGCAATAAGTTTATCCAAATTCTCACTATAGGAGTATTTTATAAAATTAATAATTAATACATCAGTATGAAATAATACTCTCATCTTTTTCATTTTTCTGTTGCTATTTGCATAAGCTTCAGCTATCATAATCATGGTTTAAAACATACATATTCATAAATATACATATCCTCTTGTCAAGAAAGATTTTTAATACCTGAATCTTAACTTGGAATGAGAAAAAAGTAACAATTATTAGTGATCCTTTCTATCCATTGTCATAAATGTGGAATACTTCCTGTGTGTTGAGGACTTCTTTACTGAACATATTGATAGAAGAGAACAAGGAAGTTAACTTCTTTAATACAACCTCTCCCTCTTTCTGAACATCATGAATGGCCAAATTGTTTCTCCTTGATTCATTTCATACATTATCTATATAGTAATCATTAGCTACTAATTTGTTATTCATCTCATGAGCTATAAGATAGACTTTGATTAAACTCATTTTCTAAAAACCGCAGCCTTATTCAGAATTTCCATATATGACTTTTTTAAATTCTCCAATCAGACCATTATCTTTTCAAGTTTTTCATTAATTGAAGTGATAGAACTAACATCCTTCAAATCATCTAGCATTATCTCAGAGTATTAAATTCACTTTCTAGAAAGAGTAAAAAAATCTGTTATTGTCATTCAGAATGTCTAACCGATAAATCTAAATCTTCAAGTGTGAAAAAATTTATCTTCACAGGTAAGAGTAGAAAGGATAGAACAAAGCATTACATGGCACTTTCTTCTAAGTGATTGCATTTCAAAAAACCACTATTGGCAAAGATCAACTGCACCCATCAACATCTATCTGTTGAAAATATTTATGTTTTTCTCCCATTCCAAGTTTAAAAAAGACAGATTATTAAAGTACTGGCAGTTAACTAATTCTGTTTATCTTAGATTATATAAATTTGTCAATTTTGTTAGGTTAAAATTAATTATAAATTTTCATGCTTTCTGTGAATAAATGATTTATCTTAGCTTTGTAGTAAGTAAACAGGAATTAATTGTTTTATTGTTAATTGTCTACTTTGACTTTACTTATTAATAGGACTTTATATTGTCCTATTAATATGTAAAGTCCAAGTAGACAATTAACAATAATATTAGAATTTAAGGACGGTAAGGCTTTTACAATTACAGGAATTAATTGTATTAGTTGGTATGAAACAAACACAAAAGATTTTATTTGTATGTTTCTGTGCATGCTATACAAATGAATAGAAAATTAATTTTTATATATGTGTGTGAACGTTCTTAACATAATGTTTATTTAATATCTTTTTATATGTTCCATTATATGCTATGACTTTAACAATGTATACTAATAATATAAAAGCCATTATCTGTGTGTGGGTAAATTCCTTATAACTCCTGCAATTTTTGTCAAATTCAGATGAAATTTTGGTTACATTCATTTTATGTTCTGACAGAAGGTATAGGCTACTTATTTTGCAAAAATATTAGCTACAGAATAAACATTCTATTGATTTTAGATCAGTGATTGCACTTAAGTTGCAGTGACATCACTGACTTCATTTAGTTCATGCTTGATAACTGAATTTCCTTTAAGTTGCATTTTAAAATATTTTGATAAATGGCATATTTTAAACTTACTTCATTAAATTTAAACTGTAGAAAAAGATAGTTGCATCATGTCACTTCTATAGCAAATTTTTTAAAAAATATCTTTTTATAGTGATCACATGATGATCTATTATCCAGTCGGAAATAACAATATAATGACCCTGTTATTTAGAAAGTATTATAGCTCATCTAACTAACAAACACACAATTCATCTTTTGTTTTATCAACATGGAATAAAAAGACTTGCTGTTTTGTCCAAAAAAAAAAAAAATGCGTAGGGGAAAGCATAAAATTAAAATTGGTCAGGTAAACTCTAGATCTGAGAGAGTAAGAACAACTGAAGGCAATGAAGTCTGACTTGAGCAACATTGAGTAAGAATGGCTTTGTCAAGTGCTGCAGAAACAGCATCACAACCAGATAGTATAAACTAAATTTGCAGAAATATTAGCAACTCTTCTTGAATTTCTTGAATCTCTACTTCCTCATAAAAAGTAATCTGTTATGCTTGAAGGGGAATTTCTAGTTGAAAATAATTTTTGAATTTAATTTTACATTGCTTGCTATTATACCTAAAATAATAAATTGCAAGCAATATGAAATCAAATTCAAAAATTTTATTACTGATTATGGCATCGAATATACATTAAAGTGAATAGATTTCTTCTTACTGTTACAATAAGTATAAAAATATAATTTATTAGACAATTCATAATTGGAGATTTTAAAGTCCAAAGAGTCTAAGCACCAAAAGAAACCAAAACTATAGTAATTGTTGTGAAACAATCTAAACTGAGCCTAATGATCAGTTTATATTATTAAAGGATACATGAGCCTAGCTGTATTTATCATGATAGGCATGTAGATTCTTGTTAAGATCAGTGTATAGATCATTTCATAACAGTTGCTTTAGTTTTTATTGTTATTTTTTTCCACTTGGCTTTCAAGTCTTTAATTATTTTTTATTAATAAATGTTTGCTTTAACATCAATAATTTCTACATTCTTCTGAAAATTTAAACATATATTAAAAAATAACTTTGTAAAAATATTTTAATACTTGAATGGTGTTATATTGTAATAAATAATTTTTTACATAAAAATTTGCAAAACTGACTTAATTTTTATTTTTATTTAGAACCTATAAAACATGAGCCAAAATCCATTAATAGTATAAAAGCTATGGCTGAAACAGATACAGTTAGAATAGTATTTCTTTTGACTATTAATGGCCGTGCCGTCCGTCAGGTTCGTCGTCTAATTCGGGTTCTTTATCATGAAAGACATTATTTTTACATTCATGTTGATTCTGTAAGTTATATATTATTAGACAATTAAATTAAATCACTATATTAATGACATTAATTTTAATCATTTTTATTGTAATGAATTTTTGTAGAGATGTGATTATCTTTTTCGTGCACTTCTGCCTCTGGAAGAAAAATATTCCAATATTCGTTTATCAAGGTGGCGTCTGTCCACCATTTGGGGTGGAGCTAGTCTTCTTCAAATGTTATTGCGTTGTATTTCAAACATTATTGACCTGAAAAACTGGAAATGGGATTTTGTTATAAATCTCAGTGAAAGTGACTTTCCTGTAAAGTAAGAATTTAAAATCATATTCAGAACTTTTTGTGTGCATGTGTGTGCACACGTGCATACATAATACTGTTATTACATAAGAAAAAGAATATTAAAATTAATGATTTACTGTTTTCTTTTTAATATATTTGAAATGTTCAGGATAAAAATTAAATATGAAATTTCATAATTAAAAGTTTTTTTTTAAAGGTCACTTTCTTATTTGGAACGTTTTCTCACTGCTAACAAAGGAATGAATTTTATTAAAAGTCATGGTCAAGATACTCAAAGGTATTATTGGAGAAATTTTGAGAATTGATATTAATAAATTAAATATAAATTAATAATATCTGATATAGCTGATAGCTAATAATAGCTGAATTTTTATAACTTTTGCTGTCTTAAAGCAGTGTGATATAATCATTATGATACCAATAAATGATGATCTATAATAAAATAAAGTTGATACTTTGATTATTTTATTATAAATTATTAGTATTTGGTTTTATTTGTTTTTTTTTCCTTTTAAAAAATTGCTTAAGAAATTGGAATATACATTGGTAATATGAAAGCTATAAATGATAAATAATTACATCAGAAAGAGTTATTTTTAATGACTAAAAAAAGATGTGAAAAAATTATCTGATATTTGGCATAACTAATTAAGAATTATAGATTTGTTTTATAAAAAAAACTTCTAGGTGACTTTCTCATAATCTCTAAGAATATATTGATAAGAAAGGATTCAAGAAAATCTGTTTTTAGATTGAAAATCACTTTAATCCTTATAGGTTGATTTTTCTCACATCTATTCCAAGTTAGGTGACACAAGACTTTATTGTAGTAAACTTTTAAAGCATATCTTTACATCACATGCATTTCAGGATAACATAACTTAATAGCCCCTCTTCAGTGATACATGAATACATAGAAACACAAAGAAAAATCTGGTAAATGTTTTCAACATACTTTCAGTAAAAATACAGCCAAACATCATTACAATAATATATTGATTACAATTAGTTACAATACTAAAAAACTTTATTACAAAATCAGCTTCAGCATTCATTAAATTTGGTCTCTGTATAGAGCTTATGGAGGTATTCACCATGGCAATTTGGTTTGTAAAGCTCAACTGCTTATTTTACACAATTAATTAAATATTATTCACATATAACACTTACAAATAAAGGTTCACAAACTTTAGGTAATACCAACACAAGCAAATAGGTAAAAAGCTATTTGCTAGTGTTGATATTACCTAAAGTTTGTGAACCTTTATTTGTAAGTGTTAATATTTAATTAATTGTGTAAAATAAGCACTTGAGCTTTACAAATCAAATTGCCATGGTGAATACCTCCATAAGCTCTATACAGAGACCAAATTTAATGAATGCTGAAGCTGATTTTGTAATAAAGTTTTTTAGTATTGTAACTAATTGTAATCAATATATTATTGTAATGATGTTTGGCTGTATTTTTACTGAAAGTATGTTGAAAACATTTACCAGATTTTTCTTTGTGTTTCTATGTATTCATGTATCACTGAAGAGGGGCTATTAAGTTACGTTAACCCAAAATGCATGTGATGTAAAGATATGCTTTAAAAGTTTACTACACTAGTCTTGTATCACCTAAGTTGGAGTAGCTGTGAGAAAAATAGACCTACATGGTTTAAAGTGATTTTGAAGCTATATATTATACAGCATTCATACCACTTAGAAAAATCTATTTAGAAAAACTAGATTAACAATTGCTTGACAAACCATTTACTAAATAATAAATGATAAAACTACAATTTAAAGAATATTGATTGCAAAATTTGTTTGGTAGATCTATAATAAGTGAAATTATATATAAATTTTTATTACTTTTATGGATGAACAAAAGAAAATTAATATATTATCATATTTAATATATAGCCATTGACAAAAAAGTTATCCTTCAAGGAGAAAACATTAGAATTGAATGAAACTTTATTAGTACAAATGTAATGATGATAAGTTGTTACAATATCACAGCAAAGAAACAATTTCCTGTGGCATAATAGTATTATTTAAAGCTTGTCTGGATACATGCAGTGATATGTCAAGCATGTATGCAAACAGGCACCATAAACTATCCTGCAACAGATTTGCTTATAGATGATGTGACTGCTGCTCCAAATTCTTCATACTCATAAGTGGTCAAAAGCTGGTATCTCATCTGATCCCACAAATGCTTAATGTGCAACAAATCTGCAGACTGGGACAGTCCAAGGAAGTGTGGCAGCATGATTGAGACATTTCTGGGAAACCCTAGCTACATATGGCCAAGCATTACCTGGCTGGAGAATGGCTGTTTGCATGGCTGCCATGAAATGCAACACATGATTGAAGGATTTTTTGAATGTACTGCTATGCCATCATTGTCCGTTGTATACCAATATAGGAATGACTGACTGATCATAAGAGATAGCTCTCCAGAGCAGCTTGCTCAGCAGTAAAAACAGAATGAACTCACCCGTGGTCTTCCAAACACTAGCACAGTAACAGGGACAGATACGATGAGAGAGGGTTACATGGGCTTAAGCCCTTCTCACAGTAAAAGGTTCAAATTTATTTGCTTGAACTTCAAAACATTGTTTCTAAAAACATTTACAATGGCAAAATATTGTTTATTGGACCATCCACAGTACAATCTTTGTGCATACGTTAATAAAAGGTATTTATTAATTATTCAAATATTTTTAAATTTGAATTATCCTCCTCTTTGGGACTTCTAGATTCACTACTGCATTGTAGTTGTCTGCTCCTAAACAGAACTTAATGCTAGAGATGACATGGTGCCACTCTAGCAGCCCATGCTTCTCTATTATGGCACCATTGCAAACAAAGCCAACAGTGTTGGAGTGCTAATGGCAGGACACAGCAGTTTCCATGCATACAAATTTATTTCTAGTTCTCTGCCGATGGTATGAGGAGAGACAGGATACTGTACTGAGGCTTCCATCTGTCTCTGGATAGTGGACAAAGATGTGTTGCAATTGTTTGTGCTTGTCTGCAGTCAGACAGTTATCTCCCCTGGTGTTCTGTCTAGTGAATCCAAAGCCTGCTCATTGTTTGTGCATTCATGCTCAGATGTATTTACTACCCTAACACTTATACAGTCAAGTCAGAATGGTCTAGATCAGTGGTTCTCAACCATTTTTTACCTATGGACCCCTTTTCCTCTTAATTTGTTTTTGTGGACCACCATAGACATTGCACAGAAAAAAAAACCTTATATTTTTCACTAATAAAAAAATAAAGGAATTGTATCAAAAATAAAAGAAATAGTAAATGATTAAACTTTATTTTGAAGGAAAGCCAATTTATTGCAAAACAAACATATTAAACAATTAAGTTCTATAGATCATTTATATACAATAATAAAAAATTAAAAATAAACCATTTTAAGATAGGCCTAAGCGAGTAATGGAGGAAAAAAATGCAGATTTATTCAATGGCATACCTGTGTTTGATGCTGCTCAGCGAGTCTGTTTATATTTGGCTCCGTTTAGGTCAATGATAGCCGAAGATCACCCTTTCTACAATGTCGAGTCTATTATGAGCTTTTGATGATAAAATATCACCGTAAACCCTAATTCAGTATTTTTTTCTGTGGACCCCCCCAGTAATGTTACATGGACTCCAGTTGAGAACCACTGGTCTAGATCAGGGGTGGCCAACAAGTCGATCGTGATGCCAATTTTGGTCGATCACTCGCGATGTCTTTGACTTAATGTGTTACACTTGTAACTGAACGCAACTTGTAAACGTAACGCGCAAAAGCAACAATATGCATGCAGTTATGACTGGACTCGTAGAAAACACAGCCATTTAGCTTGAATATTTGATACTGTCATGCGGTAGCTTCTTTTCTTTAGTATTAACGATATTATTATTATTAATTAATATTATTTATCCACGGTGACAATGTTGAGTTTCAATTTTTCATTTGTTTAAAATGTAAGTACCTGTTCTTTATGTTTTAAATTAAATTATGGCTTTTCTTACCTATCTATTTACTCGATAAGTGAGCGTTTTTGGCAACAGACCTCTATATTTTTGGATTTTTGGAAATACGTCAATTGAGAAAAATATCCCAGTATCACCAAATGTAGCAAATATATTTATTCCTGTTTCGGAACTACATACCTGTGTGAATTGGCATTTTCATACTTAAAGTTAACGAAGACTAAACATTCTGTCCTGACTGAGTCCCATACTGAAGAATCATTATCATCATCTTTGTCAGGATATACACCTAATTATGTTTCCTTGGTAAGAGACGTGCAAACTCAGTCCTCCCATTAATGTAACGGAATAAAATAAATTCTAAATCTGTCTTCATCAGTAGCTAATTTGAATTAATAAATATTGTTAATAATTACTCATGTTGTTTTAATTCCCCTGGACGTGAGTTTTTTGGCCCGTTAAATAATTACGTTGTTTTTTACGTAGGTAGATATACAGGGTGTTTCAGTACAAAGAGCACTCCCGCGAGCTTTTGATAGATTAGCAAAAAATAAGTCTAAAAATCTTATATCATTCTTCCATGATAAATTTTCCTCGCCCAAAAAAAATCGCGAAAGTAAAATTTTATAATCAAATTATCAGTTGTACTGTGCAGTTTTATAACAAGTTTTTCAAGTTTACGAACCAACAGTATCACAATTTATACATTGTAATTGATAAAAAAAAATTAAATTATATTTTAAGTTAATAAAAATCTATCTTGAAAGTGTCAAAAAATCGATTTTTTTAGGTGCCGCCTGTATGGAATGAACTCGTAACTGCAAATATCAAAAGTTGGGTCTGGAAATTTATTTTCTTTATGGAGTGCTCGCAGGAGTGCACCTCGTACTGAAGCACAGTGTATAAACATAGTATGTATTTCACACCCCCCCTCGCCACTTAGACTATGCCTACCACAAGTCGATCGTGACACATTTTTAAGATAAAAAGTAGATCTTATGTACGCAAAGGTTGGCCACCCCTGGTCTAGATGATGAGCAGTTTGGGAAAACAATTATCTCCAGCTTGATGATGTGGCTTTTTTTATATTGTCATCTGTACGTAATGTATTTGACCTATATTATATATGTGTGCAGACTGTGTGTAACTTTTTTGTCAATGAGTACAATTTACAATTTATGAATATGGGCATAGACACACATTCATAAAACTAAACAAATTCTCTCGTAAGAAATCAAACATTAATCAATATGGAGCTGACAATATCTGTTATCCTGTTTTTTCCATAGGAGTTGGATCACATACATTATTTAGAGTTTTTCAACAAACTGATGTCAAAATTATCTATGTAAAAAAAACAACAGTGTTAGTGATTGCATAATATTACAATATAATGCAATGTAATAAATTTTTATAAACTGTAGTAGCACAGTTTAAAAATTGACAGATTACATTTACTACATAGTATTCTGTATGTTATTTCTTTATTCTTATATTAGTAATAATAATCTTTTTCTTATCATTTTCGCATATTTGTGTTTTAATTCTTTATTATATATCATGATTGTATCAAGATGTAAAGGTAAAAGTTAGGCATTTTAATTTTTTTCTAGAAATGACTGGAAAAAATATTAAAGAACATTTCATTTGGTAGTAATATAAGTAGAGTAATGAAAGGTTGTTTCATCACATATTTCATTTGGAAGTAAACATATTAACAATGTCTGACAATATGAAACTTTTGAAAGAACACACTTGCATGCTGTTGCTCTATCACTTCAAAAGTGGCCACAGCATAACAGAGACTCACAATTTTATCTGCAAGACACTTGTTAAAGTGTTTGTGGGCGACAGCCAGCTGTTGCAAATGTCAAAAGGTAGATAGTGCAGAAAGTGATGATCTGAATTTATTTGGCATCGCCATGGTGGAGTTACTTCCAACCAACATCACTGTCACAAACAAACTCTACTGTGAATAACTGGACTATTTGAACACAGAGATCAAAGACCTTCATCCGAAAATTGACAGTCTAATATTACCACAAAAATGTGCCAGCACATGGAGCAAAGATGATCTTTGAGAATTGGCCAGTCTGCACTGGGAGGTTCTGCCTCACCTTACAGTCCAGACTTAGTTCTAACTGACAACCATCTATTTTGCACTCTAGAACCATATTGCCAAACAGTTCAGTAACAATACCCAATGCTCAACACTTCAAAGAAAAATTCCAGTCATTGTATGCTCATAGGATTGAAAATTTGCAGCAAAGGTGGCAAGATGTGATTTGATATTGAGCAATTAATTCAATGATTACAGTTCAGTCTGGTAGGGTGATTACCTACCAGACTGAACTGTAATCATTGAGTTAATTTTCAGTAGTTTTTTTTCAAAATGTCTAAATTTCATTTTTACAGCCTGATATAACAAAACCTAGATATAGTTTTTAACAACATAGGGTTTTTTTTGTTTAATCTTTTATATGTATATTAAATATGTTATTTGTTATTAAAATATATTTTTTATAGGTTTATAGCTAAACAAGGATTAGATAAAACTTTTTATGAATGTGATACACACATGTGGCGATTAGGTGACAGAGAACTTCCATGGGGTATAAAATTAGATGGAGGAAGTGATTGGTTAGCATTAAGTTATGAGTTTTCTGTTTATATTACTAAAGGAGATGATGGTTTGTTACAAGGATTAAAAGTTTTGTATCAGTATACTTTACTGCCAGGAGAGGTATGTTACCTGAAAAATTCAGTAAATTTTTTATTTCAATGCTTAACTATCAATAAAATATTTTATTTTATGAAAGATAAATGTCATTTTTATTATTTTTTTAAAAGTAACTTACAAATATTAAATTAATATCAGAAATATTTTTTAAATTTCAGTCTTTTTTTCATACTATCATCCAAAACAGTATATACTGTGATACAATAATTGATAATAATTTACATGTAACAAATTGGAAGAGAAAACAAGGTTGTAAATGCCAGTATAAGCATATTGTAGATTGGTGTGGTTGTTCTCCTAATGATTTCAAACCAGAAGATTGGCCTAGGCTTCAGGTAATTACATTTATTAAATTATTATTTCATAAAGAATGTTCTAAAAAATTACATATTATTTTCAGTCCACAGAGGACCGTCCATTTTTCTTTGCTAGAAAATTTGAACCGATAATTAATCTGCAGGTTATTAATCAAGTGGAATTATGGATAAATAGTCCTTATAATAGAGGTAAATAAGAAGTTTAATTTAAAATATACAAATTAAAACATATGAAATTAAATTTAGCTATAGTAATTTTTTTAAATAATATTTCTAATGCAAAATAATTTTAACAGTTTTTTTTTTTTAAAGTATGAAACATAAAAAGTTTAAATTCAAATTTGATGTTTTCATTTATTTTCTAAATTTATATTTAATAACCCCAAGAAAGAGAAATTAAAATCAGGTAAATGTTTTAGACAACATTCATTTTCAATTATCTTCAGTAGAAAGAGTTTAAAACAAATAATAGAACTTAAGTATGCAATAATATGCAGAATAAAATCAAATGTATAACATTAGTAAAGATAAAAATTAAATTTTTTAATTTCTGAAGACAAATTCGCCCAAGTAGGGATCACCATTTATTGCTTTTGCGTTCTAGACGATATATTTCTGGCAACCGACCTTCCTTTCTAGGCTGTTAGCTGCCAAAAAGTTAAAAAAGTCATTTAAAAACACAAAAAGTTTCCAATTAAAAACACAAAGATTTTCTAAAATCAGAACTGGTGTTATACGAACGTCTTTCTTATTACCATCTGTACCTTCTCGGGGGTGTTTCGACCTTTTATACACGGGCATTCTAGACGGAAATATATCGTCTACAACGCGAAAGTAATAAATGGTGATCCCTATTTGGGCAAATTTGTCTTCAGAAATTAAAAAATAAAAAAGAACCATCAGACGAAGAAATTACGAATAAAAATAAAAATTAAATAAATTATATAGAAGTGTAGTAAATGATAAATACCAAACATAAAATTAAAAGTCAAAATTATTTGAATATAAATCTTCAGTTATTAGAAAATAGGCTCACTTTTCTTCAATTAAGATTCATTTTCTTGAATTTATAAATTTGTAACACAGATTAGATGAAATGATTAAAAATTCTTCTTGACTAATGGGAAAAGTATCTAAAATAATAACTAAGATTTGTAGACAGTAGACATCCAAAAACTTTTCTGATATTTAATTAGTTTTCAATCAGTAATAAACTTGCTTATACCTTTCAAATTAAAAGATACATGAAAAAGAACCTTTACTTACTGTATTTTTTCACTAATGAAATTAAAATTTTAAGCCACTTACTAGTGAAGAATATTACAATCTTTTATTATATTCTTACAAATAAATTAAATAGATAAATCTGTCACAAAATTCTGATATTCATTACAATCCTTATTGTGAAAAATTGCATTGCTTTCTAATATATATATATTATGTATGGATGGGACTAATATCGGTACCCACCCTGAAATAATTTATTTGAGTCTATTTTGTATTGACCATTATTAGGGATTTCTTTAAATATGAATTATTTGTCTGCCAAGTAATTATATGTTCTTACTAAACTTTTTTTGCTTGTTTTTTTTACTGTAAATTGATTCTAAATTTTAAAAATTAGTTTGTATAATGATAAAATATACAGATAACATCCACCCCACTAAAACAATGTTCTGCCCCACCTCTGCCCTCCCAGAATGAAAATGCTAATTCCATTACTGATATTATGTGCTTTCAGGTTTATTATTGTTATTTATAAATTTCATTTTGTAAATACATTAGGAATGACTCTGTTTGCAAGCCAGTGTATTATTTTTATTAATTTTTATAATTTAATATCTATTAAGAAAATAGATTTTTATATTGTATTAATTTATTCATTTTAATCAAGAAATCAAATTGATTTTATAAATATTTAAACTTTCTTTTACGTGTTCTTCCATCTTGTTTCAAGATGGTTTCAGATGTTGTTTCAGATCTTAGCTTAAATGTATTCAAATATATACAGCAAATAAATGACTTGATTCAATGTGTTATGCATGTGTAAAGATTCTTGGTAAAAATTCTTATACTCAATGATTACAATAAATTTAAATAAATTTCGTTATTTTAAAGAGTCTGTCAGTTTTAAAGTGGTAACTTTGGTCCACAATTTTTCTCAGAAAGAAATTTCTAATATTGGACACTTTGAGTTTAGTCTGTTACAAAAGTATAGGAACACCATAAATTTTGTGTTTTATCAAAATTGATTTTGAAATTATTACTGGAATATTATTATTTTTATCATTATTTCAATTTTTTTATCACGTTTTTTACATTTCATAAAGCAGCATAATTTTTTTTTCCCACAAATATTTATTTTTTTATGTGTTACAAAAGTATAGGTACACCACTTAAAAGTCTCTTAAAAATTAATTTATCATAATAATAATTAAAATTATCGTGACTAGGGTGAGATGTCATCATTTTCAACTGTTCTGGTGGCTTTTTTGAATGTTTTATTTAATATTATATAAACATTTTCAACAATGCCTCATGGAACAGTACTTTAGGAGCAAGAAATACATAAAATTTATTATTTGAGTGGTTCAGGCAAGTCTTAGAGACAAATTGCTGTTGCTGTAAATAGATCTACGAATGCTATTCAAAATGTTTTCCAACAAGGTAAAAATTATGGGCAAAAAAGGAAGTCAGGATGGCCTAAATGTTTAATATCTGGGAATGAGAGACAAGTTTTGAAGCTTATAACTAATAAAAACATGTCAACAAGGCAAGCTGCTGCTGAATTACCAATAGATGTATCTCATACTACTGTTTGGAGAACTTTAAAAAACAATGACAATGTAAAATATTTAAAAATGAAGTTGAAACAATCTTTAACTGCCCAAACACAAATCAATGCATTTAAACTGGGCTAAAGACAAGCTGGGATGGACTGAAGAATGGCAAGAAATAATGTTTAGTGATGAGAAGAAGTTTAATTTAGATGGCCCTGATGGGTTTTCATATTATTGGCATGATTTAAGAAGAGAAAGCTGAGTTAAAATAAGTCAGCAGCAAGAGGCTGGGTCTGTAATGATTGGGGGTGGTTTTGGAAGTAAATGTGATGGATGGGGAAGTAAAACTGATTTAGTGTTTGTTGACAAAAATATGATTACATTTGGTGCATTATTAATTGGAGGTCATAAATGGTAGTTTCAACAAGATAATGCTCCCATTCATGCCTCAATGTCAATGAAAAATTGGTTTAAAAAAGAAAATATTGATGTAATTGACTGATCTTCATGTAGTCCAGATTTAAATCCATTGAAAATTTATGGGGGATTTTAGCAGCCATTTTTATCAAAATGGGAAACAATATGAAATTGTAAATCAATTGAAACTTGTAATAATGGATACATGGGATGAAATTAAGAATGAACAATTAAAAAAATTAATAAACTCCATGCCTAACAGAATTTTTCAAGTAATTGTAGCCAAAGGGGGCAAAATCAAATATTGTGTTTAAAATATATTTAAAATTTATTTTTATGTAATTTTAGAAAGTGTACCTATACTTTTGTAACAAGCAAAAAGTGAAAACTGTGATAACTTCTGTTATATTATTATTAAAAGATAAAAAGCTTGAAAATGATATTTTTGTAATTGTTTTAAAACATATAAAACTGTTTTCTATAAAAAAAAAATTTAAATAAATTTTGAAAAATCACAAAATTTGTGGTGTTCTATACTTTTGTAACAGAGTGTAATTATTAAATTGTGAGTATCAAATTAATAACTTTAATAACAGTTGCTTGCTTTATCACAGTGCACTATGCTTAATTGAATTTTAACTTGCATAAATAGTCTGGTATACATTACCACAAACAAGTACAGTAGAGCGTCGAAAAGTGGAACCAATTGGGGACTGGGGTCCTTCCAGTTAATGATTTGTTCCAGTTTCCGACTTTGTATGAAAAAATACATTAAACTGTCCGATGTTCAAATTTTTCTCCGTTGCGTATCGCTTCCTGTTGAATTTTTCTCCGTTGCGTGTCGCTTCGTGTTGAATTTTCGTCGATTTTAAGCCTAACGAAAATTTTTATAATAATAATCGAGGCTATCGTATCGTTAAAAATTATTTCTGCATTTTGTACAAACAAAATAAATATATTAAAGAATATAAAAAACATGAAAATTATACTTTAGAAGTAAATTTAGTATCAAAAACATTCGATTCAGCACGACACAGTCCGACTGAAAATCGTTCCACTTTCCGGCCATTCCACTAACCGACGTTCCACTTATCGACGCTCTACTGTAATTCACGTTAATGAACGTGTTAATATACATGGTTTAATTTTAAATATCAAAATTACACAACTTTTGTCAGCAGACTATCTTAAAAACTAATCAGATTTCTAAATATTTCATAAATTTAAATTTCAAGAACTTTTCTAAACTAACTAAAAGTTTTTTCTCCTTTCTTTTAACATAGCAAGAATCTTTAAAAATTTCTTGCTAAAATTAGTGATAATTTTTAATTTGAATAAAGGATAATTATCAACAATTGGAAATAAAAAAATTGATTACTTATATATAATTTTATACATCTTTTGAAACTAAAAACTTTTTAAAATTATATTTTTGTTTGAAAAAATTGTTTAAATATTTTTCAGATATTGGGAATATTTTAGAAGTCCCAAGTATGAACTCATATTGGCAAAATGATTATCATTATAGAGAAAAATCGCCTTCACCAGATGATTCTCGGTTATCTGTGTATGACAGTTTTTCCCGGTTAGGTACAAGACAGCTTCAGAATGCATTACAAACTTGTAAATTGACAGCAAAAAAAGTACAAGAAGCAACTATTTATATGGATAATGATGTCTTTAAGGTTGAGTATTTTTATTTTTTGTTAATGAAAAAATACTTTTATTGTCTATTACTAAAATTTATTTTAAAATTAATAATTTATTTTCTGGTATTGTTTAGCTATAATTTGTTGCTAAATTTAACAGGTAATTAGTAGAAGTAACAACAATTATTGCTACTAAATATTTGGGTGACACTTTTCAAAATAGACACACTTAGATGATAAAAGTTAAATCTTTGACTTAAGCTTTATTCTTTCTTTAAAGCTTAAGTCAAATAATTTTTTTTCCCTATTCCTGTTAAGCACTGTTAAGATTTTATATAGTTTCAATAGAATTAGTTTTACAAGAAATGCATTTGCCTGTGTATTTTGTAAGAAACTTTCAGATATTGTTATTAAAATGATCAAGTTTGGCCATAAATTTTTTCTTCAGATAACTATTGATATGTAAAATTTTAAGAATTTAAATAAATAGTTATTTAAATTTTTTATCTGCTTATGCTTTTGATAAATAATAGAATTTAGTACAGTAGAACGTCGATTATCTGAGCACCGATCAACTGAAACATCGGTTAACCGAAAGCATTCTAGTCAAACTGTGTTGTGCTGAATCAAATGTTTTTGATACTAGATTAACTTCTAAAGTATAATTTTTTTTTTCTTTATATTTTTCAATATATTTATTTTGTTTGTACAAAATAAAGAAATAATTTTTAACTATACAGTAGCCACGATTATTATTATAAAAATTTTTGTTAGGCTTAACGCCTAACAAAAATTGACGAAAATTCAACGTGAAGCGACATGCAACGGAGAAAAATTTCAACATGGGATATACTAATATACTATATTAATAATGTATTTTTTCGTACGTAATCGGTTATCCGAAAAACTGATTTTCTGAACAACCCCAGTCCCCAATTGATTCGGATAATTGATGCTCTACTGTAGTTAAAATATATAAAAATAATATAAGCTTGAATAAGCAAATATTTTCAGACTCTTCATTAAAGGCTTATTCAGGTACAAATAAGATTTAAACAGAATGTTTTGAACAGTCAAAGATTAAATCTTATATTAAAAGAAAAAGTTAAATTCTTAGTAAATTTTTAAATTGTTCAAATCTGTTTATTCTGTTTGTACTTGAAGAAATTTTATTTCGAGGACTTCAATCTTTAAAGTTTTTATCAAAAATACTATAAATACAAAAAATTTATTTAAATAACAAATATTGTAGTATTTTTATTTTAATTAGAAAATTATAAATTTAAATTTTGAATGTTGTTAATTTTATTTGAAATTATTAATAAAAAATATTAAAAAAATCTTTAAAATAGATTAATAATTTAATTAAATATTTTCACAGGGAATTCTTGTTCTTTATGAAGCCACCATACCTAATGTAGAACAACCTGTGATTTTAGAAACCCATATTCAACCAATTCAGTATTATACTGTGCATAAAGCATTTGGACCAACTGGTAGACTAAAATTTTTACAGGTATTATTTATAATAAATGTTACAAATATTATATTGTCATATTAAATTTATTTTAAAATGTATTAAATGTAAGATGATGTTCAACTATGTAAAAATTATATAATTTTTTCAAAATGAAGTAAAAATAAAATTTTAGGGGGGGAAAAAATGTTGATTATTTGTATAATTTATTGTATTAAGTTTACATTTATGTTATTTTATTTTGAACATATTTTTAACTGTTTATAATTAAAACAAATATATTTCTTAAAATAAGAATAATTAAACTGTCAAATACCATATAGTTAAGAAAAAGCTATAGGCAATGCAACCAAAAAACACACTTAAACAGATATTTAACACAAGACTAACCAAAACAAGCAATTATTTATTGTGATATCATTGCAATGCAGGCTACAATTTTTAATTATCTTTTAATTTAAAAAAAAAAAAGTGATTTCAAGTCCAGATTGGAAGTTCATATATAGTTAATTAGCTCCCAGACCTGTAAGCTTTCAATAGCTGGTGTCAATTTTAGTAGTGTCTCACTACTTTACATCCTACTTCTCCTGATAACAATTGAGTCATGCTGGTCATCTAACTAACTTCATTCTGGAGAAAATTTTGAATTGAAATCATGTGACTTCAGTTTAGAAGTTTGTATATAGTTAATAAGGGCCTCTGGTTTCCAAGTTTTCCTTATCTGCTCTCGATTTTCATCTAACTTCATTCTTGAGATTAATGAAAGACAGACAGACAGTGGGAATTTGTAGATCTGCAATTTTCAAATTGCAGCCTAATAATTGTAATTAGAATTGATAAGATTCGTTTGCATTAAAAATTATAAACATCAAATTTTGAATTAAGGAAAGAAAAATGGATATATGGATGTTGTTTTTATATGAAAGTAAGAACAAATTATGAGATGATTTGAATGTAAGATAAAATATTTTTTGACATAAAACTTAACTAAAAATATATACGCTTTCTATTATGTTCTAAACAATGGTACAAAGCTTGAAAAATATCTTAAAATATAGGAATACATTAATTAAACCAAAAAATAAATGTTTTCTGGTTACTTCAACTAAAGTTGAAGAACTTACTTTACTTCACTTGGTTACTTCAACTAAAGTTGAAGAACCAGAAAACATTTAATCAAAAATCTTTGATCCTCTTTTGGTCATCTTCAGTTAAAGAATACAATAAATGGGATAATCATCTTATTTTTATTTAAAATTATAAAATTTTTGGTTTTATTAGAATGGTGTGAAGTTTTGTGAACTTTTTGTATAGATTGATATATTTATCGTTATTGAGATCTATTATGAATAGTAGTCTGAAAATGAGTTTTTCTGGTCTGCTATTAATAGGAATTTTTATTTTGGAGACAGTGAAAAATGTCTCTTTGTATAATTAATTTTTTTTACTTGTTATACTTGATATTTTGTATTTAGACTCAGTGATGTACTGGGTACAAGGTCCAGACTAAAGGGGTTTGATTGAGAAGGTCCATACTGAATTTGGTGACATAGACACTGTTCTTGCTGCATGTGATCTTCCATTGTCTTAAAGGAGGATGATTCCTGAAATGCAAAAACCTGATCTTTTTTGTCAAATTGCAGCTTTCAGTCTTGTTATTGTGTCACAGTATATATTGGCATTTATAGTTCTACTTTCTAGGAAGTCCAGCAACAGCACCTCTTTGGCATCTTAGAATACTGTGAGACGATTCTTGCCTACTTACTGGACCACCTTGAATTTCTTTTTGGCCAGGGAACTTGGATGTTTCCATTTCATGAAGGAAATTTTGAATCCAGGGTAAAATGGCCCAGTTTTCATTTCTCATTATAATTCAGAATAGAAAAGAGAAACTAGTTTTCTTCCTACTTTTGTACTGCAAGAGATATTGCAAGCTGATGCTTATTCTAGCTTTCAGTGATCAGTGCTGATCTGCAGAGGGACCCTTTGTTCCAACACTTTGCAGGAATCTAGCACATTGTAGATCATGTGGTGTTCTTGGGTTTACTCAGTTCTGCAGTGATATTTTCTGCAGTCATCCATCTGTTGGCACAAATCATGGTTTTTACTCTTGCAATGGTATCCTCTGTAGTGGCTGTTGTTGACCAGCCAGGTTACTGCTTGTCTGTGACAGTCTCACAACTATCATAGAACTACTTGCATCATTGCTACGTCATTTGCTTTGACATTATATCCAGTCCACTAGCCACTTTTGAATTTCAGTGCCTCTTGTACATGTGCTCATTCATAATGGACAACTGCCCTCATTTTATCCTCTGTCTATGTCTACAACAAATCTGTTTGCCTTCTTGTTTCTTAGCATATTGGGTGCATATGCTTTGTGCATTCACAATAACTTCCAACTACTGCCACTCATGTACAGTACAACATGCATCCTTACAGCGAAATGCAGCATATGTCAAGAAACTGATGTCTTTACCAGTACATGGTAATTTTTACCCTATAAGTACACAAATTCCAAAAATGTGGATACGGAAAACTAATTTTTATACCATCCTACATATGTTTCCATAATATCAAAAGATAGACATGTTAAAAGTCTAAATATGTACAAATTGGTTTATTATTTATAAAGAACTCAAAACTGACTTTTATTTTTTATTCTATATCTAGGTTGGATCACATTTTGATTTAAAAGAACAGGTATTTAGAAATTTTGGATCCATATTAGGACCATTTTCAGAACCTGGTGCAGTTCATAAATGGGGACCTGGCCAGGCTTTCTCAGCAACATTTGTTTGGGTAGATTCAACAAATACTGTGGCTGGTTCTTATGAAGTGAAGATTGAAACAGGTGTACAGGTAATAAATTTGTAAAATATTTGCTTTGTTTTTACTGAAAATTTTTATCAAAATAGTTTAGTTGTTTATGAATTTCATTATTAAATACAGCCACTCCTCACTTAAGACAGAGTTCTGTTTCTGTGTCTAAATTGTTAAATGAGAAGCTTAATCATTTTTGTTTATTCTAGATAAAGAAAAAGTATAAAGGAAACCTCAACTTTATAACTCTGTTTTACTTTGCATCTCTTACATATTACAGAATATAAAAATACTCAGCAAAAATTATAAAAATGATGTACCAAAAAAATAAAGTTCATTCATAAAAAAAAAAAGATATTCAGATTAATATTTTAGTTATTGAATCGTTTAAATGGGATGCACAATAAAGTACAAATTTATAAATTAAATATGTAGTCTTGGGGATTGCAAATGCATCTCATAGTTGAATCATGACTGACTATTGGCACTAGGCTACAAGATTAAAGGAAATACCCTGCACTAGAGAGTTGGTCATACCAACTCATTAAACAGATAGGTCTTTAAGTGAAGAGTGGCTGTACCAAAATTTGAAAAATGTATATTTAATTTAAAATGTTAAAATTAGAGCAATTTTCCTTCAATTATTCTACAGTTATTGTTTGATAAGATGCTATGCAGTTGTATTCAGAGAATTGTGTTGACAAAATATTTTTGAGATTCAACATATCTCAACGTTACAATTCTTAAATTTGTAAAAGTGATTGTAATGTTGAAGATTTAGATAGTTGTAAACTATCAGACATTTTGGATAGATATTTAAAATTTGTGTTAACTTACATATATTGTGAAAAATATTTTTAAGATTAAGGTCAGGTGAGGTAATTGCATCTTTTCGTAATATCAACCAGTCAAAATTAAGCTGATACAATACATTGATTTTATAGCTGACTACAGGTATTGATAGTATTTAAGCTGAATGCAACAGTGGTTTGAAAAGTCTGGATAAATTTGATCTTTTCTTCTGACATGGTGCATGTACAGCAATTTTTGTATTTAAAATCCAGTATTTCTGATACAATATTTAGATAAATAGTGTAGAATGATATGGGCATGCATATGCTTTGTCATGTCAGGCTAGAGCAAGGGTCACCAAACCTTTTTGACTGTTGACCCCTACAAGTGTTTGAAACCTCACATTTACTCCCACCAAAAAGTTTGTGTTACAAGCAAAACAAAACACTTACTATTTTAATACATTTCTTTAATTTTGCATTTTTTTTTTCATTTATCGTATATTTGTTAATAATAATTTTTGTAACTGACAATCAGTGAGACAGATAAGCTTGATCCTTAGCTCCCCCTTATCTTTAGCTTGATAATCGACCCTTGGGGTCGCTATCGATCACTTTGGCAACCCCTGGGTTAGAGAGTTGTATCTACTCGTGAAACTGTGATCATTAGTGTAAGTGAATCTATGCCAGTGAAGTGAATGCATCCTCCTTAGCTCTACAGTCCTCTACATACATACATACATCTTGAGATGAGTCTGTGTGGAGCAGAAGAAAATACCATGCTAGCATTATTGTGAAGTTTTCAACAAAACTCAAGTGTATGCACCCACATTACATTGAACAAGTTACTGTCAACTTTGATAAATACAAGTAAAAGTTTATGTACCTTGTCAAAAAGAAATCTAGGGGAACACTTGTGTTTTTTGAGAGTTAAATTATAATAAATAATGCTGATTTTTATCATTGCCTTTTAGTGTGCCATAATTACTTAATTTGCTACAACCATACTTGCAGTGAAACATACTGAAGTCTGTTTACAAAATAAAGGTTACTGTCACAGCTATGGTCCACTTATCCTGGCATTTGCTTTTATTTGGATCTTCCTAATTATTACAGTGGAGCACACTTACCTGCATTAGTGTGGATAATTAAACTCTCCTGCATTATTTAAAAAACAAATATTCTGGTTCAAATAATACTTGTGATATTCATGACCTTTGCTATAGCACTAGGTAAGTTATTCCAGCAATTGTTTTTTGGAATTAGGTAATCTCTGCCTAACTGGCTGAATCTTTCAAATTCCAGAATTGAGGGTGCACTTACCAAGCCTGAACTTAACTAATTCTTGAAATTGATCATATTTCATTTATCAATTTTAACATTTTGTTTAAAAAATTAGATCTTAATATAATTATTGTAATGATTAAATAAATATGATTTTCTAAAACTTTAACCTTAATTCAGGTTCTCTATCATAAACCTATTTTTCGCCAACCACTTCGCCCTGGAATCTGGACATTGCAGCTGTTATATAACTGGGTAATAGTGGCAGAAGCACAATTTCTAGTAACACCTTTATCATATTATAATGGTCACAAAGTAGGCAGCGAACAAGCAAAATTTCTTCACAATGGGCCTGGACAGCGATATGTCGATCATGATTTTTCCAGCGTAGAGATTCTTTTGGGTTACACCAATAAAAGTACCGTGTTGAGACAGGCATCTGCCAACTCTCGTCGATACGGCAAAGACTTGGAGGAATGGATTGATTCGTTGGTGGCACAATTTTGGACGGTACAGAACACATGTTTTCTCGCACAGCCACAACATCCGACGGGTGGCGCGGTGTGTCTTCGGCTGGACCTCGATCCCTGCCACATGACTACTTGGAGTTCAAGATCCCCGGATCCAAAGTCAGATATAAGGCCATCCGAACAGAAGAATAAAAGCGAGAAGAAAGTTAGCTGAATAGAGTAATAATAAAATTATCACATGTACAGTTTTTTAATCACAAATTGTTTATATAACTATACACATTTAAATATATTATTTACATATAATTATACATATTAAAAAAATATTGACTTTTGTATATCATCTCAATGTGAATACACAATGGAATTTTCTCTTATACATAATTTGGAATGACACAGATAAGAAGTTTAGTTTAGTTCTGTTTGTCTGATACTATTCATATCACTATAGTAGACAATCAAATATTTGAAATAATTATAAATATAGGTTCCTTTTGAAAATTTGTTGGTTTTATTGCAAATATAGTGCTAAATTTATTATTATTATTATTATTATTAATGCAAATTATAATTTTGTTAATAGTTTTTCAGAATTGATATTTCTTGTTGTTGATGGCACATAACCCACGAGATTTGCTATTATTATTCAGTGAAAGATTTAATTTTAAATGTTTGCTATTCCCCAAATATAGCGTGCAGGTAAGTGGGAATGTCTGCAAATAATTTGATTCTTATGTTTCAAACAATATTTTCACATTTAACTTTTCCAAGTTGAAAAAAATTTAAGATTTTCAGTTTTCAAAATAATTTTGTTTTATTCTAGTAAAAATACTATTTTAAAAAAGTACAGAATTTAATTATAATTTAGAAAACAGCTCATAAATGCTTTTTAAAATGTGCCATGTTTATTATGAAAGTTTGTTTTTTATTATTTGGATAGAGGAATGTGCCATAGATTAGCCAAGAATAAACAAGCTATTAAAAGAAAAAAAAAAATTACAAATATATCAGGGAATAATAAATTTGCGATCAGCGTTTTCATATTTTTCAAATAAGATACGAATAATTGGATATGACGACACAAATGTAAAAATGTAAATAACGCCATAATGTATGTAAAAAAAATTGTTGTATTTTTGTCTTACGTTTAAAGTTAGTTTTTAAATTAGATTATTAGAAGGAAAACATTAAGGAAAATGTATTTAACTTAATAATTAAATTTATAAACAATGATTTATACGAAGAGGGGGGAAATGTTAAAATTTCAAACTGTTGAATCCAAGAATTGCTTTTAAATATTAGAATAAAATATATTTATAAATAGAAACAGTTTTTTAATATTGCATAATATATAAAACTGAATATAAATTAGCTCAATGCTTTTGAATTTTGTGCGAATTGGAGTAAATTTCTTCTATAAAGAACAATTTTATAGACAATGCTTTACATTCACTTAGCTTACAATCTTTTCCACACTTGAAATGATTTATTTCTAGGTGTTTTTTCATTTTCATTTATTATTTCCATTTGCAATAATGTAAGCTGCTGATCTATCTAAAGATTTAATTAATTGGGTCATGTTTAGCTTGTTTCAAAAGTTTAATTTTTGTTAAATTGACTTATAAATCTGTCACAAAACAAAATAAGAATGTAAATTTGAGGCACCGTATATTTGAAATTCTTCATTTTTACGTTTTTAAACCTTATCTGCTAATTATTAAAATAATAATTAAAGGAATTGAATATTTTAAAATCATTTTTCACATTCCACTTAATCTGTATTTGTGCCAATCTTTAGTTAATTGCTCTGACTGTTTTAGTAATTGAAAATTACTAGCAAATTCTTCATTTTTATGTCATGTTTTCAAAGATCTTTTATCTTTATTGTCATAGAGTTTAATGTAATTTGGATGGTTACGAAAACTGAATCGAAGCAACAAAGTTATAAGTTCATTAGATATTGTTCTAATTAATAAAATATTAAGAAATCTTTTGATATTCTATCATTTGTAAGGGCAGTTTTGCATATTTAAAAGTTAAAGTGCATTTAATTTTATTTCTTACTCAATCCTTAATTATGTTTTATTTGTATTTAATAATTATTTATTCAATAATAATATGTTTATATTCTCAGAAAGAATATTCAAATGTTTTAAGAATGGAAATGTGGTTAGATGGCCGGATCAGAATTTTTATTTTCTCGTTTCTGTACGGAGCAGTATCTTAAAATTATACACGTGGAAGGATAAAAGTTTAAGAAAAGAATCTAGTCCGACATCTATTCATCTGCTTAACAATATTTTTTCATTGTATTGGTGAGCATGTCCATTTATTATTATTCAAATATTGCTTTCTTATATCATATCTTCCTTCTTACAAGTATTTTCAATTAGATCTGTGTTAGTAATTTTCATCTCCCTTTCAAACAGATTCTTCTCTTGTTATAGTGATAAATTCTAAGAAAGATAGTGAAAAATCCTGAATTAAACTGTAAAATTAATAAGACGGCCTTATTTTTCCGGCAGGCACAGGTTCCTTACTGTGTACAGTTACTCTCTCTGTATTTTCTACGTAGAACTATGTCCTACGCACATAATAGTCTCGTGACACGTGACGAATAAGGAACCCGGGTCCAAAGTTGGGCAGTGAATTGGCAAGAAAACATTTGTCATTTAATTAAATATTTGTGCTGGGAGAATAAGGTGGTCTTATTAATTAGTGTTGGAAAAACACTAACTTCGGGTATCACAAATTTCTCTAAGTCGAATTCGTTTATCTGCTGCTTAAAGAAATTTGCAGTGCCTAAAGGAAGTTTTCTCATAATTTTTCTTAGACATTTTTCATCTCGGCATTGCCGAATTTTCTTTATCAACAATGAAAGTCATTTCGTTAACAATACGCTTTGTAATTATTTATTGTTAATAGTTTAAAAGTATATTTTTTTAATTTATTAGAACGATATCCAAAGCAATTATACAGTTAGGAAGTATAATTTTGTTTGTTAAATACCATATTTACTCAGTCTAATTTCGTTAAGAAAAATTTAATTTTCGAAATGTTTTTTTAGCAAGCGGAATGTGAAATTAACTTTCCTACTTTAATTACATCGTTAAATTTGAACGAACAGATTTGTATTTAATTGCCATTCGCTAGAATTATGGCAGAATGATGCTATAACACAATAAAAAATAAATAAATAAATTGACAATAAGGCCAAAATATTTGGAACAAATCTCTGTTTCTCTTCGTGTATTTCCCAATTAAATCTCATTTTAGGATTTCGTTAAAGCAACGCTTCGATTATACGAATCGACGTGGTGTAAGCTCTGATTACCAGAGCTTAATTTCAATTTTTTTAATAGAATTTTGTAATCTGTAAATTCGGCCCATCACTTCTCGTTAGGTTAAGTGTTCTAAATACTATTTCTGGTGCATAATCCACTACAACACGCAATAAGCTCTGTGTATCACGCACCAAGTTAAATATTCCCGAATAATCCGAACAATTTTTTCCTACACGTGACTCGATTTAATAACGATAATTGTAATTAATTAAATTTGCTTTCTTAAGTATGTATTTGTCTGTGTACAGTACATATAATTAGATGTGGAGAAAATTTGGCGGGAGTTAATAATCCCGGAAAAATTTGCTCAAAACGTATGCATCCGATTTACATCGCTTTAAGTCTCCCTTATCTCTCCACTCTGTAACGCTTTTTTTCTCTCCAGAACTTTAATAAATACTTTGTACAATGTTAAGGTATTATAGATTAACCTTCCAGAGATTGTGTTTAATTAAGAAAAATGGAATTTTATTATTGTTTCGGATTAGTTTTTAAGACGTTTGTATACATATATAACAATAGGTGGTTTGTTTCCGATAACGATGCGTATAGAATTTTCCATGTAAATATTGTACGTACGAGAAATTGTGATGTATCAAATATGGTCACAAAATGTAAGAATTTTTTACATAATGATTTAAAACAAAACCAAAAAAAAGAAAGAAGAGAGAATTAATTTTACAGAACTGCGTGCACGTTTCTATAAATAAAGTGCCTTTTCTGTAATGGCATCGTTTTACTTTCCACGCTGTGTAACATAGAAACTTTTCGCAAACAATACAGAAAACATTTCGAATGTATTGCAATAAAAGAAAAATTTACAAAAAATAAACTTCGCCTGTTTTCGTTTCTATATCAGTTCAATTTTCAGCTTGTTTACCATTCTCTTGGCGTGAAGATAGGCCTCTTCCTCCTCGTGGCTAGGCTCGTATCTTCTTTTACCGTCCTCTACGCGTAAACCAGATTGGTAAACGTTCAAGAACCTTTCGGCCTCTTCCAGAAAAATTCTGGAATTTCGGTCCTGCCGGAATCCTTTCCTGGTAACCAAATTAACTGAAAACGTTTCCCGAAATTTAACTTCTTGTCGGAGATTAATCATTAAATTACAAAAACAAAATACCAATCTTTTGAAGGAGGTAACAAACGAAAAATACACCAGCGATTACGGCCATTCCGGTTAACGTGTAGTTAAAAAAGTTGGATTGTCGGAATCGATCCATGGTGGTGGCATTTCTCTGTAGCTCGAAAAACTAGAAATCCAACACCGGAAATTTATTGTTACAACATCGACGTTCTTAAGTTTAAAAGCGGTAGTGTGCCAAACCTTTTCTAGAATATCCTTCTTGGAATCGGATTTGTCGGGTACCACCACAATAGGAGTCGCGTGACTTTGATAATACTCCTTGGCCCATTCTTCGTACATCTGGTACTCCGGAAACCATTCCACCGATCTTTTACTTCTTACGTTTAAAAGTTCGTCCTTGTCTGAAAGTATCGCGAGCGAGATTCGTCATATTTCAACTTAATTTATAAAGTAAATCAGCCCAACAGAGCCGGGATCGAACCCGCGACCAACTGGCTGGACACGGAATTTTCCGGGTTTTCTTCGCGTTAGTGGCACCTAAATAGAAACAATTTCCGGTCGTGGGTTCACGCCTGACCAACTGGCTGGCTACGTGGTTTTCCGGATTTTCTTTACGTTGTAACACTTAAATAAGGGCCAGTTTTCCGTAGAAGGCCCTCCCGGGGCATCCCCTCGACACGTATATAAATAAGTAAACCTTACCGTCCGTCAAATTGGAATGAAAATCTTCCTTGTAATACGATACCCATTTAGGATGACATTCTGTAAATATAAAGGTAAGATATTTATCTAATGAATTTAATTATCATTAAGTTATAACACGAAGAAAATAAACAATTTGTGCCCTATTTAAACGCACGAGGACTGGTGTTCGAGATGATCAAACGCGATCATCGCGATCCTTCAATTAATGCGCATCGCGATGATGATTAATTAATGCAAATAAAAAATTAATTAAATTCGCCATTTTACAGAATAAATGTATTTAAAATAACCTGGAAAAATGCAAATAAACGCCATTAAAGTCCGTAACATGATTGCTAAGCGCGATAAACTAAGGTGGCAACAATGTAATTGTTTATTATTCGAACAATTTTCGAATTGTTACGTCGTAATAATTAATGAAATTTAATTATTTTCACGTTCCTCCGGCCTTAATGAATTCGAAATTTAACTAATTTATGGAATGTTTGCATATTTTGCATTTGTTTATAAATTCTGTTAATGCCAGATTTGGATAAATTTAGTCGGAAAAGAAAAGGAAATTCCATTTTTTTTAAAATTTAAATTATCAAATAAAACATTAAACTTAATCACAACAATTTTCTTAAATATACAATTTTTAATTAAAAATGTACTCGACAGATGGCAGCCTTACTCAAAAGCCGTTTTGTCCGTTGACTTTAATAATTGTAAAAAATAAAAAAATTTATTTAAAAAACATTTTTATAATTACAAGGATTAAAATATAATTTAATTGTTTAAAGTTGAAAGTATGAAATACACAATTTAAAATAAAAAGAAAATATTGAAAAAAATTAAGCCGTTGTTTCCGCCCGGGATCGAACCGGGGACCTTGCGCGTGTGAGGCGCACGTGATAACCACTACACCACGGAAACCACTTGGTAAATTCTCTTTTAACATAGTATATAAAGAATAGTAGTGTTAAATTTAATTATTAATTGTACATTATTATTATTAAGCATATAATGCAATAATATAGTATACGAAATCATACTCAAAATAAATAGCGAGAGCCTAATTTATTATAACCTAAACAATGTAAGAATAATAAATTATATTGATAATGCAAATTTAATACGTCGAATATTTTTAAAATAATTTTTTCAGAAATAAAAAGCAGATAAATGACATTTTAAAAACACGTAATAATATGAAAACTGTCACATCACTATCGTCTGTACAAAGTTTACGAATTTTCGCCACCAGATGGAGACATCGATTTGGAAAATGATATTTTTTCCCCCGTCCTACTAACGATTCCTACTAAAATATTACTGTGTAATAATGATTGCTCGATGAAGGAATAACGCATTTACAATTTAAACTAAAAGATTTTACTCACGTAACGTAACATCATCAACTAAATATTTTCATGTTTACACAGAACGGAATTTAATTCTCGCTTATTATTATTTTATTATTTATTTTTATATTTAATGAGTATCGCCGCTACATAGAGGGAAGGAAAAGAGGGAGCGGCAGAGAGAGACTTTTCATCTTTATAAATTATAGATTCTATATTTTGTTTTAATGTAATTTAATTATATTAAATAGCTTTTCTCTCCCCTTAATTTTCTATTTTTAAATGAAATTGTTTCCGATTTTAACGAAAATATATTTAAATTCGAAATTAAAAACACAAAAATAAATTCATAATTGAATGTTTAAATGTGGAAAATGCTTTTTAAGTCAAGAAAAGTATAAAATTAGATAATTTTAAAATTAATATAATTCTTTTTTTCCTGTTATTTTTAAATTTGTTTTAAGTTAATTGGCCAATTTTTTTCGTATTTTTAACGCCGCCATATTGATTTTATTCTTTATTTACGCGAGAATTTATATTTTTCTACGCCACATTTTATATTTTATAGAATATTTCTCTAAAAATTTGTTAATATTTAGGTAAATTATTTTACCTTTTAAAGTAATCGAGTGAAAGGATGATGATGATGATGAGGAAGATGAGGACGAGGATGCTTTCGCTTTCCTTAAACTACTATTTATATTTTATATTAAAGAAAATTACAGTTTTTTTAAATTAAGAAATGAAGATAAAGATTAGGTTTGATGATAAACTAAAATATGATGATAAATTGATGATGATAAAGACTAAATTCTGATAATAAACTGATGATGATGATAAGTTCTTATAACAGTCGAGTGAAAAGATGATGCTTTGGATTCGTTTTAAAGTTTTCCTTTAATTAAAAACTCAACTATTATAAGAACTTATCATCATCATCATCAATTTACTACCAGAATTTAGTCTTTATCATCATTTCTTTAATTAATTAAAGATTAAAGAAACACTCAATAATTAATGATGCTAAAGATTAAATTTTGATGATGATCTAAAATTTTGATGATGAACTGAAAGTTTGATGATGAATTAAAAGTTTGATGATAAATTCGTGACAATAATTTGTGTTACTTGAAAAATAATGGAATAAAACGATGATACCTTCACTTCCCTTCTTAACCCACTTTATGATTTTTCATTTACGAAAGTGCTGTTTGTTTAATAAATAAAGATGATAAAGATTAAATTTTGATGATGATAATCAGTTTGTTATGTAATTTAAAAAATAATCGAATGAAAGGATGATGATGATGATGCTTTCACTTTCCCTCAAACCATTTTTATAATACTTTCATACATGAATGAAGAAAAGTACTGTTTTTTTAATGAAGAGATGATGATGATGATAAAGACTAAATTTTAATAATAAGTTATTTTAAAGATGATAAAGGTCGATGATGCTTCCACTTCTCTTCTTAAAAGTACTTTCTACGTCTTGTAATGAAGAAAAATGATGTACTTTTGATAAAGAGAATGATGATAAGTTGTGCTAAAGATGATTAAAGGTCGATAATTCTTCTTAAAACCGTTTTCTATGTCTTGTAAGAAAGGAAAATAATGTATTTTCGGTGAAGAAATGATGATAAAGACTAAATTTTGATAATAAACTTTATTGATAAAGGACATGACAAGAATTTTAATACTTTTTTTTTACAGAAAATTTATCATAAGTTTGATACAAAGAGAAAAGAACAGCTATTGATAAATCCTTTCAAACGAAGGGCAGTGCGAAGACCAATTCCAAGTGGGTCTATAGAAGGCAAAAAATATTTTGTTTTTTATTTGTTTGCATGGTTTTGTGTACATTCGTGATGAGGACACTTGGTGAAGTGACAAAAAAATGTAAAGTTTACTCGTTACTTATTTACTTATCTTTTATTTATTTATCATCCTTTCCGAGTGCTGGCCAAGAAGCGCATTTAATTATATCTAAAAATTTACTATTCTAAAGAATAAATAAAAGCCAAGTATAAGATTTAATGGTTGAAAAATACTAGAGTAAATTATCCAACTGTACAGCATCATAAATATTATGAAATTAATGGCTGTTGGAAGCGAAAGATCCTTGTCGTTTCTAGACCAGATAACGAAGAAACGTGTGGAAAAATTCACAAATTTTCCTTTTTATTTATTTATTTATTTATTTTAGACCTTCTACACCTGATAATTGGGCTTATAAACAGCGATCCGATCTTAAAAAGTATACGTAAAACACAGAATACAGTCAAACATAGATGCATATATAGTTTATAGAAGCCAATCAATAATTCTGTAAACGTACTTCAGCTAAGTTATAATACGTTTTGTATATACATATAAGTATCTTTTATATATATTTTAATCGTACAAAAACGATTTATTTCAATAAAAATTTGTCTGCATAGTCCTGATATAGAACTTATGCTCTAAAATAGAGCGAAACAAAAGCGAAATTTTTTTTTTTCTGTATACTGCATTTAAGAAACCTTTCCCATTTAGCACCTTTAACACATACGAGGAAGATATCTTCTTGTTTAATTATTTGGCTTTATAATGCTTTAAATTAAACATTTTAAAATGCTTAATACTGTATAATAAGTGTAAATCTGCATAGTATAATCTGCATTTCGAATATATTTTCAAAGAAAAAATTAATAATAATAATAATAGTGTTTTAAGAGACGATTCGAAGCTTCTCCATTTTCTTTTTTCTCCCTATTTAAATTGCTTTAGAGAGTTTCTTAAGTACTTCTTTGCACGATAGAATGTTATTTTATATATTATCATCTACTTTTTCTTTGTTTTAAGCTAGATCTTTTTCCTTTCAGACGAAGTTTTTTCTCTTGACTATTAGTTTTTTTTTTAAACATGAAACTCGTCGTGTGTCGTTAATGTGCGTAATGTAATGTATTTTGTCTGTCCTGTCACGAAATTTGTTCGCATATGTCGAGATAATGTTTATACTGCTTCAGCACTAAATAAAAAAATTGGAGAAAATAAAGAAAAGGCGAGAGAGAGGGAGAGAGAGAGAGATAAAAGTACAAAAAGTTCCCTTTGCTGGGAACAAAATCCCTCTGCAAAGATTTATGAGGTGAAGGCACTGAAGCACTTTCTAATATATATATATATTTATATACACACATACACATGTATTATATATATATATATATATTTGTATTTTTTGATGCTGAATTATGATTTTACAAATGCTCATGTTAATAATAAATTAATAACATCTCAAATGAGATTATTAAATATTCGATACATAATTATAGAAAGATATATTAAAGAAGGCTCCTTGTCAATCACAAAAATCCGATTATTTTGTACATTTATCGATTCAACTTGATGTATTTTGTTTTTCTTATAAATTTAAATTATTATTTATGATTTTTTTCTCTTCAATGTATATATAGATATATATTTGTCATAAAAATCTCTGGAGTTAAGTTCAGTAACGTTCTTTTAAGTTATCAGTTATGAGTACTTGCATCTCAGGCACTGTGTTTTTAACCGTTGGAGAATTATTTGCCACAATCGATTCTCTATCCCCTTCCTCCACATCGGATAAAGGTAGAGTTTGAACCATAACAACCGGTGGATCCGTGTTTTCTATTAGCACAGGTGAAAGGTATGAAGGTGAGACCGTAGATGATCCTTCCTGCTGACGTTTCCTATCGTCACGTCCCTCTCTTGGAGAATTAAAACAAAATATCTTGACGAGGCACAGTAAACTTCCAAGCCCAATGAATAACAAACCGACTGATTGAAATGCGGAAGCGTTTGTTCCTACTCCAATAAATACTAAAATAAGTCCAGAACCCATCAGAACAGTCCCTCCGTACACTAAAATACGTAAATTCTTTTTATCACGTCTAAAAAACTCACGAGTTCGTGATCCGTACGATGCTTGAGCTCCCGTGCTGCTAATTGTGCTGAGGCTACCTTGCCTTCCCCCTTGGTTCCTGCCCTTTGAGATTTACTCTTCTTCCTCTCCCTCCTCACTGCAACTGCTGGCATTGCAGAGATCATATCGAATCTGAAAAGATTTAATAAAAATAAAATAATATATCTGAATAAAACATGGAAAAAATAAATTGAATTTTAATCTTAATTCCATAAATAATTCATTCTATTAAAAGTTTTTTTTTTTGGACGTAGATTTATATCTTAAAAAATAAAAAAAATACAGAAAGTTGTTTATGTATAGAGAAGCCAATATTTATACCAGATTTAAGTAGTTGCTGATATGTTTAAATCCAATAAATCCGTTTAAAAATAGATTTAGATAAGCGTTTTGTTTATATTTTAATTTATAATGGAAACAAAGTATCGTTAATTTATAACGAATTCTACATTTTCCCATCGGGACGTGACGATAACTTAGATAAACAGATAAGAACTTTGAGCCTTAAAATTTGATTTTAAATGATTAATTACTCTTTCCTCGCTTAGGTGTTAACACGATAATCCTACAGGTAATCAATTTAATATATTAAAAGGGAACCGGAACGAATTTAATCATTAAAAAATCTGGCCGACATCAAAATTGACCTTGAAACTATTCCAAAATTCAAACCCTATTTTAACTGTAACTTGCCAAAAATTCGTAAAGGAGAATCGATAAACAACTCAAGACGTGACCGAGTTTTGATAATATTTGAGTTAAAAAAGGAGACAATAACAATAGAAACGATCAGATAAGTTGATATCCTCTCTCTCGAGATAAGAGAAACGAATAAAAAAACAGGGGGGGAGAGATATATTTGCTACATAAGCATTTTTAAAAATACTTTTATTATTATTAATTATCAAAACTTCTTACGAAAATTATAACGTATTTATCATACGCATTTTTTTAAATTAAAGTATATTGAAAATTTATTTTAATTTCTGTACGAGGGAGGGGAAGAATTATCGATAAAAATCGCGAGTTCCCCTGTAAATGTCACTTTTCCTCATAGTCAGCGAGCCGAGCAGTGAAGACGAACACAACCACTTGGGAATAATAAGACGACGTTTTAGTCGCGGCACATTTATGAAAATTGCAGGATGCACTCTGAAATTCGAAACTATTCGGATAATTTACTGTAAATGATATTCCATAAATAATTTTTATTATATATACATATATTTATATTTATTTTTTTAAACTAAACTCCTTCCAGGAGTTAGAAAAATTATACAGAAATTACAAGCCAATCGATACATTTTTTCCCCCTCCTTCTCTTACTTAATTTATATTTTAGTAAATACTAAAACTTTCGTCGTTCTTGCTTATTCTACTTACGCATTTTATTATCTTTAACGATAATTAGTGATAAATGAGCAAAACATAAGTTTCTGTTTTAGTTTACATCCTCTGTCAAGATAAAAAAATTAATGGATTGATGTTAATTAAGTTTTACTAATGTAGATGTTATCGTTTTAAATTATTTAATTTTATTCTTATTTTATTTCTCAATCGAAATTTAATTGACAAATGACAAATTGAAAGTCTCTTAAACGTAATTTCAACCATCTGCTACCGTTAATGACGTTATTTAGGAATCATCTCGTATCCATAAACATCCTGATAGAACTATTAAAGCTAATATTATTTATAGAAAGGGAATTAAAAATCAATAATTTCTTTAAAAGAATTTATAAGAATAATTCAAATATATATATTAAAACTTGGAAAAATTTTATTTTATTTTTCTAAGTTAATAGTCGATTGTAGAAAGCAGAAATAGTCTCAGCAGGAATTCTACTGAGATGCTCAGTGGGAAATTAATCCTCTATTAACTTCTCCATACTATTTCTGGTGTGCTTTCAGAGTTTGTTAAACAGTCTTCCCGACTTCCTGCATTATTACCTGACATTAAGCAGTTATAAAATGACTTTATAATGATTTAATCTTCGTAATTAAATGCTTTAATTGTAATTATTTTTTTTAAAAATCATCATTTAGCAAAGGTAGAAATTACTTATCATCATCATCATCTTCTGGTAATTTTTAAATAGATAATTTTAAGTTAAAATTCGTTTCAAACTTATATTTTAAATGTTTAATAACATACTCGGATCGATCAGAAAATAATTTAAAAAAATAATAATACAGTAAAAGTTTGTATGTTTAACGTCTTACATGAGTAAACACTTATACGAAGCGTGTATACATGATTAAATTTTTTATATATATTTGAAATTTAAACAATAAAAAACGAATTATATTTTATAGGGTAAATATAATTATTTTTAAAATATTTATAATAACGTCAATAATAAATCGTAAAATGTGAGTAATGCTTCTTATATCTACCAACATTATATAGCATCTAATAGTAATATTTTCGCTTACATGATCCTTTTTTATAGCCTCACTATATAAAATTACAGTATTTAAATCCTTACATCACACCATTCTACCTCTACATTTTACTATATACACATCTTTTGATGAACTTATCAACGTAGATATATTAGAAAAACACGTCATTTATGAGTAAAATATTCGAATAATTTGATAAAAACATGCTTTTTTTACGCATTAACAACACAATTCCCTTCGGAAAAATAGTTAAAAACTACCAGAAATCTTAACTTAACATTCAACAAAAATACATCAGAATATTGTAAAAAATTAATATTTTATTATCTATTTTCTTTAATTATTAATAAAGGCATTAAGTTATGTATGTATATATATATTCTATAAGCCCCTTTAACTATTTATCATTACTCTGTATCAAGATTTTCTAACGTCTCTCGCGTGTGATGTTACACAAGAGAGCCATAGAAACATTTTGCTTTACAGGAAATACTCTTCGTGTCATCTACTAAGTACGTTTTTTTACTTGATTTTTTAACAAAATTATCGTTTATTATTAATATTTTTAAGCACGTTAAAAGCCGAACATAAAGCTGCAACACCTGTTAACAATCGATAATCGATGCTCGTATATCCTTCGTGCCTAACACTAGACTAACAGGAGCAAACACTTGTAGAGCAGAATTTACATATAGATGTATCGTTAGTTAAACAAATACGTATATTCTACTCCCTAATAATACTAATTTTGATAGTTAAAATCATGTTGTGTGCAGTACAAGTGACGTATGTATAAATTTTAAATGCAATCATCTTTCTTCTTCTTATCTAGAGATGCTTTCAAAGTGAAACTTTTGCATTAGATAAAACGAATTGATAGATAATATATATGTGTTTTTTAAATACTTAAGCATTAAATATGTAAAGTTAAGTGCTTTTTTACGATATTAAAAAACTTTTCTATCTAGAAAATTCTTCATTAAACGCTAACTAAGTTAACATCTCCCCTTCCTCCTTCTTCTTCTCTCTCTTTTCCTCTTTCTGTCTGCTTAATTTTCACTTCTATCGCATCACGTCACGATACTACGTCAAGTCACGCTATTTATTATCAAATATACGTGCCAGACTGAGAGAAAAATGTTCTACATTTACCTTATTTCTTAAAGGTTATAGCGCTTTTATATTGACTTTCTAGTGCGCATTATAGTAGATAAAAGGAGGAAAATCCCGTTTTTCTAATCGTCTTTCGTGTTTAAAACACCTTTCCTCTGTTATAATATAAAGGAAGGGAGCTTATAGATCGATTAAGTGCAATCAGTGGCCTATGGGCCGGTTAGTATTCAAGATTTCGACCTATTTATCTATCGAAGAAGGGAGACTTTCGGTGTTCCTATCCGCATCAACCAGCGTGTTTAATTAATAAAAAAGCGGATATATCGGCCCTTAGATGTATAAATTTGGCGTTTTTATGCCTAAATCGACGAAATTTTGGCGATTTTATCATATTTTTTTCATCTAGAAAGCCACGTAACTCTATTGAAACAAACACTTTCTGTAATGGAAACACGTTAGCCATGTTACCGCATTATCTGTTTTCATTCAATCTACCGGCAGATACAACGTTTATACACTGATTTAACCTAATTTTTTTCCCCATATAAACAACGAATTTATTCAATTCTCATCAAGAAAATGGCATCCTCTTCTTCGTATATTTATCTATATGTTTGCTAATAATAATTTCCATAAAATCGATCGGATTAGAGCGTAAAAAATAATTAAAAAATACGCATCTAAGCCCCGAAAACTTCTCAGAAATTTAAATTAACTTTTATGGCTCCTAGGTATATTTTTCGGGGGGCATTTCGGTGTTTTCTGGGGTGTTTTCGCTGGCTGGAAACAGTTTTTTTCGGGGGAAAATCGAAGGAAATTAACGAAGAAAGGGGATTTTTCGGTTGGAAAAACGTATCGGCGAGATGATGCGTTTGAAAAATATTTAAATAAATAAATAAATAAATGAAGAATGATAAACATTAATATAAATATATTTATCCAGCGTAACGTCAACTTATGCGCGTGTTTTTTACTTTATTATACGCGCCTACGCGTTAATTATAGAGAAAATTAACGCTTACCTGTTACGTTATTGATGTTTGCACATGATTCAAGTAGTCTTTCTCGCAGCTTCTCTCTCCCTTTCTCTCTCCCAATTCGTCTCTCTGTCATTTATCCTTCTCTCCCCTTTCCCGTTTTGGTGCCGATCCCGTTACCTTGGTTACCGAATCACCTTGTGACATTTTCCTAGTTACGCCCTCTGCTGGGGCCATTTTATAACTTTATAAAAATATATTATTATTTTTTTTTTTTTGTTTTTAATTTTAAATGTTGTTTTTTTATAAAATTAATTCTATTTTGTTTAATTAAGTAATTAATTTATAATGAAAAATATTAATTAAGTTCGTAACTGTTTTAAAAGTTTGTGGTTTTTTTTATATTTAAATTAAAGTTTATTGTTTAGTTAAATTTTATTATAATTTCTTTATATGTGTGTTATATATTTAAAATATTGTAAAATAGTTTATTATTTGAATTTTTTTTAATGAAAATAATATTTTTTAAAGTTTTTCTTAAATGAAAATATATATAATATTAGAGTCGCCATCTGTTGAGATTGTTTGAAATTAATTTCTTTTGCTGACGATTATACATAGATGGCGCTACTATAAATTTTCCTTTCGCGACGAACAGAAGATAAATATAAATAATATTTTTTAAATTAAAAATAAATAAATCAAATTAAAAACGTTTAATTTTACATATTCAAATAGAAATATTAAATTAATGCAATGTAGAATTATCAAAACGAAAACCGTTAGTGGGCGTTTGTTTTTGAAGTGAATAACTTCAGAAACGATTTTGATTAAAATTTTTTTCATAAGTCTTTAAAGTTAATAAAAGATTTTTTGAAAATATGTGAAACGTTTAATAATTCATTGAAAGTTTTAAGTTTAAAAAAGTGTCGACGTGTTTTACAAAATTTAACGTTACTTTTTCGAAACGACACCAACACTTCTTATGTAGCTCATAGTATAAGTCTAATCCTGCAAGATTGTTAAGGTTTTGTTAAATGTGAGATGAATGCTGACGATGATTAATTAATTTGACATTTTTTAAAAATTAAAACAGTTTTCTACTGTAAGGTTTGTTTTAACTTTTTATTTATTATTATTTTTATTTGAATTCAATTTTACAGGAAATTATTTATAAATTTTAAAGAAAATTACAATAAAAATTACAAAAATTTATGCTAATTATTACTAATTATTATTTAACAACTTTGTCGTACAGTCGCGTTGCTTCGCGGCGCGTCAAATTCCGAATTGTTAGTTTTTCAGCGTAAAATAGTAATCTTAAGAGTTTTTACTCTGTGTTTTAGTATTGTGTCGCAACGGGTCGTTGTCTTTTCCAGTTTTTAATGGATAGTTGGATGTTTCGCGGCGAGTAGCGGCCATTAAATTTACAATAGAGAGTATCGCGTCGCTTCGCAGCGCATCCGATTCCGAATCGTTAGTATCGCAGCGTAAAATAAAAATCATAAGGGTTTCTACTCTGTGTTCAGTATTATAACTCATTGTTTCGCGTCATATAGTTACATTTTCTAGATTTTAATAGTATTATACCGCACCGAGTCGCGGCCTTCAGTTTATAATAGAGAGTATCGCGTCCTTCGCAGCGCATCCGATTCCGAATCGTTAGTATCGCAGCGTAAAATAAAAATCATAAGGGTTTCTACTCTGTGTTTAGTATTATAACTCATTGTTTCGCGTCATATAGTTACATTTTCTAGATTTTAATAGTATTATACCGCACCGAGTCGCGGCCTTCAGTTTATAATAGAGAGTATCGCGTCCTTCGCAGCGCATCCGATTCCGAATCGTTAGTATCGCAGCGTAAAATAAAAATCATAAGGGTTTCTACTCTGTGTTTAGTATTATAACTCATTGTTTCGCGTCATATAGTTACATTTTCTAGATTTTAATAGTATTATACCGCACCGAGTCGCGGCCTTCAGTTTATAATAGAGAGTATCGCGTCCTTCGCAGCGCATCCGATTCCGAATCGTTAGTATCGCAGCGTAAAATAAAAATCATAAGGGTTTCTACTCTGTGTTTAGTATTATAACTCATTGTTTCGCGTCATATAGTTACATTTTCTAGATTTTAATAGTATTATACCGCACCGAGTCGCGGCCTTCAGTTTATAATAGAGAGTATCGCGTCCTTCGCAGCGCATCCGATTCCGAATCGTTAGTATCGCAGCGTAAAATAAAAATCATAAGGGTTTCTACTCTGTGTTTAGTATTATAACTCATTGTTTCGCGTCATATAGTTACATTTTCTAGATTTTAATAGTATTATACCGCACCGAGTCGCGGCCTTCAGTTTATAATAGAGAGTATCGCGTCCTTCGCAGCGCATCCGATTCCGAATCGTTAGTATCGCAGCGTAAAATAAAAATCATAAGGGTTTCTACTCTGTGTTTAGTATTATAACTCATTGTTTCGCGTCATATAGTTACATTTTCTAGATTTTAATAGTATTATACCGCACCGAGTCGCGGCCTTCAGTTTATAATAGAGAGTATCGCGTCCTTCGCAGCGCATCCGATTCCGAATCGTTAGTATCGCAGCGTAAAATAAAAATCATAAGGGTTTCTACTCTGTGTTTAGTATTATAACTCATTGTTTCGCGTCATATAGTTACATTTTCTAGATTTTAATAGTATTATACCGCACCGAGTCGCGGCCTTCAGTTTATAATAGAGAGTATCGCGTCCTTCGCAGCGCATCCGATTCCGAATCGTTAGTATCGCAGCGTAAAATAAAAATCATAAGGGTTTCTACTCTGTGTTTAGTATTATAACTCATTGTTTCGCGTCATATAGTTACATTTTCTAGATTTTAATAGTATTATACCGCACCGAGTCGCGGCCTTCAGTTTATAATAGAGAGTATCGCGTCCTTCGCAGCGCATCCGATTCCGAATCGTTAGTATCGCAGCGTAAAATAAAAATCATAAGGGTTTCTACTCTGTGTTTAGTATTATAACTCATTGTTTCGCGTCATATAGTTACATTTTCTAGATTTTAATAGTATTATACCGCACCGAGTCGCGGCCTTCAGTTTATAATAGAGAGTATCGCGTCCTTCGCAGCGCATCCGATTCCGAATCGTTAGTATCGCAGCGTAAAATAAAAATCATAAGGGTTTCTACTCTGTGTTTAGTATTATAACTCATTGTTTCGCGTCATATAGTTACATTTTCTAGATTTTAATAGTATTATACCGCACCGAGTCGCGGCCTTCAGTTTATAATAGAGAGTATCGCGTCCTTCGCAGCGCATCCGATTCCGAATCGTTAGTATCGCAGCGTAAAATAAAAATCATAAGGGTTTCTACTCTGTGTTTAGTATTATAACTCATTGTTTCGCGTCATATAGTTACATTTTCTAGATTTTAATAGTATTATACCGCACCGAGTCGCGGCCTTCAGTTTATAATAGAGAGTATCGCGTCCTTCGCAGCGCATCCGATTCCGAATCGTTAGTATCGCAGCGTAAAATAAAAATCATAAGGGTTTCTACTCTGTGTTTAGTATTATAACTCATTGTTTCGCGTCATATAGTTACATTTTCTAGATTTTAATAGTATTATACCGCACCGAGTCGCGGCCTTCAGTTTATAATAGAGAGTATCGCGTCCTTCGCAGCGCATCCGATTCCGAATCGTTAGTATCGCAGCGTAAAATAAAAATCATAAGGGTTTCTACTCTGTGTTTAGTATTATAACTCATTGTTTCGCGTCATATAGTTACATTTTCTAGATTTTAATAGTATTATACCGCACCGAGTCGCGGCCTTCAGTTTATAATAGAGAGTATCGCGTCCTTCGCAGCGCATCCGATTCCGAATCGTTAGTATCGCAGCGTAAAATAAAAATCATAAGGGTTTCTACTCTGTGTTTAGTATTATAACTCATTGTTTCGCGTCATATAGTTACATTTTCTAGATTTTAATAGTATTATACCGCACCGAGTCGCGGCCTTCAGTTTATAATAGAGAGTATCGCGTCCTTCGCAGCGCATCCGATTCCGAATCGTTAGTATCGCAGCGTAAAATAAAAATCATAAGGGTTTCTACTCTGTGTTTAGTATTATAACTCATTGTTTCGCGTCATATAGTTACATTTTCTAGATTTTAATAGTATTATACCGCACCGAGTCGCGGCCTTCAGTTTATAATAGAGAGTATCGCGTCCTTCGCAGCGCATCCGATTCCGAATCGTTAGTATCGCAGCGTAAAATAAAAATCATAAGGGTTTCTACTCTGTGTTTAGTATTATAACTCATTGTTTCGCGTCATATAGTTACATTTTCTAGATTTTAATAGTATTATACCGCACCGAGTCGCGGCCTTCAGTTTATAATAGAGAGTATCGCGTCCTTCGCAGCGCATCCGATTCCGAATCGTTAGTATCGCAGCGTAAAATAAAAATCATAAGGGTTTCTACTCTGTGTTTAGTATTATAACTCATTGTTTCGCGTCATATAGTTACATTTTCTAGATTTTAATAGTATTATACCGCACCGAGTCGCGGCCTTCAGTTTATAATAGAGAGTATCGCGTCCTTCGCAGCGCATCCGATTCCGAATCGTTAGTATCGCAGCGTAAAATAAAAATCATAAGGGTTTCTACTCTGTGTTTAGTATTATAACTCATTGTTTCGCGTCATATAGTTACATTTTCTAGATTTTAATAGTATTATACCGCACCGAGTCGCGGCCTTCAGTTTATAATAGAGAGTATCGCGTCCTTCGCAGCGCATCCGATTCCGAATCGTTAGTATCGCAGCGTAAAATAAAAATCATAAGGGTTTCTACTCTGTGTTTAGTATTATAACTCATTGTTTCGCGTCATATAGTTACATTTTCTAGATTTTAATAGTATTATACCGCACCGAGTCGCGGCCTTCAGTTTATAATAGAGAGTATCGCGTCCTTCGCAGCGCATCCGATTCCGAATCGTTAGTATCGCAGCGTAAAATAAAAATCATAAGGGTTTCTACTCTGTGTTTAGTATTATAACTCATTGTTTCGCGTCATATAGTTACATTTTCTAGATTTTAATAGTATTATACCGCACCGAGTCGCGGCCTTCAGTTTATAATAGAGAGTATCGCGTCCTTCGCAGCGCATCCGATTCCGAATCGTTAGTATCGCAGCGTAAAATAAAAATCATAAGGGTTTCTACTCTGTGTTTAGTATTATAACTCATTGTTTCGCGTCATATAGTTACATTTTCTAGATTTTAATAGTATTATACCGCACCGAGTCGCGGCCTTCAGTTTATAATAGAGAGTATCGCGTCCTTCGCAGCGCATCCGATTCCGAATCGTTAGTATCGCAGCGTAAAATAAAAATCATAAGGGTTTCTACTCTGTGTTTAGTATTATAACTCATTGTTTCGCGTCATATAGTTACATTTTCTAGATTTTAATAGTATTATACCGCACCGAGTCGCGGCCTTCAGTTTATAATAGAGAGTATCGCGTCCTTCGCAGCGCATCCGATTCCGAATCGTTAGTATCGCAGCGTAAAATAAAAATCATAAGGGTTTCTACTCTGTGTTTAGTATTATAACTCATTGTTTCGCGTCATATAGTTACATTTTCTAGATTTTAATAGTATTATACCGCACCGAGTCGCGGCCTTCAGTTTATAATAGAGAGTATCGCGTCCTTCGCAGCGCATCCGATTCCGAATCGTTAGTATCGCAGCGTAAAATAAAAATCATAAGGGTTTCTACTCTGTGTTTAGTATTATAACTCATTGTTTCGCGTCATATAGTTACATTTTCTAGATTTTAATAGTATTATACCGCACCGAGTCGCGGCCTTCAGTTTATAATAGAGAGTATCGCGTCCTTCGCAGCGCATCCGATTCCGAATCGTTAGTATCGCAGCGTAAAATAAAAATCATAAGGGTTTCTACTCTGTGTTTAGTATTATAACTCATTGTTTCGCGTCATATAGTTACATTTTCTAGATTTTAATAGTATTATACCGCACCGAGTCGCGGCCTTCAGTTTATAATAGAGAGTATCGCGTCCTTCGCAGCGCATCCGATTCCGAATCGTTAGTATCGCAGCGTAAAATAAAAATCATAAGGGTTTCTACTCTGTGTTTAGTATTATAACTCATTGTTTCGCGTCATATAGTTACATTTTCTAGATTTTAATAGTATTATACCGCACCGAGTCGCGGCCTTCAGTTTATAATAGAGAGTATCGCGTCCTTCGCAGCGCATCCGATTCCGAATCGTTAGTATCGCAGCGTAAAATAAAAATCATAAGGGTTTCTACTCTGTGTTTAGTATTATAACTCATTGTTTCGCGTCATATAGTTACATTTTCTAGATTTTAATAGTATTATACCGCACCGAGTCGCGGCCTTCAGTTTATAATAGAGAGTATCGCGTCCTTCGCAGCGCATCCGATTCCGAATTGTTAGTATCGCAGCGTAAAATAAAAATCATAAGGGTTTCTACTCTGTGTTTAGTATTATAACTCATTGTTTCGCGTCATATAGTTACATTTTCTAGATTTTAATAGTATTATACCGCACCGAGTCGCGGCCTTCAGTTTATAATAGAGAGTATCGCGTCCTTCGCAGCGCATCCGATTCCGAATCGTTAGTATCGCAGCGTAAAATAAAAATCATAAGGGTTTCTACTCTGTGTTTAGTATTATAACTCATTGTTTCGCGTCATATAGTTACATTTTCTAGATTTTAATAGTATTATACCGCACCGAGTCGCGGCCTTCAGTTTATAATAGAGAGTATCGCGTCCTTCGCAGCGCATCCGATTCCGAATCGTTAGTATCGCAGCGTAAAATAAAAATCATAAGGGTTTCTACTCTGTGTTTAGTATTATAACTCATTGTTTCGCGTCATATAGTTACATTTTCTAGATTTTAATAGTATTATACCGCACCGAGTCGCGGCCTTCAGTTTATAATAGAGAGTATCGCGTCCTTCGCAGCGCATCCGATTCCGAATCGTTAGTATCGCAGCGTAAAATAAAAATCATAAGGGTTTCTACTCTGTGTTTAGTATTATAACTCATTGTTTCGCGTCATACAGTTACATTTTCTGGATTTTAATAGTATTATACCGCATCGAGTCGCGACCTTCAGTTTATAATAGAGAGTATCGCGTCCTTCGCAGCGCATCCGATTCCGAATTGTTAGTATCGCAATTAAATATACATTTAAATAAACGAAAGTCTGTATTTTTGCTTTTTAATCGAGTCGCGTCGCGTTTCATATCGATTAGTTTAATATTAACAAATTAATTGTTAGTTTTTTTTTTTTAGTGAATTTCTTGTAACTGTTGTTAATTAAACTTTTTTCAAATTAGTTTCGTAACTTTCCCGGCCAAACTTTAAAACTGCGTGCAGCGCCATCTGTTACGAGATTTTATTTTAAAAACTTTTTATATTATTAATTATTATAAAATAAAAAACTTAAATCAACACCTTAATGCTTGCTGAGAAATTTTTAATTAAACGAACGTTTTCGGCCTCATCTATAGGCCATCATCAGGTCGAAATACAAAAATTGGAACGCTTACGTTCCATACATAGAATACAAAATTCAAACTAAACGTTTTTTAAAAAATGGAACTAATTAACGAAAAAAATAAAAAATAAATAAATAAATAAACATATAGTGAGAAACTAGAAAAACAACAATAATAATAACAAACGAACATAATATCAATATTACCTATCCTAACTAGAAATAATTCAATTTAAATATAACTAAGTTCATGCCCCTCCTATAAGTTTTTAAGGGCATATTTCCAAGCCGAAGGAAGACCTTCCGCGTCCCTTGCGTTAATACATTTATCTTTTAGCTTACTTCTGTAAATTTCCATTTTTTCCGCTGTTCTCGCCAAAGTTGGGGAATGTACCTGTTTTATGATTCTCGCCTCATTCCACCGTACCACTGATCCTTCAGCTTGCCCCATCTGGGCTAGTACTGTTGTATTGGACCCTTTTCTAATATCATACTTATGTTCCTTCATCCTAATTCCTAAGTTTCTAGTAGTAACCCCCACGTACTCTTTATTAATGCCTAACAGCTGGTTCTCGTAAGGGATCTTATACACACCTGCCTTATCTTCTTTTTTAACTAATCCTTTATCGTTTCTAAGTATTTTATACAAATGGGCCCTTTGTATAAAATACTTAGAAACGATAAAGGATTAGTTAAAAAAGAAGATAAGGCAGGTGTGTATAAGATCCCTTACGAGAACCAGCTGTTAGGCATTAATAAAGAGTACGTGGGGGTTACTACTAGAAACTTAGGAATTAGGATGAAGGAACATAAGTATGATATTAGAAAAGGGTCCAATACAACAGTACTAGCCCAGATGGGGCAAGCTGAAGGATCAGTGGTACGGTGGAATGAGGCGAGAATCATAAAACAGGTACATTCCCCAACTTTGGCGAGAACAGCGGAAAAAATGGAAATTTACAGAAGTAAGCTAAAAGATAAATGTATTAACGCAAGGGACGCGGAAGGTCTTCCTTCGGCTTGGAAATATGCCCTTAAAAACTTATAGGAGGGGCATGAACTTAGTTATATTTAAATTGAATTATTTCTAGTTAGGATAGGTAATATTGATATTATGTTCGTTTGTTATTATTATTGTTGTTTTTCTAGTTTCTCACTATATGTTTATTTATTTATTTATTTTTTATTTTTTTCGTTAATTAGTTCCATTTTTTAAAAAACGTTTAGTTTGAATTTTGTATTCTATGTATGGAACGTAAGCGTTCCAATTTTTGTATTTCGACCTGATGATGGCCTATAGATGAGGCCGAAAACGTTCGTTTAATTAAAAATTTCTCAGCAAGCATTAAGGTGTTGATTTAAGTTTTTTATTTAATTCTGCTGGGTACGAGTATGAATCAGTTATTATAAAATGGCAAAAACTTAATTCTGAGGTAGAGGTTGAGGTTTAATACGAGATACGACAGGTAACCCCATCTATCTCCCCACCTGCTTGACCTTTAACCTCCAAAATTTAGTAGCATCAATTTCACTAATACCCATATCTCCTGCAAAATTTCAGAAAATTTTTGACAAAAGGCACGGGAGTTATTAAGCTTCAAAGAGGGTGAAGAAAATCGTTTCCCCCACCCCAACTTTTTTCGCATTTCTCTACGTTTCAATGTGCCCCGAATCCAAAAATATATAAAAATCTTGGGTTGTCATGTCTTGACCGATCGCCATACTTTCTCGCAATTACTTTCCCGGTTATATAGTAACCGGGAAAGTAATATTTAATAATTGAAGCATAAATACTTCATTATAATCATCATCATCATCATCGGTGGCATAAAGTTAAGCTTTTATGCTTAGTTTTTACGCATTTTGTTTTTCACCCATCATCATTATCATATGCTTTATCTTATGATGATGATGATGATGATGAACAAGGAATAAGGTAGTGAGGACATGATTGAAAGCTAAGCACAAAAGCTCAGCTCTTATACTTCTTGTTTATCATCATATCATGATATGCTGAGCTTATGATGAAATGATGAGGATGATGAACGAGCTGTTAAGAGAGGAGCGAATGAATACAGGATTGAAAGATGCTCAAATTCATGTTTAACTTCTATATTTCTCGTTTATCATCATTACCATATCATGGTAAGCTAGGGATGATATGGTTATCATCATTACCATATCATGGTAAGTAGAGATGAATGTGCTGAAAATTGACTCGAAAATTATTTCACATTACCTTTTATGATCAAATTGAAAAGTTTTTAAGGATTTTCTTTTGTAAAATAACTCGATAAAAATCTGTTTTACGTGTATTCTCTACAATATTATATATTGTAGAGAATACGGTAATATATATATATTTTTTCTTCTTAAAATAGCCTTTATTCTTTTAATAAGGCTTTTTACTCGAGTATAATATGACGTGACAATACGTCAGAAGTGGTGACACGTGAGTTATGATTTGTCTCATGGGATTTAAGAGAAAACTCTTAAATAATTTGATCGAATTTATTGATATGTATAAATATAGAAAACACGAGTTTTCTACTCGTAAAGTAAATGATCATTTTTACATATAAACCCGTTAAGTCAATTTATCAACAAATTTTGTATATACAACATGTTGCTAAGCAACTATAACCTATACAATAAAATAAAGCTACCTTTTTATATATTATTATTATTATTTTCTAATTGTTTTTCCAACCGTTAATTCATTTTTTTAAAAATCACGTAATAAAAATTTAGCATTCCAGCACTTCAGGAATTTTTTTCCCTCTTTAATTTCCACTTCTAAAATATTTTTAACGCGTAAAAAACTTTTTATATAATAAATTTATTGTTTTAACGTGTTATAATTCGATTCGGAAGTAGGATATACCCGTATAAAAGGTTTTATTTTTCTTTACTGCGAGTGTCACGTCAGGCAAACTCTATACAAAATTATACTTTACGGCGAATTTAAGATATATTTTTATACTTTTTAAGGTAAATTGAGATTTAAATTAATTGTAGAAGTAGATTTTAGTGTATTTTTTTAAAAAAAATAATAAAATCTTATATAAAAATCGTTGTTTAAATGTAAACTCTTCATCTTCTTCATCCACTCGTGATGCTTCTTTACAAGCTTATTTAATATAATTTTCATCTTATAATAAATTTTAAATGGTTTATAATTATTAAAACGTTATTTTTCTAAATAATTTTCTTTTAAACTTTAAATTATAATTTAATTAAATCGCTATCGATTATAAATTCCCATCACTTCTACTCATTGGGTATCAATTTATATTCTAAAAAAATAAATAAATAAATAAAATAAATTATATAAATATTTTTTTAAAAGAAAAATTATATTAAATAGTAATTTTTAAAATATTTTATTTAATTATTTTTACTTACAATTAAATATTTATTATTAAAAAATTAATATTGAAATTTAATTTAATATCACCATTTAATTTTATAAAGGAGAAAAAAGCTATTATTATTATTATTATTATTTTAAATATATAAAGTATATTAAAATTATTTTATTAATATATTAAAAAAAATAATTTCTTAACCTTTGTATGAAAAATCATAAATAATTTTACAATAAAGTCTGTTTATTCTCTTCCAGACTATTTATAGAGCAAAGTAATATCATCTTCAATAACTTGGAGTAATTAGAAGTTATAGTATATATTTAAAAGAATATAATAATAAATAATGTATAAAATGTATTATTTGATTTTGAAATAAATAGCAACTTCAATAAAGTTTGATGTAATAAAATGTACATAAATATGTCTTCCTTCTTAAATATATAACCTTAATAAATTTAAAAGTTTTCTTTATTATCGTAGAGTCGAATGTTGTAAAAATTTAATAATAAAAATATTCATAAGTGATTCGAGTTAATTTTTTTTTTTTTTTTTTAATATAGGCCCTATATTATTAAAATATACGTCTAATATTTGGGTAAAAATTCTTATGTGTAGAATAGGTCAAAGGTCATTTAAAAGTCTGTTTTGTTTAACTTTATTAGTTACATTTTTTATGCATAAAAGCTGTTCCTGCATTCTTTGTTTCCATCCCTAATAATTTCTACCATTTGTCTTCAGATTTGTTCGGGAGATGTTAAGGGGTGGGCCATAACTCCCGAATTAATAGTTCGATTTTCTTGAAAATTTCTAGAAATATTTCCTTCTAATACACGAACCGACCTGTAAAATTTCAGAAATTTTCGGCAAAAGGCACGGGAGTTATTAAGCTTCAAAGTGGGTGAAAAAATCGTATCCCCACACAGAAAAACCCCCAAACTTTTTTGAATTTTTCGACGTTTCAAAGTCCCCCGAGTCTAAAAAAAACGCAAACATTTTGCGAGATAATTTTTTGACTGACAGCCAAACTTTCCTTGTGTTATATATAATATAACAGCCAGGAAAGTAAAAGTAATTAAACACTTTGATCCTTAGCTTCAAGTAAATTCTGGCTACCCACTAATAATATATTTACAGGCCTCCTTGTATTATATGTATTTAAACAAATAAGTATTATTCTTATTTTATATTTAAAAAAAAACACATTATTATTATTTTTAATTGCATAAATACAACCGAAATTATATGGAATAATTAATGATTTTTTACAGTGTATAATTACATAATTTTTAAATTAATTAATTAATAACACGCGATTTTTTATACATTAACAATAAAATTTAATTTTTAAATTTAAAAGTTCCATTTGGATATATATATTTTTATCTTGTTTACAGTCTTTTCGGTGCATATTATTTATTAATTAATTTAATAAATTAATTTTGCCGGGTTTATATATATATATATATATATATATTTATTTATCCTGGTGATTTTTGTGTAAATAATAATGTGGGCATTATTGCTAACGGTTTTAACAGTTAACATTCTGTTTGTATTCTACGTTGGAGATTTTGAAAAGGAAGAATGTCGGCAATGTCGTTAGATCAATCATAATGAATGATAATCTAACGATCGAAATTTTTCGTGAATAACGAAGATTTCTGAGCATAATAACGATATTTGGAATTAATTTTTATAATTTATTCCGAAGTATTAATGAATATTTTAACGATAATTCCTATAAATGGAATTGTTAAGTGTTCTAAGAGAGCATTTTTCTTCTTCAGTTAACGAAGCATATTCACTAGGAAAAAAAAAAACTTCTATTAATGCAGTTTTATCTTCATTTTATCAAAATGTTTCGGAATTTTTACACTTTTTCTGATGATTAGAGCGTGTTTTTATTCTATTTTCTTCCGTTTAATAAGGTTATTACGTTGATTGAAAGACATTTTTATCACTTCTCCGATTTCAGAAACAATTTCATCCGTGCTGTCTAATTTGTAAATAGTCTTATTTTTCTCGAAAATAGAAATATTTTACTTGAAATTTTCAATAGAAAAACATCTTCCTCACCGTTTTATCCAATTTCCGAATTACTAAATCCATGTAAAGGCACATTAGCCGTGGATGCAAACTCACATGTTTAAGCCGAGTTCGTTTATGGTCTTACTAAATTCTCGGTAATATTCGGCAGAAGAATGGTTCCCGTTAATTTTCTCGTTGATTAATTCCGACTCGTCTTCATCCTTTTTACCTTTATTGTTTATCAGATTTTGTTTGTCAGTTTCTTTATCTTCTAAATTTGGTGTCATGCATCTTAATTCGTCCATCACGTAATCTTGAGAGCTCTGACTTTTGGTGTCACTCAAATTTGCTACAGCTTCTGGTCTGGACCCGTTATCTTCATTGTGTAATCCCGTTTGAAGCTTTTCTTTGAACGCATCTTCGCCGTTTGTGTAAGAATATGGAGGAGGAGCAATGACACCGCTTCCTGTTTCTTGTACAGTTCTTGTGACCACTTCCGGTTCTACGGGATATAACTGTTTATCGTTGTGGGAAGGATGAATGGTGTTAGCTGTGTTATTAAATCGCGATTTTTTATAAAATGACATGAAAAAAGCTTTGCAATAGATAAGTCTTAGGAGGAGGAATATGATGCCAATGGCTATAAGTGAAGGTCCGATACCCATGACCGTAATTTCTAGTTCCAGAAGGTTGAAGGTGGTGTTAACACCGATCAAAGTTATAGTCAAGCCGAATATGAAAAGGATCAATCCTATAACAATAAGCACATCCGGGCCGAAGGCAGCACGTGGAGGATTCACGTTGTTGGACACAATCACGCCGCTTTCTTCGTCGGATTTCGGAGATTTATCCATTCTCGAAGCCGGTCCCCAATGTACTGTACGAGATTTAGCTGATTTTCCGTTTGGATGGACGATTTCTTTTTCCATTTTCATTCATAATCAGTTTTATATTAATCGAACTCCGCCCGAGAACCTGCACGATAGAAATTAAATCCGTCATAACTCAATTAGAATTTCTTTAAGAAACACGAAACGCGACGATTAATTTAAGTTTCGCATGCCGCATTTAACATCACTCTGAGCTAATTCAGGTATAAAATTAAATTTTTCCCTGGCTATCAATTCAGAACTGTTATAAAATTACAAAGTTTCAGTTTTACGCTACTTACCGTCAGCCGCATCGGGTCAAGGTCGACAATTTGGTAAGTTTAATGAGAAGAGAAGATGCTTTCGTGTACCGATGCCATTTTGCCAAATCCAATGTCGTGCAACTTTCATACGAGTTTGGGCTTTTTCCCCTTCTCATTAGCACAGGAATGGCTATTTAACTGTATCCGATAGCGACGAATGTTTTGAAACGGATTCCGATGTAAAACTTTTATGAGCTTTAATTATTTATCGAGGACAATACGTAGAAGACGGGAAAGGGAATTTTCTTGTTTGTTTCAATTAGCGGGGGAAAAAAACTATTATGAATAAGTCAATGTCGCATTTTATTTTTTTCATAATATTTTATAATTTATTTTTTTAAACTAAAAATTGATTTTATATCGATCAATTTGCGGGTTTTTTAGTGCTAAAAGTTTCTATTTATGGGCTATTTTATAATTTTGTTATCTTGTAATTTGGCATTTTTCCTGTAGCCATTTCTAATAATGGATGATACAGTATTTCTGAACATTTTATATTTAAATTTGTTATAAAGTTAACAATTTCTAGTTGTAAGTACGATATAATTTTATAAATTTTATTTTTCTGTTAAAATAAATCTGACATACGTATCGATTTCAATATTTTTAAAAATTAAAATGTCTATTTTTTGGCTATTTTATAAATTTTTTTTATTATTAATTTGGCATTTTTGTGCATATGACCACGTGTAAGCTCCGTACACGTTTCGTAATTGAGAACTGTTAATTATTGCATCCGTTAGTGAATTTTATATATTAAACTTGAATTTTAAGCTCGCTGCGAGTATTTAACATTAAATTATACGATCTTAATGCTTTCCTCGTAACTAAATCGCAAAGATTTATAACAATTTTAATGTTTTTTAATCGATAATTCTCACATTTTATAACTTTATAACAGGAATTTAGCTGTTTTTAAAAGCCTAAAGTACTGAAATTTTTCTAGGAACAATTATAATTCCGTTACATAAAAAATTAATGAAGAAAAGTAGCAATAACGGCACTCAAATAATAATAATAATAATAATTTTATAAGCTTCTTATACATTTAAACGATTGTAGCGCCGATTTATCGACTAGATTTCTAATTATTCTTTAACTTTATAGCTATAAATTACTGTTTTTTACATCCGTAATTAAATGAAAATTTTCTTGGAACGGATATGATTTTTCCCTGTATAAAAATTTACTACAAAAGGTAGCAATGTCAGGCAACACAGCAGGAAATAACTGTTGCGTTGGGAAAGTCATTAGATTCAGAACATTACTGGAAAAGGTCGAATACCTTTCTTGGCATTAAAGAATCGCAATTTAGTAAAAACCCAACTCGAATATAAATAAATAAGGATTAAAATTCATATAAAATATACCCTTTTTTTTTTTAAATATTGTAAGTAGAATTTATTGATAGGTTACTTTAATAAACGTTTCCGTGTTTGTATGTCGAATTTTCTCAACGTTAAGAATCGATAACGTTACAAAAATATTTTTAGCGACAAATACCGAGAAAGAAATGAAGGAAAAAAAACCTATTATTAAGTAAGAAATAATGATTTTTTTTAAATATTAAAAAAAAATAATGCAATTAAATATTACCCAGTTCGTTTATTTATATCATTAATTTTTAAAAAAGTCTCATTAATTAATAATTAGTAATTAACTCGTGTATATGTACTGTACAGTACTATAGGTAAACGTATTTAAATATATATACGTACTGTACACTGGTAGCATATTTGAATGAGAATTAAGTTTTAAAATATTTATTCAACGCATTTAATCAATTGTTCTACTTTTTATAAAGAATATAAGGGTCCTAAATTCAGTTTAAATTTTTAAAAATATATATATGAGTACGTAGAAGCCAATTAATGTTAAACTATGCACCCGACAGATCGAGCACATGTTTATACTACGATCGGCTTTACGTGTAATTATTTTTAATATAAGAATATCGAGTTAATGAGGCGTTTTTAATTGTGTAATTAAGGTTACATACCTGAAAATTTTTCGCCTTAAATCCGACATGTTACCTCCTTTATGTGGCAACGAGTGAAAATCCTTTCAGCTCAGCTTGAAGCAGACAGCTGAGCTTAAACCATACTCAGCTATGTTTGTCCAATCGTTTCCAAGGTGATACGATACAGGTTGTCATTTATCACGTGACATCACTTTACGTCTCTTTATTTCTTCCAGTATATCGAATCTTGTTATAATGTGTACATTAAAAAAAGGGGGAAAGACCGCTGTACTGTACGTCTATGTAGTATCAATAGAGAAAAGCACATAGCGGAAAAGTATATAGGCATACATATATGCTGCGCTTAAAGAATACTTTAACAAAACTTGAAATTATTAATTATTCGGATCGTGTATATAAATATATTATAATTAATTATAAAATGAATCATTTAAATTAATTTATAAATTTAAAAAAAAAAGTTTTTTTTTTTTACTGTTATGAAGGAAGATAATGGGTGTGGTTGGTATAATAACCCTTAGTTGTATGAGAATTAATGGTTGTTATCGCGTATGGTACTCGACAGTGGACAGATGGTACTTCCTTTTTTAAAGTATTTTTTAAAAACATTTTAACGAATTTAATCTGTTTTTGTCAAGTGTTAAATTTATTATCTTCGGATATTATCCGTGTATCATCTTACAGAAAGTTGACATATGAGTTGGTTTTTAAGGACGGTGCTGAATTAACTTTCCATATTTTACATAATGAAAATCGTTGGTGGTGTCTTTGCACTCTGTTAAATTCCTAAAAGAATGTTGTAGTATTGTAATCAAGTTTATAAATATTATAAAAAAAATTAATTGAATTTTTTATATTATAGCAACAATCTGATTTCTTCTCCTTGAAACTAAAGGAGTTTGAGTCAGTAGGAGTCATAATATTAATCTAATTTATAGCCTAATTAATTAAAATCTTATAAATTTATTCTATTAACAGAATAAATACATATTATCAGTACATTTATGTCTTATCTGCTAGTATTTTAGTAGATAAGACATAAATTTAAGAGGGTTTATAGATGCTATGTTTATAATAGTGTTGTATGTTTTAAGTAATTTAATGAATAATTATTACTTATAAAATCTTAATGTATCAAACAATTAATAGAGAAGAATTACTTTGAAAGTCTAAAATAAAATATAAAATAGTTTTGTTAGTTAAGTATGTTTGGATGTAATATTTATGATATTCCAATGTAATTTATACACAGTTTTCTTTATATTTATGGTAAATTATACTTAAGATTTGTGGAAATTCCTTTATAAAGTTAATTATAATTATGTTATTTGGCTTTAATTTAGATACATGGAAGCTCAAAAGTCAAAAGTGTGTTCTGTGTGTTGTTGAGTTTAGAACAATGCACTTTTCTTTTACAGGATTGGTAGAAAAGTATGATTTAGTAATTTAATTTAATCTTTATCGTGGTTAACTGCATTTTGTGCATTAATTTTTTTTAATAAAAAGAAAGTTAATGTATGAAATTGTTTTATGGAAGTATTACACAAATAGCCTTCTATTGAATTTTCTGTAGAAGTCGATTGTATTGAATTGTTTACGAAAGATAAATTATGAGTAAAAAAATACAAACTTATCAGTTTTCTAATCATGAAACGATATAATAATGGATGTTTATTCATTATAAAACTAATTTATTGAATATCATATAACAATGCTTTACAAAAATAATACGAGAGAATATGTTTAAAATTAATTTTCTTATTTTATAAAGTAACAATTCGATAAAAATTAATTTTAAAATAAAAATAAACAATTATTATTATAAATTCTGAATTGAGTTAGAAGAATTTTAATCTATAAATAAAGTTATATATATATTTGTAATGATTGTTGTTTGACTTTGGATAGAAGCTTCCTTCCTTACAAGCATATTGAAGATTGTTTTCTATCTTCCATATGTCTGTAAATGCTACTTGTATTGCCTTTTACTTTACTGTCCTACTACATCTATGTAATTAAAATTACTATGTAAACATTTCTTAACTAATTTTGCATATATTTTCATACTTTCTGACTTAGCCTATATTCTGAGACGTTCTCTCCTCTTCCTTTTTTTTCAACATAAACCCTCGAGTAGGCTCTACTCCTTTTAATTAATAATGATGATTTTGATCAAACAAAACAAAAAGATTGAAATCTGTGCAGACTCCTATACCTTTAAACAACATTTTTAAAAGTAATTAACTGTAATTGAATTGTTTTTATCTTGTATAAAATACACTATGTTTCATATATAATCATGAGAATTCTCATGATTAAACTTGCCAGAATTCAACTGAAAAATTCTCAGAATGGTTATTATATATTGACAGATAGAAAGATGACTGGGGCCTTGACCAGTTACAAATATAGGGCCACACCCGGAGCTGAATTTAGTCTTTTCTTGGCCCTAAACAGTGACACAGGCCTTTTCTTTATCAAAATCATAAGCTTTTTGTTTAGCTTAAAAGCAAATATAGCGGTGACCTCGTTCTTCTTTGAAAGTCATAAATTATATGAATAAAATCAATAAAACAAATAAGATTTTACTTTAATTTATATATATATATTTATCGTGTTTTTACATAAAAGAATAACTATTGTGAAGATACAGAGGGTTCAGAGGTTTCCAGACCCAAATGAGTGTAGAGTACACGTTACCCTCTGTATTGGGGCCTGGAAACAAATGGTCCCTCTCTATCAGGGCCTGAATGTAGATTATAAGAGAGTTGATAATTTTGATATACTTTATTAAGTAAAGTAATCTTTAGGAAGAACGAAAGAAAATCCTCGATATAACGCCATTTTACTCGTATTAGTTATCAGCTGCTACTCTTCGGGATAAGATCTGGCAAAGTAGCTTGTTGGATTTAAATACAATTTAATTAAAAATTAGTGCTTAACAGCTCGAATTAGGCTTATGAATCCATTCTGAATCGATTTTATATTGTTTTTGAAGCCATATATTTATTATTCTATTAAATAGAAGCCAATTATCGATAGTTGTAAATCGCTGTTCCGAGTTATACACTATCGATCTTAATTTAATCCACTTTTGTCTGAGTTCGAATCCAAGTCTACATCAGCCGAATCTAATGATATCAATTTTTTATATCGTGCCAAAAAATGTATCAATAACTCGAAATTAATACAAAATTATTCATTATAAAGTTCAGATTTTTTCAAATTTTTTCCGCTTAAGAAGGCCCTCTTTAAATATCTATTACAAGTACTGCTAGGCCCAATATATGGGTGAAAGTTGAGGCCCTACATATTAAACTACCTAAGAAATCTGCTGAAATTGGCTTGAAAATTTTTAGAGTCACTGTATTGAAGGTATAAGGCAAAGCGACACTTGGGCGATCTGCCGAGAGGAGGGTCCTTTCAGTGGACTGGTCCCTATTTTGGCGAAGAAAGTCCAAAATGTGTCTAGTTCAATAGTGAGGCGCGAACTACCAGGGGTTTTATCTATTGGGCCGCTAGTGGGCACGCATTAATAGTGTCTTTTTTTCATGTTTATCATGGATTTGGCTGGGCCCACAAGGGAGAGAGGGCCAGATTATGAGGAAGATCCACCGTTCACAAAAGTTTCTGACATTTCGGACTAACCTGTTATTGTTGAATGGATTTTTTCATGCCCACGGTCCGAAAAAGTCCTCTTACTTCTCTTAATATTCGAGCTAGGCCCGTAATGTGGCCGTGTAGCGAAGGACTAGGCCCAAAATAATACACCACTTACGAATATTTCTAAAGTTTCAGAATGGTCCGAGCATCCGGGTTCGAGTACGGAACTACAGAGCAACAGGCATACTTTTTATTCGCTATCCAGCCGAATTAAACAGCTTAACTTACGAAAATTGTAAATTTGTAACATTTTAAACAAATACTTTTCATAAAAACACCCTACGTGAAATTTTTTGTAAATGTTTAGAATTAAATTATATAAAAATTTACTTATAATGGCATTGTTTTATATGTAAACTTAAATAAACCCATAAAATTTTAATGATTTTGAAATTATACTTAGATTTAGTTTTAAAAAATTCAGGGAATTTATTTCAGCGATTTTTTTCCCTCTTTTTTTCTTTGAGATTTGTTTCTAAATGAGATTTTTGTGTTGTGTTTTGAATCGATAGTCTAAAACAGTAAAAATTCAAAATGTTCTGAATATTTTATTATTAAAAACAAACGAATTAATTTTTTTTATATAAATATATTTAATAATTTAAAAAGTATTTTCATATCGATAACAAGAGAAAGGCCAGCGTTGAGGGAAAATTCCCTTTACACTTAAAAATGTCCCCTTTTTTTTTAAAAAAAAGAATGATAAATGATGCACGAAATAAGCAAAAATTAAAAGAGTTATTAATAAAATAAATATTTAATTTCATAAAATTGATAATCCCTATTTAGGAAAATATTCCCTAAAGGGGAAAAAATGTATATTTAGGAAAAGATTTATTTATTTATTTTTTAATTTATGAAATAGCTATATACAAAAAGAATTAATTATCTAAAAAATAATACGATCCATTACCTATTTAGGGAAAAAAATAAATCTTAAAAGGAAAATTTAGAGTAATATTCGGTATTCAGGGAAAAATCCCCACAGAAAAAACTAAAATTATCCAAAAGAAAAAATAAAAATTCCATTTATAAAATTGCCGATCGCTTGATGATGATAAAAAAAATCCCTACTTAGGGAAAATTTAGAGTAATATTCTATATTTAGGGAAAAATCCCCACAGAGGAAAACTAAAAAATTATCCAAAAAATAAATAAAAATTTCATTTATAAAATTGCCGATCGCTTGACGATAAGAGAAAAATCCCTACTTAGGGAAAAATTTAAGGAAATATCTCATCTACGGGAAAACCACAGATTAAAAAAATTAGAAAATTATCAGAAAAATAAGAATAAAATAAAATAAATATTCTACTTACAAAGTAAAACTAATCTACATTTAAGAAAATAATCCCTAAATAAACGAAATAGGGAAAAATCAGTATAAGGAGAAAGAAAATTTTTTGAAACGTAAAAATTTCCGTAAAGACAATTAAAAAAGCAGATTATCTCGTCTCGGATAGGAGAATTAATTAAAAAATTTAAGAATAAAATAATAATAATAAAGTTAACCGAAAAGATAGTTTATTACATGCAGTAAATTACGAAGATTATAAAAGATAATATAACAAAACTTCAAAAGATAAAAGCTTTATTGCCAATATTGGCATACGCCATTCAGGGTCGAGATTGTTGTTCAAATGTCAAGGATAGAAGCATCTTCTATATAATATTAACACAGGATCGATAAAATAAGTAAAGGATATTTATATGACGTTTTAAACGGGATATTTTACATAATTAAAATAATGTGTATATATATATATATATATATACATATCAGCTACTTAGCTTTAAATATATTCAATAGGGGATTGATGATCATTCCAATCACTTTTTCGAATTTTCCCTTTGAGATTTCCCTTTGATTTTTCGATTTTTTTTTAAAGATAAGAATCTAAAGTGCAATTTTTAAAAAGGCTTATATATATATATATAACTTTTTATGTATATAAGAAGGAAAAGAAGAGGGTCTGTTGCTTAGTTTAATTAAAATCGATTCAGACTTTAAAGTTGAAAATGCTGAGAAATTATTACTTTCTTCTTCTTCTTCCTCTTCTTCTTGTGTAAGAAAGATGCAAATTTTTGCGGAGTTTCATTTATTTTATTTTTATTTTTGTGATTAAATAAGGAAAAAAATTAAGTGAAATTTAATGCAAATGATTTTTTCCGTGTTTTTTTTGTGAGTTAGACACTAGTTTTTAGCTTTTTAATCCCTTTTTTGAAGGTTATTTTTTTCCTTTTCTTTGTCTATTTCGGGAAATAATTCTTAATTAAGGGAAATTGAGAAAAAAAAAATGCTTAACATGAATGTATTTTCGTAAATCTATAGGGAAATTTTTATTCTGGACGTGGAGATTTAGAGAGAAAATAAAAAGCTCATAATACTTTATTGCGAGCTGTAAATTGTGCAGAGGAAACAATAAATTCTTCAGCAAGAATTGTGAAATTTTTTGATAAACGATATCTGCATTTTTAAAAGAAATTTGATACAATTATATATATATATATTTTAAGACTTAAACACCAAATTTCTTTATTTTTGATCCCTTCTTGACAGTTATTTTTTCTTCTTTTGGTATCCTTATTTAGAGTAAATAATCCCTAAATAGGAAAAAGTAGGGAAAAACTTTATACGAAGAAGAAAGGTCTTTAGAATAGACCTTTTCTAAGGTCCTAGAATAGACCTTAGAACAAATTTTTGTAAATCTGCAGACAAATTTCCCTTTATAATCTGGAGATTTTAATTAAAATTTTATTTAGGAAACAATAAAGTAAGCTCAAAATACTTTGCTGTGCGTTGTAAATTGTACAGAGAAAATGAGTTTAAAATGATTCTTTTTTTAATATTTTTATCTGTCAGGAATTCGAATTCAAGCACTAAAGATGGACAATAGCTTTACGATGAATGGCCAAGAAGTAATATTAGCGAGGTTGAGGCCGAAGTTTTCAACGCGAAAACGTGTACGTCGGACGTTCAGCGCCGCCTTCCTGTAAGCCCAGAAGTTTGACAATGGCGTTTGGAACGTCGGTGGAATCATGCTCGACGTTCCAAACGCCATTGTCAAACTTCTGGGCTTACAGGAAGGCGGCGCTGAACGTCCGACGTACACGTTTTCGCGTTGGAAACTTCGGCCTCAACCTTGCTAATAACTGCCTTATTACTTCTGGACCACTCTTACATATGTTAAACTGTATGATGATAATAAGAGCCAAAGATGCCCACAGGATTTGTCTAAGAGGAGTTAAAACATATTCTATTTAGGTCAATTATCCAATCAATTGATTGACTAGAATCGTGTTTTTAAACAAGTTTAAACAAGTTTTAAACATTATAAAATGTGCTGTTTCTAAATAATACAGCGCCTGCACAGGGCTGAAAGGAAAAGCAGAGAAACCATTTCTTCGCGTACGGTTCACTGTAGTATTTACGGAAGAAACGGTAAATACTACACTGTAACGACTATTAAAATAAATTTATTCTTATAAAAACTCCTTTGGTTTATAAAATTGTTATTATTTTTTTTAAAAAAAAGGAAGAAAAAAACTGAAAGAACATTAAATCTCAGGAGGGGCAATTGTCCTTCTGAGTTCCCTTTGACAGGAATTGATATGAATGAACTCCACTTTGAAGAATTGTAATTAGATTCTCTTTTGTTCTGTGTGTCTAAATATAATGTTCACTACGTCTATGTTTTGATAATCAAATTTTTCTACTAAAATGTACATTATTAATTGTTATGTTACCTACTTCTAGGTAATCCTGTATTTCAATTTTTCGAATTGTAGACATGAAATGTTTACATTACAGCAACATTAGAAACAATAATAAATAATGGTATTATTTAAATTTGGTAAATTAATGCTTAATTTGCATAAAATTTAAAAGTTGTTAAAAATTGCATACGGTTACAGTACGTAATGCAATTCGTATTCTTCATGCATGTACTTCTTCATACATGTACAGTATGCTTCAGTTCAAAATACTCCTATACATACATAATATCTATTCGACAAATGAAGCAGTCTCCTTAATTGGCTCTGGAAAATAGTCGTAAAGTGAGCTGTCATATTTCTGATAAACTGTGTCATAAATCGAAGTTACGTTCTTTGATACATATTTTGAACTACAGTGTTGTATCAGTTCAGAAGTTTAGTTCTGTTGGTCTTTGTTTATCTTTTTACGTGCCGCCGAATATAAAAAAAGGAACACATTCAACTTATTTTGATGGTTGGGACCCACAATCAGCCTGGAAGTTCCGAAACGTTTAACAGGCTGCAATCCAGACAGCTGTGTATAAATGGTAACTCTGCTTGCAACCTGTTAAACTATGGTAAATTCACGCTGACTGCAGGTCCCAATCACCAAAATATCTTCATAATTCGTTCTCCATTATCAGCGCCATGTAACCTGTAAAAGATCAATATAATTCCTAAAGATATAGACTTATAGGACACCCTGTATATACCACATAGGGAGAGCCTTAACTAATGAATTTTACATAATTATAATAAAATATTTATATCAGTCCTAATGTGGGTCACTGTATACTTTTAATGATAACTAATTTCTTCTTCATCAAGTTTTCATGAAATTTTAAGTAATCTTTATTAAAAAATCTTTGTTTTACTTATTTTATGGCTTTCATAGAGGGGTAGCTCACTTTTATGACTGATCTGATCTTCCATCAACTTTTTCGGTCTCTGTTCTTGTGGCATTGTTAACCTTATCGATTGACAGATTATTGACTATTTTCTCATTCCTACCTATTTTTCATTTTGTTAACTTATATTTTAACTAGTCTGGATTCATATATCAAATAAACAAGCTAAAACTTAGACCCTTACGCTTTTAAATTTACAGTATTATTATTTAGTAGAGTCTCCTATTTGTCATGGCTTAAGGCTTGAACGAGTATAAATCCGAACTTCATTTTAACTCATAATAAATCATTAAAATTCAATTGTTACAAATGATAATATTTATCACGATAGAGTAAAAATGTAATTTGAATGTTGGATAAATTCAAACGTTCCAATCTTTCAATCGTATCTTTTTTCGAGTTAAAATGGCTACGGTGTTCCCGCGCTAATTAATTAGAAGTTATCTTTATACTGTCTTTAATTCGACTGACGAGCTCCAATTATCATTTGTTCTTCTGGACATTTTCTTCTATGCTGACAACTGGAAATCAATTCCTGATAGTTCTTCAATTGTTATAAGGATGAATTGAGAAATTTTCTCTTACACAATGCCCCAAAGCGAATTGTCAGATGTTATTAGGTCTGAACATTGAAGAGTCCACGCTGTATATCTACGTCCAATTTATCATTTCTGAATTTTTCTCGAATTTTTCATTCAGAAAGTTTCTAAGAAGGTTTTCCAGGAGGAAGAACAAGGCGTTAAATTCTGTTGCAATACGAATTTGGATCATCCAATAGAACCATGACTATTACAAGAACTATTAGAGGAAATTTCGTTCACAATACAATACAGTTTTCAACATTACAGTATATTGTTTTTCTTAACAATATGCCGTTTATAATATTTAATCCTAGAACAAATCGCACTCTAAGAACAGTGTAATAAGCCATAGGTTTTTACAGTATAGTGTAGTGTAGACTACAGCTTGAAGAGAACCGACTTGATTAGACTTTAGCCTGTAGTAAAATTTTGTAATTTTAGGCTTATTAATAAATAAATATAAAGTCTGGCGTGAATAAATCATGTTCAGAATACTGAAAATTTATTTTAAAACGTTGTATTTAGGCCTCGAAGGCAGATAAATATTTTTATTTCTAAGCCTATCAAGATCAAATATACCAATAGTATAGGGCCTCGCGTGAGGCCCTTATATGTAAAAGGCTATAACAAGTTTAGGTCTGGTTTTCTTCTCAAAAAATCCTTACATGTGTATTTTCGTAAAAATTCTCCACAAAAGCTAGAAATAATGCATAAATATTCACTCAGAATTCTATTGTTATACATTTTTTTGAGTCGCAGAATAATAAAAAATATATTCCATACAACTTGTCATCCAAGATACGTGACATTTGTCACTTAACGACTTATCTTTATACTCTGTAAAGTTATTTATCGCGTTTTTCCTGTATACCAAAGGATTTTTTTCGATAATACATATGATGCCGAGCGAGAAAAAGTGCATAATAATTAAATTAAAGCCAAGATTTTGATGAAATTCATATTTATAATCGCGTGTTTATATGCCTGTGAATTGGTAGCTAAGCCTGCTACCAGTTTTAAGTGAGGCGATTAGAGTAATTATCGTACTTTCTGTACATTTGCGTGTATAAATATTAGAAAGGATAATTATTTCAGTTTGTTCCGCCCTAGGTAATAAGTAGCAAATGCGTTTAGCTTGAGAAAATCAACACGAAGTCATTATAGAAAAAATATATATTGTTTTTTACAGAAAAATATTTAAAAAATTGATATAAATGTTTTATATTTTAAAAATTTATGCTAAAATTAGGGGTAAAATAATCAATTATATTGAGTAAAATAAAAACAAAATTTTAAATTTTGGTGCTTCCATCTAGTGTTCAATAATGAAATTATTTCAAAAAATATGCTACGAATTTTAATTACCAAAGTATAATTAAGGAAAATTAACTTAAAAAGTATATTAATTAAGTAAATTTTTTAAAAAATAATTCAAATTTCAGTTATTAATTTTTTTAATTTAAATTTTTTATGCTACTTTTTTTATACTAAATTTATTAAATAAGTTTATAATTTAAGCACATTAAAATATTAAATTATTTTAATAAATATTTATGTATTAAACCAAAAAATAAAATCTGTAAACAACAATTAAATTCAATTACACATTCACTTTACAAATATTATTATTATTAATATTATTATTATTATCATCAATTTTAACTTTTAATATTTAATTAGTACTATTTAACGATATATAATTTAAAAATAAATATTAAAAAGGAATTTTAAAATTAAAAAAAAAACATACTTTAAATAATTACGAAGAGTAACGGTTTCTCGTAATTACCATTTCCGAACACTAGGGGGCTGGAATCGTCGTGGGTCGATGTCAGTGTAGACGGAATGGAACGTGGTTGACGAGCGTACGACAGTTTCTCTCATCTTATGAATGATTAAAGCTCTTTTTCACAATAGTGAATCATTGGATTTCGTTGCCTTACCTTTGAGCATTCGTACGACAAAAAGTAACGATGTGAAGTAAAAATATATTTTTTTTTTCTCGAAATAATACGATAAAACAACGGAAAAAATTAAGATAAAATAAAAATCTGATGCTGTTTCCACCGAAATTCTTCAATTCAAGTAAGAATATCTCCTTTTTTTACCTTTATAATAATTATTTTTTAAGAATTTCCGCGAAATTGTATTTAAAAGTCCAGTTTCGCGGGAAGTGATCACGTGACTTTTATTGGTTAAATGCGGATTCTTTTCCTATCGAATTTGCGCTCAATTTTATATATTTATATCATTTATATATATAAAAATATTCTATTAAAAATAGTTGCAACAGTTAAGAAGTGGTCCGGTTTCGATTTATCGATCGAAGAAGTCTTTTTTTTTTTTTTTTTTGTCTTCTTTTCCTCTTATTTTTTTCCCCCTATTCTCTCCGAGATCGGAAAAAACAACTGGCGATCCATTAACGAATTACTTATATCATCTATTAATGGATAGAAATTTTGATTTAAAAATGAATCGTGTATCAATTCAAACGGGCATTTTCTTAACTGTCAATGATTTAGTTGTAAAATTAAGATATAGTAGAGTAATATCTGTCTCAATTATGTTCGCAGCGTGTCCCCTCCTTGATGAGAAAACGGGAATTACTTTTATAGAGAATGGTACGAGAGATTAATGAGTCGTTGAGCCTTAACTTGCTTAATATATAAGTTATTTTTACCTTCTTCCGAATGGGAAAACTTGGCACAGAATAATTTAAAACAAAAGATTAAATTCATTTACAAATCAAACGTGATGAATTGCGATTTAAAACGGTTCCATGTAAGGAATCTATATAGAAAAGCGACGTTTAATTATGGTTTTTATTATATTTTGCTCATACTTATCGATCCTGTAAATCGTTTAGAAGTTAGCTTAACCTTTTATATAAGTAGATATCCCACCCGTTTGATTTATATGTTTTGACTGGCTAGCAATTCCATTAAAGTAAATCTTTCACTTCTGGAAAAATTCCTTGTACGTACCTAGTGATGTGCAGTCTATTGATTGATGCTGCGATGGCTTCTCTTAAAACATCTCTTAACCGATTTTTCTTTTTTCCTTTTCTTTTATAAAGAATTCTGACACACGATCACGGAATTATAATATATACATATCATCACTTTAGCGGATAGAAATTTAAATTTGAAAACGATCGTATATAACAATTCGGGCGGACATTTTCTTAACAGTCAACGGTTCTTTTATAATTAAGATGTAGAAAATTTGTTCGTTTCTAACAGGAAAAACACTTTCTTATCCGTTATTAATCTTCAAATAACGTTATGTAAGTGTTATTAGTAATAGTATATGAGAGTTGTAAGCGATATAAGACGGAGATTGCCTTGGTTTGGCCTTGTTTGAAGGGGTAAAAAAAAAACCACCGTCATCATCATCATCGTCATCATCTGGTTAAAATTCGAGACGTGCCACACGCGATCGTGTATTATAAAAATTGAGCTAATTTTACGTTTGAATAATGAGGCAAAAAATTATCTTGACATATTCAACTTAAGTATGACTCGAATAATGAATTCATATTTATATAATTAATAGGTATAATTACGTTACTTAAATTAATCGTTAAACTTGCTGATATATATATATTTTTTGTTTCTTTCTTTTTTTATTTTATCATTTGGAGTTGATTTAATATTCTTTGCCAATGTTTCCTCGTATTAATTTTAGTTGTAGTTACTAGAATTTCGTCGTATTTAATTACGAAATGATGAATTTAAGCATCGATTTTCGTCATTAATTAATTCGGAAGTTTTAAATTGGAATTTGATGAAATTTCGTCGTAAAATTTAAACGATTTATTTATATATATATTTTGACATTTAAAAAAGCTTTTAGTAGAGTAATTTTTTTTTTCTTTCTTTCTTTCTTTTTAAATTTAAACTCTATTTAACGTCTTTGAACTTTTCACAAAGGATATATTATTGAGAATAAAAGCGGCTACTGTGACCCGGCACTCAAACAAATGAGATAATTATATATTGTGTCAAAACATAACAGTAATTTAAGAATGTGTGTCAACTGATGAAAGATTAATACCGTTCTTTAATGGAGTTAGAAAAATTCTCCTATTTCTTAAGGGGGGAAAAAAAGGATCTTTGTATATAATGACATTCTTTGAAAAATTAGAAGTTTGAATGATTCTTATTGTTATTAAGATAATTAATTTTGAAGAAAATAATAACAGATTCTGATGATAAAGTATGGTTTGAGTTGAATATTTTATTATTATTATTTTTATTGTAAAAATTAATATTTAAAATTAAAAATATATAATTTATTAAACAATTTTTTTGGTTAATGTTACCCTAGGTGCCAAGATGGCGGCTCGTCTCTGATTCCAGCAAGGAAACAGTGGGACGCACGTTCTAACCTAACCTAACCTAACCTATTCTAATAAATTACCATAATTATTAGTAGCCAAATTATTAGAATAGGTTAGGTTAGAACGTGCGTCACACTGTTTCCTTGCTGGAATCAGAGACGAGCCGCCATCTTGGCACCTATGGTAACATTAACCTTTTTTTCTTTTTTCAAATAAAAGTAATTTTTATAGTTCGATAGTTTTAGTAAAAGAAATATTTAAATTTTAAATGATTATTATTTTTTCATAATAGAATTTTTAATTATAGAAAATAAATTATTGAAATTTCTGTACTTTAAATATACAATCAGAAAAAATAAGTTTTTCTTTTTAATATTTTTTTTCATGGCTGAATGAAAATGTAGAGATTATAAAATCGATTTAAATGATTTTTTTTTTCTTTAATTTTATTTTTTTCATCTCAAGAAATGAATTTCATTTATTTCTCGATAAGATTATTTAGTAAATTGTATTAAAATATTTATTTATTATCATCATGTGTGTTTAAAAATTATTTTTTAAAAGTAATTACTTCTTCGTATTAAACTTTCTCTTAAAAGTTTATTCATTTTAATGATTGAATTATAAAATTGTTTCCTTTGTTAATTACCAGAGACGAAATAAATAAATAAATTAATTAAATAATTAATTTTGTGAAGAACTTTTTAAATAAATTTTTTTTTTTTTTTTGTTAAGTTGCAATTAATAAGATTTTTAATATATAATTGATAATATTTCATTGATTTAATGGAAAAAAAATTAATTAAAGAAACAGTAAAATTTAAACAAAATGCAAAAATTTAATGTATACTTTATGATTTAGAGGAATCTAAATGGATTTCTGTTTATCTTCTTGACTTCTAACATAAAGAGCTAAAATTTAATTAACTTATTAATAATGAAATTTATTTAATTTTAGACTTTAAAATTAAATTTATTCATTTAATATGATAAATTATGGCATTTTCCTAGTCAATTAAATATTTGCTACTAGACTAAAATATTAAAATGCGAATAAGCCATAAATAAAAGTTATAGCTACGTTAATTCGCTTTAGTTGCTGGCGACTCTGCGTTTTAAATTTAATTTTCGGAAATTTATCAATATTCGCCAACAATTAAATATTAATTTACGCTCGAGAACGAATATTGAATGAATGCCGATTAAAATATAATTTATGATTAATGTTTGATTTGTTTGAACGTTTTCCAAGTTTACTCCGATTGTAGACCTTCAAAAATTAGAGAATAATAAAGTGTAAGAGTGAGAAATGCTATCGTCGATAATATTTAAGTAGACGTACGAGTAACATTAACTTTTATTAAATTAGAAGAATAATGTTTCTTTATATTATAGACCAGTTGGATGTGGATCTAGGACAAGACAAAGAGACAAATGGGGAGACAACTTTGAAAATTGTAAAGGTGAGTTAGAGTCTAATCTATAAAGACAAGAAGAGAGAGAAATTTCGTATAAAAAAAAATTAAAAAATGTACTAGCTCACTTATAGACATTATTTTATTAAAGCACGGAGTTATCGTCTCTGTAGTTAAGCTTCCGTCTGAGTTACTAATGCAATCACACTTAATAATAATAAAGTAAAATTGGTTTTGATCACACTCTTCATTATAATAGCTGAAAAGAAAAGATCTATTGCTCGTTGATCATTTTAGAACTTTTCTTGTCAAAATGCAAATGCACTTTTTAGACGATATTTAACATTCTTGTTTGTATTCGTTTCGAAGGCTTCGATCGACATAACTCACTAAACACATTTAAATAAATCAAATTTGAACTCCCACATTATATTTAAATTGCAAATATAAGGGAAAGGCGGATGAGAATATACAAACAATCAATGCAATAATTTGTACTATGAAGTTTACTGATTTTGTTTGCTTTTATCAAATGAACAAATCCGTCGGAGATACAAAACAAGTATCTAGAGTAGATGCTACGAAAGAATTCGTAGCAATATTAAAATTTAAAATGTAAATAATAAATGAATAAAATGCATTAGTGGATGGAGTTGTAAGGCAAATAAATGAAATCTATTTACTTACGTATCTCTGGGAATTTGTTCGAAAATATCTTCGGATATTTCGACGAAAATTTTAATTTATTAAAGTTTTACTTATTATTATTTGTTAAAAAATTAATTTGTATACAGTATATAAATTTATAATTACATATTTTTATTTATTTATTTGACTATGATTATAATTAATTAATTGTGATTAGATATTTAAAATTAATTTTAATCTTAGCTTCAATTTATTTTTAGTTTAATAGTTAGTTGTTTAAAAGAAATATAAGGAAGAAAAAGTTACTAAATATATAAAATCTGTTATAGTAGCAAACTTAAGTAAAATCTTTCTAGGTTTATATATATATATATATATAAGTATTCACTTGACTTATGTCACTAAATATTTTATATTTAGTGACATAAGTCAAACCAAATATCAATTTTTATTGATTAATTTTATAAACACTTTAAAATCCAACTGAGGATAATGCTATCTGGATTTAAAGCCATAAACCTACAGCTATAAATGTAAAGTATAGATTTTATAGCATTTGACCACAGAAGAAAGATTTTAGATTTGGTTTTTTGTTGTTAAAGTAACCTTTTTACTACTGCTATAAGTTAGTTGTTACTATATATAGTTTTATTGTAATAGTTCAAAGAATTTTATGATCTGCTTTTCAATAGATAATTTTTATAACAGTTTTGAAATAGTAAAAAAGTGTTAAAATTATATAATTATATGTATTTTTAAGAATTAAATATACTTCTTGGAAAGCTGACTGAGCAAAAGTAATTACTTAAATGGTAACAGAATGGAAGAGTTAAATGATTTTTCATTGAAAAAAAACTGTTGGATGTTAAATCAAGTAATAATACAAACTACTCAGAAGATAAAAATTATTTATTTATAATATTTTCAGAGATTTTTCTTTATTACGAGTAGAGTTTGCATCTTAAATAATATGTGAATGTTACTGTGATAGAAAAAAAATCCAAAAATGTCGTGAATAATTTTTAAATTTCACGTCTAGAATATTTATTATTAGTTAATCTTAATTAAGGAATGTAATTGAACGAAGAAAGTTTTTTAACAATGTTAAACTGTTGTAAAAATCTACACGAAATTATTAGTTTGAAAATATTTTTGTATTTTTGTTTTAATTGGTAATCTTGTAATCGAGTTTCAATTGTGTTTATTTAATAGAATTTAAATGTAGATGTATATTTAATTATAAATACATTAGTAAATGTAGTTTTTAATCTTTATAATTACAGTAGGAGATTCAATTTCGAAAATTAGATAAATCAAGATGAATTTTTCATCTATTCATTTTCTCCAGACAAATGTACATGATCTATTATTAGTAGATTAAACACAGAAATAATGTATTTAACCATTACTTCTGCATTAAAAATTCATTTTAATATTTTTGATATCGTAAGACCTTAAATTCTATTGACATAATTATGGAGTTTATTAAATAGTAAATTGGAAGTTTGATTTCTGTTTTTGGCATGATTAATATTAGATTTTACAATGAATTGTTTGACTTATAGTAGAATATTAAATATAAATAATAGTTAATATTAGTAAATAAATTATCATCAACATATGAAATTTATAGCAAATTTGAACCTTAAAAATTTAAGAAATTATTCTAAAATTTGTATTTAATTTTATTCTTATAATTAATCAATCATCTAATTCTTCAATTTCTTTTATGAATAATTGTTCCAATTTAAAATTTTATTGTATATTATTGTATATTAATTTTTCTTTCTTTAAAACAATTTTTAATTCATATTTATAGATATTTTTTCTATGGAAACATGTCAGACCAGGAACAACTTGCTATATCTCATGCATTTCCACCGATAAATGCTGGAAGTAGTGCAGTCAGTGCTAATACTGCTCTAACGTCTACCACATTGACTCCACCTTATGCTCCATATCCAAAACAACCTAAAGGTACAACTCTTGAACGAAATAATGTACCCGAATTACCCTTAACAGCTTCTGATGAATGTAATATTCATGAAGTTTGTTATTACTTTCAACAAATATTATTCATAGCAGCAATTTTAACAGGTACTGCTTTAGTTGTAGCAGGAGCTATAATGCATATACAAAGTGGGGAATGGTTAGTGTTTGTATATATAGGCGTACTTTTAGCTGGTGTTAATATGGTGCTTTTATTAATTCAGTGTTATATCAGAAAGCAACAGAAGCAAAGGACTAAACTTCATTATACAGTTGTTCGACAGCGGAGCGGTGCAGTACAATATAATCCACTGGGAACAAACAACCAAATGCCCGCTACACTGGGATCGGGAAGAGAAAGACATAAACCTAAGCAAGGTCATTTGAATTTAGTTCAACCTCCTTTTAAAGAATTTTCTCCAGTCAGTTCTACAAATATTGTTCAATCTCCTACTGATTCACATAAGAGAGCAATGTTCCTCATGCCAAGTCCTTCTTATAGATCAGGTCCCTCAATTAGTCATCACAGACAAGCAAAGGAAATTCATCCTAGATCTCCTTCTCTTGTGCATCGACCAATTCACAGGTCAGTAGCAGCTACAGGAGGATCTCAGCTGCCTCTTTCTAGGTCAGTAACAATCTAATATCCTTTAAATATAAAGTTTCTTCATTTGTTTTAAATTCTAATTAAAATTTTTCATTGCTGAAAAGTAATTTGATATTTTTTCTGCATAATTAATGTGTGTTGTTACAAAAAAAAAAATTCATATCCTTTTATCAAGGTAAAATATGTAAATTAAAGTTAAAATAATAAGAAAAATCTATGTTATCATTATTTACAAACAAAAAGTGAGTAGCGTAATTAAATATTTGGTTAATGTTACGTATGGTTCCAAGATGGCGGCTCGTCTCTAATTCCAGCAAGGAAACAGTGGGGACACACGTTCTAACCTAACCTAACCTAACCTATTCTAATTACCATAATTATTACCAACAAAATTATTAGAATAGGTTAGGTTAGGTTAGAACATGCATCCCCACTGTTTTCTTGCTGGAATCAGAGACAAGCCACCATCTTGGAACCATAGGTAACATTAACCAAATATTTTGTATATTTAATTGTTATTGTTAATTGTTTTGTACAAAGTAGTGTTATATATCATATGTAAAGTAGTGTATTTTCAACCATTTACAAAAGTTTTAAATTACTATTTTGAAATATTTAATTTATTAGTTAATATAATAGTGAGCATCAATAAATAAAATAGAATAATTAAACAAAAAAATTTTTCATTGTAAATTTAATAAGAATAAGAAAAAATTATAGGTTCAAACTATTAAAACAATACAAAGTTTTTCAGTAAATGGAATTAATTATTATGATTTGACTGTCATCTCATTAATTACCATAATTATCTCCAGAAAAATTTGCAGTTAAATGCAATGTACAAAGATAATTATTATAAATTATTTTCATTTAATACTTTATACAGTATATGAACAACATGTCTCTTAGAACTTTCAAGTTGTTGATTTTTTTACTAAAATAGTTTAATTGTATTTATTTTTTTAATTAGGAAAAATGTTAATATTATTCTGTAGTAACATTGTATAAATATGACTATATTTTTAAGTATATAAATTACATTAATATTTTAATTATTACAATAATTGAAAAATTAAAGTAATTTATTAAAAACATATTAAAGCTTATTAAAAAAATATGGCTATATATTAATTACATGTGCAGTTTTTAAGTCTCTTTTAATGATGTACTTTGAAAAACCCTTCCCTTTTAATTTTTGTGCATGGATCCCTTGACAGTGAAGAAAAGACTTAAAAAGGTTCTACAAGTATTATCGAACTGATAGTTTATTCACATTACAAGTAATTAGACTTGTAATAACGAGGTTGTAAGCCATTAATACCACAAAAGTCTCTGTAGATAATGGCTTGAACCCCTCCCTTCTCATTGTGTATATTTCTTGTGTATATATACTTTCTGCAATCTCCTCCCCTTTAAATTGTACATATAGTTAATGTATGGCTTTAATTACAATTAGAAAACAATAAGAAGTCAGTAAATTTTAATTGATTTTTACTTATTTAATCTTCTTCAAGTAGCAATACAATAAAAAAACAAAGCTTTGAGGAATGGTCTATAAATCACTTTGCTGTATAAACTGAAGTAGGAATATTGTATTTAATATGTTTTAATTGTAGAAAATGACAATGAATTATATAAATTTCTATCTCCTTAATCATTCAGAACTGAAAAAATAGCTGTAGCTCACTTTAAGAAATAATTACTAATATTATTGTTTTTAGAAACTTTTTCATTTTTCAGACCAAATTTGTTTTAATTAAAAACTGAGTAAATAATCATTATTATTTAATATTTTAAAATATTTATCTTTCTTGCATTGTGAGGCAAGGTTAAAAATTTATTACTAAAAACATTCAACCATTATAAACTTTCAACTTCTTCAAATGTAAGTTTTTTTTAGTTACTGAGAATTAAATTTACATGTAATAAAAAGTTTAACATAAATAGTTCTATAAAGAAGCTTGTAGTTTTAATTATCTAAACATTTTTAGAGTCATACATTTTAACTATAGAGGAACACTTGATTCTGAATAAACTGTGTATTTCAATAAGTTTGCTTAGAATTATTTAAAAACAAAATTCTAAAAGATTGTCACAAGTGTTCCTCTTAAAATGAAATATGGGATACTAAAGATGATTACATAATTTAAAATATAGACTTCTTTAGGGAACAAAACTGATTATTAATTTATTTAAATATTTAATTAAAGAATTTTTGTTTTAAAAGATTAAAAATGTTCGCAAGGTTTATTTTTAAAATGAAAAAAAATTGTTCTTCAGATATTTTTAATAAAAATTAAAATTCTTTGATATTAACACAGCAAATTAGGAGTTTTTATATTTTACTTTTTCTATCTTGCAATTGCTAAAAATGTTTTGGGCAGTGTAATGGTGAGGAAGAGGAATGGAGTATAATGTATCGAGATCAAACTACCCATAAAACTTCTGAAGATCTAATCTCGACTCAAACCTAGATATTTAAGTGTGGCAGGCTGACACTTCTACACTCTCAGTCATCCTGCAGTCGACGAGATATTTTTAATTCTTGTAATATGTATAAGAATTAATTAATTAACAGTTAACAACAATTTATAATAGCATATAGGAACAAGTCTTATGTGGCATAGCATCTCATTCTAGATGGTACAAGTTTATTAGTACTTTCATTACAGATTTTTCTTTGATGTTTTTTTCATTCTCATTTTGATTTCACTTGATTTATTATTATTTTTAATATATAGAATTATGTGTATCATCACACTAAACAAAGTAATTACAAACGTTTTCTAACCATAGTGTGATGATACGATGATACACACACACACACACACTCACACCGGTAAAAGGCTCCAACATTACTGTTCTCCGTGTAGATATTCTACCATACTAGAGTGTTAAAACAGTCACAAATGTGTTAACTATTCCACTTTCTCTTCTCCTACTTGGCTTAGAAATAAATCCATATACTTACTATCCTTATGAAATATTTTTCAGAAACATCCATGCTCTGTATTTCTAAATTTAGAAATTAATCATTTCATGTGTTTTAAATAAATGAAATCATCTTTACTGCATTAATAATTTGACATCTTGCAATTACTTATAAATAAAAAAAGAGAGAGAGAGAAACTGAAAGAGAAGAAGGAAAAAGTATCTGTTAATATTATGAAATAGTATCTGGCATTACTAAAATGAAGTTCATTTGTACACCATCTGGTAATATTCAGAGAATAAAAAAATATTTTTCCTTTGCTTTCTACACATATAAAATTACCATGTAAATAAATATAGAGTAAGCACTATAGTACTATCTAATTTTTATAATTGTATATGAATAAGGTATAATTTTCATATTTTTTACTATAATAATCTTTCTTATCTCTTGATAATATCACATAAAATATAGATTGTAGTTAAATATATTAATTTTACTCTAGTTAAAGAATAATAATAAATTTATTTTTTTCTCCATTCGTATATTCTTAATAATTTGAAGCTCCTTATCTTTAATATAAGGAGGAGCTTCAAACTATAGAACATAATTATGCTAACTAATTATTAGTTAACATAATTATATTCTATAATTTGTTTTTTATTTCCATATTTTAATTTGCAAATTACAATAATTTATTTTTTTTACAGACTTCCTGCGACACGTTTATTCATTTTTAATAATAAAATTAAAAATGTATGAATAATAATCATTAAATTATTCATAATGTATAGTTTTAAATTTATTTAGAATATTATTATTATTATTATATCAAAATTATTTTTAATTACCATTACGCATTTGATTTAATATATCAAATAATCTTTATTTTTTATTTGTTTTATATACCATTTAATTATCTCATTTTGATATTTCTGTACTGGAATTTACTATTATTGCTTAATAAATACGCTTATCACTGAAAAAAATAATCCTTGAGACTAATTGTATATTTCTATTTTATATCTTGTGTTCATTATTATTATTTATCGAATATTTTCTTCTTATTTACAAATTATTGTAAATAAAAATATATATAACACTATATTTTGTTGTTCTGATTTTTCTTTTTGTAAAGAAAACATATGTTATTGTGTTTTATTTTATCAATGATTATTACAGTAGAGCATCGATTATCCGACTTAATTGGGGACTGGGGTTGGTCGGATAACTGAAAAGTCGGATAACCGAAAAGTATGAAAAAATGCATTATTAGTATAGTGTATTAGGCCTGGTTTAAATACTAGCCTCCCTTTCATGGTCGAGCCAGTGCTGCCAGCTAAAACACGCAAAAATTAGCAAAAATAATATTAAAGTAGCCAAGACATAACCAAATATTGTAGCGCCACATCACTAGCGGACATTTGAATTTGCCGACTAGAACGTGGTCGGTTAATCAGGGGTCAAGTAAGCGATGCTCTACTGTATTTTCTCAGAGCCATTTGGTAATTATAACACAAAAATCTGAAGTAATCTTAAACTAATTTAATATTAAAACTTTTATTTATCAATTTATGTAAATTAATTATCATTAATATTATATAAATTGATACATTTTTTCTTTATATATTCTTTATTCTGACGAAATTTTGTTTCTAGATATGAAAATTCTCCTCAAGAGTCTCATTTACCACCTGTGCCACCACCAAGCTATGACGATCTGATCTGTATTGGACATTTGCCACAGGACGGTACTAGTGTTCATCTCATCTAACCATTTTTAAAATATAGTTATTTCTTTTTCCGTAATAAATTACAGGAATTTTTGCTTTTAACGTATTACGAAGATGTTTAAAATTTAGAATGTATAGACATTTGAATGCATTTAAAATGATTTTAAAAATATGTTATAAATATAAGTAATTTATAAATGGGATTATTTCCCTTACATATCATTAACGTGTAAGATTTATTATCAATTATATTAATGTGCAAATACTTATATATTCACACAAGCATCTAAGCAAAATTGTATCATATTATATTACACTTTATATACATTTTCTTTATTGAATTTCTTATTAAAATTATAATAAATCTTTCAACTTAAGATCTTAAAACAGATCTGTGATTTTTCAAAAGTTTCTTTTTTATTAGAGTGCCTTAAATTGATAAACTTTAATAATAATAATAATAAAAAATATTAATTACAGGACTGTAAAACAAAAACTCTTTTTACCTCTACAGTACTGAATCAATGGGACCTCTCATGCTTATAAGCAAACACATCAAATATCAATTACACATTTAACTTAGCTTTAAATGTGTCACAGGGACTAGAGAGCTAGAAATTCTTAGTTATCGCTCTCATTATTTATGAAACTATCATACATTTACGTATAAATATAATACATTTAAATTGAAACTCCAATAATTCTTTTTTAAAACTGTAGTATTTTGTAGGATATATATTGTTATTTTGTACAGCCCAAAATATGGTGTGAATATTAGATTGTGATATTGTGATTATTATATCAAAATTTGACAACTGCTGAATTAGTAAAAAAAATGGTTAATGTTACCCTAGGTATACAAAATGGCGGCTCGTCTCTGATTTCAGCAATCAGAAGACAGGGAACAGTGGGGATGCATGTTCTAACCTAACCTAACCTAACCTAACCTATTCTAATAAATTACCATAATTATTAGCAACCAAATTATTAGAATAGGTTAAGTTAGAACGTGCGTCCCCACTGTTCCCTGTCTTCGGATTGCTGGAATCGGAGACGAGCCGCCATTTTGTATACCTAGGGTAACATTAATCAAAAAAATTTTTGTAAGCATGACAAATAAAGCTTTACTAAATATCTTTATATTTAAGAAGCATTGATGAATTAAAACTGATTTATAGTTTATGTGAGAAATCATGTTTAGCATTTAAGAGTCAGAATAATTATATATTCCTGACATTATTTATTGTTGAAAGGATTTGAGGGTACAATATTAAGGAATTAATTTTGTTAACTGGATTGGCCTTATGTCTGTTTAAAAGAAAGTGAATTAGAGTCAACAGAAATTTATTAAAATTGACATCACCTTTGTTAGCATGAATTGTTATGTTTGAATTTATTATTTGTATCTTTTTATATTATTACAATAATATAAATCACATACTTTATATTCATTCGTTCATGAGTTAATGTTATAATAAATAGAAGAAACAATATTAAAATATATTTATATGAAAAATTAATAAATATACATAGATTCTATGACAGAAAATTTTTTCACTAAATTAATTTGCATTAGTAATAAGAAGCTTTGAGTATTATTATTTAGGATTCATTATATTATTAAGTATCTGAATCTTCTGATCTGTTAAGACTAATACACGTAAATGGAAAATTTAAGATAACAATGACCAATGACAACAGATTTAAGCCAATTAATCTATCAATTGTGAAGGTATGTTGAGGTCAAAATAGACAATTGGTGGAATCAGTCATGGATTTTGATCGCTGTCTTAATTTCACTGTTCATGTACAGTACAATTAGTCATTACATATTTTTTCATGTTTGTGATTTAATCAACATTCTTGTTCTAAGTTTTTTAGAATTGAAACAGGTGTCATTATTCATAGTTACAATCATAGTAATTATTATAATAATTAAATGTATTGTATTAGAAATAATACCTAGATTTTTATATCTTTGCTTTTTGTATAATGATTTTAAGCTATTTTAAGATTTCTATCAATAAATTTTTGTGTATTTATAAATTAGAAAAAATTTATCAAGTTAGTATTGCTTTGTTTTTTTCATGTCAGCTTTTGTTTTATGCTATTTGATTTTATTGTAAATCACTGAACATTATTTACAAAATAAAAATGACAAGACTTAATTAGTTATTATTTTATATATAAATATATATATATATAATCCAGAATATATATACAGGTATACCTCGCCTTACGTCGGTAATTGGTTCCAGGAGAGGCGATGTAAGTCGAATTTACTTGTGTAGTTACAATGTAAGTCGAAACTACTGTGGAAAACGCCAATAATGAGCACTTAAAGACCGCTAAATAAGACGACAACACAGATGTTTTCATGTTTCGTTCTCTAGGATTTATGATGATTATATTAACATTTACTGTAAATGTACATATTTTAATATGATTTTATGTGTTTTTTAATGCTTTTCTAGTGATATTACGACTTCCATATTTGTGGCAGATGGATGTAAAGTCGAATAAAATGACTTAAACTTGATTTTTATTTTTCCATATACTTTTTTGACAAACGACGTAACTCGAGGTATACCTGTATATATATATATATTCTGGATTATATTTCATTTTTAAAGTGAATTATTATGTTATTAATTTGAATTTTATAACATAATTTATATGAAGATATTTAAAAATCATTTAATTTTATTTCTAATTAACATTTAGCAAATTGTAATTATAAGCAGATATGATATTTAAAATACGTTTAAATAACATATTTTAAAGTATTTCAAGTTTTGTTTTATTTTAACATATTTAAAATATTCTGTGAGATATTTTGAAGTTTTATTTTTGACTTATTTGCTATAGAATGTATATAAACTTATGTGGAATTGATACAGGTAATTCATTTTTTGTAGTATAGAAATGATTTACATATATGAATAATAGTCAAACATATATCTGATATAATAAACATGTTAAACAACTGAGCATATTGTATGTCTCCATTGAAAGAAAAAAGAATAACTGATGCTAGGATACATAAAGAAGTCCAAGTTTATTTAAGATTAAACGTTTCTTTGAGACCAAATGTTCAATCTTGAATAAACTGAATTCCTTTATATATTCTAGCATCAGTTTTTCTTTATACTAATTAAAAATTGTGAAATATACTATTGTATTCTTCATAATTTCAGTTATTTTCATAATACTTAGGACATAAGTATGTTTATTATTTTTTTATGAAAGTGTTGTAAAAATAAACATTAATTGTATGATTATGATTGCAGAATGAATTAAGAGGAAAAACAGATATGTTCTGTATGAATATTTATGCCTAAACAAAATATTACATTTGATATATTTGAATATGTTTCAAAATGTAGTGTGAAAATATATCAAGTTGTATATTTTTAATAAGTGGACCATTGCCATGCTACAATCAATGCAACAGCAGCTCAAACAACAATCATAATTGGAATTTCTAATCTGATATAACTTTTATCCAAGATAATGGCAATAATTTTAGGCTAAGATTTATAATTTTTTAATACTTTGATTCTTTTTTTAATTTTTAAAATTTTATTTACATATTGATATATCTTTAATAATCACGTAATTTGTTACGTATATTGAAAGTCTTGTTTTTGAATCCTGTTCCATCATTAAAATATTGACAGAATTTTAAATAATATCTTCTTTCAAACATAATTGGCTGTCCATAAATTACAGCTGCATTTTATTTTGAAATTTTCACGTCCCCCTCCCTCATTGTTCAAGTTTGTTCAAGTTTCCATAACTCCCTCCCCCTCTTGGAATGTCTCAACCCCCTCAACACCTTTATCACTTTATGAGTAATGAAATACTGTATTTTGTGGCATATAAGATGACTTTTTAACCCAGGAAACTCTTCTCAAAAGTTGGGGGTTGTCTTATACGTCGGGTGTCGTCTTATAGGGCGAGTATATCCCAAACTCTATGTTTTAACTGTAAAAGTCGGGGGTCGTCTTATACACCAGAAAATACGACACATAAACTATAAAATTTAATGAAATAAAATGGAGTCCATTGAAGTTCAACTCTTCCCTTCCCCCTTGTCAGACTTGTCATAACCTCCTCCCTCTCTTCGAGTAAGGACATCATTTATGGACAGCTCTATGTTAAATTCTCTAAAATTCAGGACTTTGAAATAAAACTATACAAAATATTATTTTTTAATTTTAAAATTGTTTCTTAGAAACTTCTCTATATCATTAGACTGTCATATATTATGTGATTAAATTATTAAAGTAAACACTTTTAACAATTTTCACTTAAAACTTGGGATTCCCTTGGGAACTTGAGATATCCCTCTTGGGATATTTTTTCTTTTAATCCTTAAAATTAGGGCCGAATTAAGAATTTAAAATTATATTTTAATAACAATTTTTACAAAGAAAAAAATTATAATAATTTAAAATGGATGAAAATTCTTTGTAACATTTTGAAATAAAAATTTAACGATTTCTAAATTTTTAATTTATTTTATGTCATATCTTACAATGTTTTCAATAAATTATAAAGATATTTTCAGAACTGTTGAATTATTCTTAACACTGTAAAGAATATTACGTGGAATTTCAATCCGGAAATTTACTGGAAAAGAATTAAATTGAATAAAGTTTGAGTAAATGTTCCATCGTTATTTAAAACTGAAATATTTTATTTTAATTTTTTGTGTAGAACTTTTATAATATATAATAAATGAATTTTAATAATATATTTAAATACAGTCAATTTGATAAATGATGTATAATAATTATTATATATATTAAATACTTTAAAATTTATTTGAATTTGATAGTATGATTTTTCATTAATATTATACATACGATAAGATAATATATGCAATTCAAATAATATCAAAATTGCTTATTTGAGGATACAAATAAGATTTATTTTATAAGAATTTTTTTCAGTTAGCATTTTAGGTTAATGTTACCTATGGTTCCAAAATGGCGGCTCGTCTCTGATTCCAGCAAACAGAAGAAAGGAAACAGTGGGGACGCACGTTCTAACCTAACCTAACCTATTCTAATAATTTTGTTGGTAATAATTATGGTAATTTATTAGAATAGGTTAGGTTAGGTTAGGTTAGAATGTGCGTCCCCACTGTTTTCTTTCTTCTATTTGCTGGAATCAGAGACGAGCCGCCATTTTGGAACCATAGGTAACATTAACCGAAAATTTCAATTACTTTTTTTTAAACTTTCTTTTTTTATGTTAATTAACTTATCACTGATAAAATTTTTATTAATACACACAAACTACAAAATTAACAGTTTTGATTTAAAACTTAATTTAAATTATAATATTTGCATCAAATTTTCCGTACTGTTTACTGTTTTATATAATTTAAATGTCAAGACTTAATTATATAAATTATATTGGAAACATTTAATTCAAAAAGTTTGATAAAATTACTAAATTTAAAATAGATTAATTTCTTTAACAATGTCTGGTAAAAACACAAATATCTAATTTAAAAATATAAGAGAAATTTTAATTGAATTATCATCATTAGAGTAATATATGTGCCAATAAAAATTTCAGTAATTGGATTCCAATTTAAATATTATTTTACAAACAAATTATATGAAATGATCTTTTTTTTATATTACATTTTTCTATCATATGTATTTATGTGATTCATAATAAAATTTATTAAATAACATATTTATGAGATGAAATTTTCAGGACCGTTTTATGCACTTTTAAGGCTCCTGTCACAATTTTTATGTAGAAGCATTACGTAGTTACAGATATAGAACGAAAAATTAGCAATGATAATTGAGATTAGGCCATTAAGGCCTGTGGACGAGACCAGATATGCCACATGTTAATTCAGTCTTGAAAATCTCATAAGTATGTTTTAAATACTTTTATTATTTAATGTTCTGATTATTTCAAAATGTTCTAATATTATGTTTTGTATAGTATATGAGTAATTACATACTTATGTTTTTATTAAATATAACTTCAACTGTTTTTCTCAGAGTAAAAATTTTTTAGAAAACTCAAGTACTTTCAGGCTATACACTTAACACCAAGGGCCATCTTGTTGACTTCGGAAGATGAGTTTATAGTCCGAAAGTACTCGAGTTTCCTAAAAAGTTTTCACTCCGAGAAAAGCAATTGGAATTGTATTTACGTTTGACGAGTTTCCTTAACAGATATTTATCACACTTTTGTTTCTATATTTTCTCTTTTTATGTATTTGCTGATTTTAAATGATTAACTGTATTAATTTTATTATTATTATTATTATTATTTTAGGATTAAGTATATTTTTTTTTATTAATATTTAATTACCATAATTATTAATGAAAGTTGCATTTTAGAAATTTTAAAATTATCTTGTAATTTCTGTAGTACTTTTAATACATTCAAACTTATATTAGAGATAAAATTTTAAAGATTTAGCAATTATTTCATTAGTTTAATGTCTTAAGAGGTTTTTAAAGCTTATAATCTTTGTATGGCATTTTTCATTTTAAATTTACTTACTTATACTTAACAAAACTTTTTATGGAATGAAAAATCTTCAAAACACCTCAAAAGAATTTTTTTCCTCGAGAAAAAGCAGTTTATGATGAATTTTACATTTGTGAAGCCTCCTTATAATATTTAATTACTGCAATTATTTTATTATCAATGATTCAAATTTAATTTCATTTGAATTTTAAATTGGTATAGTAATAGTAATTGTATTTAGATTAATCTAATAATGTAATATTAATAATAATAGTAACTGATTTAGATTAATTTAAATATATATATATATATATAGGAAAGAACATTTTTTCTGAAAAAGTTTCATGTAATTTGTCTCTAAAGTAATAGTTTCAGTTTAGTATCTAATAAAGTAGAAGGAAATACAATGTTTGCAATAAAGTAGACTTGTTATTGTAAGGAATTACTTCAAAAAGAACTTCAATTCCAGTCAACTATGTTCTTTTCTATAAGACTTTTCCACTTGACAGGTTACATCTTTCAGCTTCACTTTCAATATATTGTATTCCTTTTCCACTTTATCTGTTATTTTTTTTCTTTTGTACTCTATTGATCAAATACTTTTATATCGTTTTTTTTCTAGTAAAATATTTAAATGAATTTTGAAAAATATTTACTAAAATGCAAATATTTTATATAAAACATTTGCATTTTAATTTTTTAATTACATATTTTACATATATATTCATGATGGGTCTCACACAAACATAAACAAACACATAAACACAAAATTATAAGATGTAATCTACGTAAAAGTTAATAAATTATTGTTAATATTATAAATGATAGATTATTTTACTATCTTAAAATAGTTCCTAATTCATACAGATAGAAAGATTAATTAGCCTTATTCGATAATACTTTGTACTTGGCAGTTAACTATGAATTGATGTAAACAAAACTTATAATTATATCTATTTATATAAATAATGGATGTACATAGTATGTTAATAGTTTATATTAAATTATCATTGTCATTTATAACGTACTAGCTTAAATTTATTTGTAGTATGCGAAATTATTATGAACAATTTTAGTCAGAGAATGTGTCTTTATGTAGGCAATTATAAGTTATCACTATGCTTTCTTCTCATTTGTTGCATAAATTTTTATGTTCTTTCATGTTCCTCTGGACATCTTCCATGCTGATGATTTAAAATCATTCAAGCAATCCATGATTAGCTGTTAATAGGTTTTTATTGTTGTAGGGTCGAGTTGATAACGCAATGCTTCAAATATATTGTCAAGTCCTGACTCGAGGATTCCAATCTGTTAGGCGAATCCTTTTCCTAACTTTTGAATTATTTGAGGTTGATTAATTAATTATTATGCCTTTGTGTCTTTTTTTAACTAAATTTAAAGGTGAACTAAATAAAGAACATTATTTTTGATCTGTGAGACTAAATATCTGCATCCATATTTTCCAGTATAATAAGTCATGTTAATATATAGAAAGTACTAGTATACAAAATAAATTTTAAATATTTGAGGTTGAACATATGTTTAAATTTTAAGCTTTGCTGTCAAATTACCAATTTGAATTTCAAATAACCTGGAATATGAATTGATCATTTGGAATTTGAATTGAACAGTTAGAAATGGAATTTGAAAATTGAAACCATTCAATTACTGTGTTTAAGCTCGGGTGATTCTGAGAATGAAAAAAATGTTCTCAAAAGTACTTAGTTAAAAATGGCATTTTATTTCCAAGCCTCATTTTTTCAAGACTTTTTAAGCCCATCAGAAGTAGAAAGAAATGATTTTGTTAAAGTGACATGGAAGAAGATACAGTAAACTCCCGATTATCCGGGATAATCCGAACTATAATTATTTATTTCTAAAATACAACATATTATACATTTCTAAGGCAGACAATTATTTTAACATGTTTAATGCTCATTATTAAGAAAATCTGTGATTTTGATTTGTTTGCAGGAATCTTTTAATGATTTTTTAATATCAGTTCGAATTTTTCTAAGAGCTATTATGTCATTATACTCGAATTCTCATTGGTCGATGTATTCCCAGTGGTTCCCAACCAGTGGTCCACGGACCACCAGTGGTCCGCAAGAGCTAAAATATGGTCCACAAAAGATTTAAAACTTTTATTCATTTTAAATTATTCCCACATTGATACAAACTGAATTTAATTTTTACTAAAAATGTTATGTTTTCTATTATAATAGTACTGTTAAAGCATGTTACTCTTGAGTTTAATCAAAACTTTTAACATAAGTAATCGTTAAAGTTTATTTTTAGATTGACAGTTTATTTTTCTTAAACCTTGTTGTCCCTGCTAACAACAATGAAATCAAAGTGGTCCCTGGTCAAAAAAAGGTTGGGAACCGCTGATATATTCCAACAAAGTGTCAACAGAATTCAGGGCCGTGTTGTGTCTAATGCGATTGATAATTTCTTCTTCTCTACTTTCAGCTTCATTCTCTTGCTCTTCTGGTTGAATAAGATTGGAAATAATATCTGTATCACTCCTTATTTGAAAACCTTCATCATATGAATCATGTTCTAACCACTCCTCAATATTTTCTCTATCAGCATTTTCAAAGCCATGCAAATTTGCACTTAGATCACTTATTTCAGATACTGTTTCACTTGTCTCGGGCTTGATAGAATCCAAAAAATCACCTTCTACATTTGGTAGAATATTCCTCCATCATCGAACGCGTGCTATTGGCTTTATTTTGTTCCAAGATTGAGTTACACCATGTATCGCATCCAGTATTGTCATTTTTTTCCAAAATTTAATCAAATTATTACCTTCATTACATTTTTTTAAAAATTAAATTCATGCACGGATAATCCGCAAACCAGATAATCCGCACACGGATAATTGGGAGTTTACTGTATATTTTATTTTTGCTTTGCTTATATTTAATTTTTAATTAAAAATCTCATTTAGTATGAAATTAAAAATTTAATTTATTGTATATAAATTTGATTTAAATAACTCTTACATTACTTTGACAAAATTTCAATCTTATAATAGTTCCTTTTTTTAAGATTAAAATGTGTAATAAGTGAGGTAAAATAGCATATTTTTTGTTCCAGAAAAATGTAAAAATATAATATTTATCTTAAAAAAATTGCTTTAGAATTTAAAATTTGGAAGTATATAATAATCATAGAAAAGTATAAAGAATTATTTTTAGATTTTATTTTTAAAAATTTATGAATAAATATTTTATATAACTAAATAATAATAAATAATAATTGATATATATACCAATTAATATCTTTTATTATAAGGATATACAATACAGACTAGTTTGAATAGGTTTACACGCTTATTAAAACTTGTTATTTATATAATTTTAAATAAATATTATAAGATAAAATTTTAATGATTTTTACTATTAAAAATAATTTTTTATATCGGTAAAATAAATACAGTATTTCAATTTTAAATTTAAAAATATTAAATTGCTGAAATTAAAATTACACTGCGACGTATGATAAACCTATAAAAACATGTAAATTATTACTTATCAATGTATGAGTTTTTTAAAATGGTGATTAAAATATTTCTGATTAATTTAAGTTGCCCCTGACCCACTTTGAATAATGGATTCTGGTTTACTTATTTGAACTAAATGTATGGTATAATTGCAAAACAGTAGACATGAATTTTTCTTATTGATTATTAAATCTTTAACTTTATAATAATCAATACAACTAAAACAATGATAATAATTATGAACGTTTATTAAAAAATAAAAATTAGATTTTATCAGTCTGTTTCTAAAATGATTCATTATGTTGCTGTAATTCTAATAGGTATAGTAATTTGTTTTTATACAAAATTGTTTCGTTCCTGAGGCATGTTTCATATAAAAATAAAACAAAATAATTACCCGATTAATGTCGTGCTTAATTCTTGTTAATTACAAAACACAATATAAAAACATGAAAAAACATACAATAATTAAGGTATGTTCATGGCAAATATGCCAGATAATGTAATGGTTACGACATAATTTGTGAACATGTAGGATAGGGTAGCCGTGATATAATTAACAGTATATATTTGTTGAAACAGGCATGCAAGAACATGCATGTAGGTTACGTGCGAGTTGAATGTACGTGAACCCCTGTCAGGATGCCGAACCCGAGATATTAAGGTATGTTAGTTTGTTGGTTAATCAGTCTACGTCCTTTTTTTAAGCAATGTAAAAAACCTTTAAGTACTGCTTGTAAATATTATCTTAACAATTTTAGTGTTTTAATATTTTGTCTTAATGTTTGGCCATACGTTGAAACACATGGAGTGATTAGAGTATGTTAATGGCAAATATGTGGAATAATGTAATAGTTAATATAATTAGAGAATATGTAAGGATATGTCACTGTTGATGATATAATTAACAGTATATATTTGTCGAAACAGACATGCCAGAATATATATGTAGATCGCATGCATGTCGAATGTACGTGAACCTTTGTTCACGATGCCGAACCCGAGATATCAAGGTGTGTAGGTATGTTGGCTAATTGATCTACACTTTTTAAGTAATGTAAATCTTTTTTAAATATTGGTTGTAAAGTGTTATTGTCTTAATATTTTAGTGGACTGAAGAGGGGGGTGTATTAGGCCCGAAATGAGCTATGTATGCACGTATCAACTAAATAAAAGGGAAAAGAAAGCCAAGTGATCGTCAAAGCACTATATTATGTTTCGTAATTAACAAGAATTAAAATAATTACCCTTTCAACACTAAATAAATATAGAACACTGCTTTATTAAAATAAAATTATTTAAAAGTACCAAATGTGTTTTGGCTTACAGACAAATTTTCTGGTTTTTGTCTTGAATATGATTCGTTTTTCAGATTTCTAAATATTTTTGAGATTGATGTGCTAAGACATACCTGCGTACTGTAAAACCATTTTAAATAGGCTATGAGATAAATAAAATTTAAAGCAACAATTAAGGACTTGTTACGTCAAAGAGAAGAGCGCACAAAAACTAGAGGAAACTTGATTTTCAGATATTTATTGTAATGCAAATCTGTATGCTAGTTATTCAGCAATTGGAGTATCTGAATTTTGAATAACTAGCATACAGATTTGTGTTAGATAAATATCTGAAAAACGATTGTCGTCTCCTAGTTTTTGTGCACTCTTCTCCTTGATGTAACAAGTCCTTAAGTGAAGTAAGGTTCTTATAAACATTTTTCTACAATACTTAAAATAAAGAACAAGAAACATTGATCATAATTAAAGCAACAAATTTTGAAATTTGTAAAAAAGTAACAAAATGTACTTCTATGTGTTATCAACTATATTTAAGAAGTTTGTAACAGTAAACTATCATAGAAAAGTATTAGAGAGAGCTCCACAAGTGACCCTTTCCTGTAACCTTTGCATGATTGTTTGTGTCCCGTAAGTCCAAAAAGGCTGAGAAAGGAAACACTTCTATTGACTGTCTTTAACTATTTATAGTCTCTAAAACATGTAGGACTTGGATGTAATTTTGTCCTAATAAAGTAGCATTTTATATTTATTTAGTTTGTTTTGAATATCCTTATTTTACCTGATTAATATTGCTTTTGTTTCAGTCAATATATGGTAACATGCAAAATACTAATTCACAACAAAATTTTTATAATCACTTCTGTATTATATTTCAGGTTTTTTTATTAATAAACAAAGAAATGTTTTCAAAATGATATTTTCGTAGTAATTTTTAATTTAAAAAAATATTTAATAATATTTATTGCTTTATATATGCTACACAAATTTTGTAAGATTTCAAATGAAGAAATAATTTAATAGTACTATAAAAGCATTCATTTTTAAACTTGTTTTCAGATTTTTTCAGTGAAAAAATTAATTTAAACATTTCATTTTTACAAATATACACAACAAACGAAACCTGATATCATAAGCAAATACACCAACGACTGCCGTAAACGATCGGGCTAAATTTTGGATATATGATTATAGATTAGAAATAAATTTGGCACTAGAGTTAGGTGTTAGGCACCATCTGTGGCACCTAACACCTAACTCTAGTGCCAAATTTATTTCTAATCTATAATCATATATCCAAAATTTAGCCCGATCGTTTACGGCAGTCGTTGGTGTATTTTCTTAATTTTTACAATGTTACACTTGGACGTAAGTCAGTATCACATAATCAAGTTAAATGTTTTAACTTCTCTAACACTGAGCTTAACAATTTATTATCAGTTTCAATAATCATAACATAATTTTAAACAATTAATAGAACATATTACTATTTATGATACAAAAATATAATTAATGAAATATATTGTAAAACTTTGATAATCAATTGTTCAGAATCAGACAGTAAGAAAATTATCGATAATCTGTTTTTTACCCTATTATAACCTAGATCTTCCCTCCAATATTTGTTGTGTTGTCAGAGTGTATATACACATTTATAAAAATTTATCATATATTATAAATGTATTTTAACTTGTAATTTTAATGACGTATTTTATAAATGTTTTTTATTAACAAAAATTTATATAAATATATATATATATATATATATACACACATATATATATACAATTTATAAAGAAATTCGAGAAGCATTTCCTTCAAAATTAATTGTAATAGTGTGATGAATTGTGATCTGGATGAGTACTGAACGAAAGTATAATGTTGTGAAATGTATTGAAGAGAATTTTTAAGTAACATTACAAATACAATATATTATTTATTATATAAATACGTTGTTAAATTTTATTTTGAATTTAATTTTCTCGTTAAAGAAAAAAATTTAAAAAAATACTGAATATTTGCTTCTCAGTTAGCAAGTAATTATATGAGTTATATGTGGTATATAATAAATGTATTTACTGATTATGATTCTTGTTACGTTAAACTTTCTTTAAGAATTTAGACAAAATACACGATGTTTTATGGATTAAAAGATCAAATTATGTGAGAAATATTATATATTAATGCTTCTCAAAACTCAGTATGGTCTACAAGCATATATCAAGTGGTCTCTGGGCTGATCTAGTCATTTTATGCTGTTAAACTAGAGAAAAAAGAATATTTTTATTCATCACTAATTTCTTATATTAAGTTACTGAAAGACAAAACTTTTCATCTATTCAGTAACCTAAGATAAAAATTGGATTGAGCTGTAGGTGGTCTGCCATGTCAGTGACTCAGATTAAGTAGTCTGTAGACCATATAACTGAGAATCATTACTATATATGATAATTTTAAAGTTTACAAATTTAAAATTTATTCTCTTTTTTTTTTTTATTAGTTTTCTTTAAAAGTATATTAATTATTTTATTTAACTTTTGAATTATTTAAAGCTTACATTTTTTGCATTATTTATATTCATTCTATAATTAATTACAGAACTGCACCTTTAACAGTGGGATTTTTAGAAGACTGCTAATGTTTTTGACAGGGTTAACACAGTGGCGTAGCGAACATAACTGGCGCCCGGGGCACAACGCTTTATTGGCCTCCACTCTCCAGAAACACATATAGTTTGTCTTGGAGACCATTTGGGCACCCCTCGCGAGTGGCGCCCGGTGCATGATACACCCCCTTGCCCCCTCGCTACGCCACTGGGTTAATAGGTTATCTTCAGATGCAAAAAATGGAGTGTTAGTGTCAGAAGGAAAGAGAAAGGGGTTCTATCACTTTACTTTTGACTTTTCTGTCTGAGGATGACCCATTAGCCAGGTTGAAAATGTTCGCATTCTTTTAAAAATCCCATCGTTAAAGGTTTAGTAATTAGTCCAGCTAAATTATCACAGTGGCTAGTTTATCGTCATTTTTATGATTAAACACTTTGGTCTATCATTTAACAGTAAATATAACATAACATAACATAATACTGTATCTACTGTAATTTTAAAACTTCAGATTTTTATTTTAAAGATTTTAGTCATAGTTTCATAATCTTTCTTTTATTATATAATTAATGGATTAGAGAAACTTTTCTGCATTAAGCAGCTCTTCTTTTTCAAATAATAAGTAATTATTTTATACTTTAACTTGATAATTAACTCTCATTGATCAATTTTAGTAATAGATATATTGCCTAGTAAAGTAGCTTTAATACAGCTAGATAAGCACGCCAATGACATCGACTGTTTCATTTGAAACAATCACCAGTTTGCTTGTACGGCTGTGTGCGTGTATTAATGCCATTTTACTAAGCAACAGACCATATATTTTTAATATAATTTAATGATTCTCAGGCTTTGTGTGTATTGTTTTATTCATGATGATAAACATTGATTTGTACAAGAATTTCTATTGAGATTTATGAATTGAGTCATCATTTTCTGTTTACTGTCAAGTTAAAAAAAATTCACAATAATAATAATTTTGAATTTTTATGTAAAATATGTTTTGATAAATTCTTTTAATGATAAAATAAACGAGAAAATTGTAATAATTTAATCCAGCAAGATTATTCTTTAATACTGTAAGAATTTAAAAGAATCATTATAAGTATCAATAAATTTCAATAGAATTTCTAGAATAGAAAATGTATAATAGGATATTTTTTCTGAATTATAGTAAATTAAATGAGTGGCATAGAAATAAGTTTAATAATTACTCTAATTATTTTCATTTTGTTTCATGTAAATTATATACAAACAGCACCAGTAGTTATCAAGTATAGATTCCAAAAAAGTCAAATAATTGTGAGAAGTTTGATCTTTTAAAAATTACACGTGCTAGTTTATAATAGTACACAAGCATAGAATTAATATCTTAGTATCTATAATGATTTGTTAATTAAATTAAAAAATTATATCTTGTTACAACAACAGGAATCAAAATAAAACTGAATCAAAACTTGACATTTATTTGAAGTTTTAATTCTTATGTAGAAGCATTTGAAAACAGATAAAAAGATGTAATTGGTTAACTATCCGTGTTAACTGAAATAAGCTAACTTAGTGTACGTAATTATAAAATATCCATATGCTTATTTTATGATAAAAAAGTAACTAGCATTGTAATTTATTTTAATTACTACATTCTTTATATTACACTTACTGCTTTTATGTATAAATTATTTGTTTATATATATATACTGTATGTATGAACTGGACTACAAACAGGCAGATAATGTTGGAAAAGAAGCTTTTGAGTTTATACACAGTGACACTGATCAAACTCGTCTCGTTTTATGTTAATCATTTCTATAAAAATATCACCTTGATTCGCTTTTATTTGGAAACTTGAAACATTTCTCTCTCGTAATGTTTCTTTGTTTTCTTTATTCTTATCAATGTGCATTTCTTAATTTTTGACTTTTTATTCCTCCACCATTAGATAAAAGCTAGAGATTTGTAATTGATTTCATTGAAAAGACTATCCTGTTTTCTACAGAAATCACTGAAATAATAATATTAACTACAACTGTAAAAAATTAAAAGTACTAAACATTAAACCTTATTCTGTTAATATTGTTTGAAATGTTTAATAGCACAGATTTAGGGTTAAAAATATTTTTATATCAGTTTTATTGCCAATTGTAAATCATCTACACTTATTATTATTTATGTATATAAAATTTTTCATTTATTTATTTTGTCAGTAATCATTTAGTATAATATCTATCTAATATACATGATGATACTAAAGGAATAGTTAAGTGTGATTTCGATTGATAGATTGATTTGTTGATTAGAGTGTCCAATATGCTATAGGCTATGTGACTAGACTTGCTGTGCTTATTAATAAGCGAGCTTTCCTACAGCGAATAGTGAGGAATAGGGTTTACTTATCTGCGTCGGACTATTTCGCGGAGGATTTATAAGATTCTAATCCAAATTCAAATCTGATGGCAGCAGATGCTTTTATCAGCTGGAGTATGATTTTACAATAAGCATTGATTCTGTAACAAATACTTCAATGAATTTGAGCTTGTGTTATGCTGTTAAACAGGATTGCACCAATCTTGCAGCTAATTTTCACATATGCTAAACTTTAAAATAAATTGTTACTGTGTTAATTCTAGTACAGTGTTTTCTAAAGGACAGTACTTGTATTATGGGGAGTATGCAAAAGATCTTCAGAGGTACATGGAATTCTCAGCTATGTACCACTGATACAAAGATACATTGTTAAGAAAAATACTATAGTAACAAATTATTTTAAACATAATTTCAATTATATATATATATTATATGAATTTTCCTTGGTTGTATTTGGGTTAGTTTGGAAAATTGCTCATAAATCTTCATTCAACCTCATATCTGAATACACTTTGAGCTTACATCAGCATGATAGCAATTGATAAAAAATATTTATAAGATGATTTAAAATTTTTTCAAGGGGTTAAAGGAATATTTAACAAGCGGTACATGCATGTTAAAGCTTTAGGAAACACTGTTCTAGTAGATTGGAGCAATTCTATTAAATATATCCTTAAGGAATCTGATCAAATTTCTTTCCACAATAAAACATTTTGGTGTAGCTTATAAACAATATGGTTATTTAGTTACACCATTATTGAACATTTTAGTGGATATCACACTAAAACAAAAGCCAAAATGCCTGTGTAGTTTATACAAGGTTATGTTTAAACTGCAATTTTATCTGCAAATGTCCAAACCTGAAAGGAATCCATTGATATTGTAAGAAAGGTTTATATTTATTGTTATTTGTATTTATTTTGAGACACCCTATAAACTGTGCAATATCATGAATTTTTGACAGAATGTTATTATTGTTAATCAATTTAATTTGCACTTTTCCTATAATTCAATATTATTACTTCCTATTAATATTATAGTAAGTTTAATTATGTATAAAAATTAAAATAACAACTTAAAATATCCTGTTGAAATTTATTTGTATTCTATGTTATAAATTAAATAAAAGCATGTAAAAAAGTAAGTTAGCATTCCTTATTACATTCTATAAAAACTGCTAATATTCAAGTGAATACAATGTTACAATTTAACAAGTACAGTTAATTTACTGATCATGTAATAAATGTATTTTTGTATATTTTTTTTATCATCTTAAACTTAATATAAAGATGACCATTATGAATTTCTTTTAACTAAATTCACGAGAATAACTGTGTGCTTTTTTTTCTGCCGACTCTTGCCAACTTTTGGTCACTAACAAGTAAAAGGTAAGAGGGCCTTATCTCATCCCTGTTAAGGTTTGGCCAAACTCGCAATGGGGCAACCAAATGCCAAGATGGGACCCGACTTTGAAAATTTGAAGATCTAATAGATTTGATGCCAAATCCTTCCCAGTCGTAGCTGCCAATTTAACGGCCGAGCGTCGATCACTCGGCCGTTGAATATATTTGTTTTAATTATTTTAAAAAGTTTTGCTAATCTGAAACTGTGTCTTTATTCTTATGTATTTAAGAAACACATATTTTAAAAAGGTTTCTATCTTTATTACATGTAATTTATCAAAAGTGTATTTTGGAGTAACTATCAGCCACACCAAATGCTCACTCCACCCTTTCAGTACGCTTAACGAAATTTCCTGATAGATAGCATCATATGTCAAGATATGACCGAATTCGAGGTGCTTTTTCGGTACAAAATTAATCAAGACACGGAATTTATACATAAAGTAATTGGTCTATTTAAGTTATTCCAGGTTTAACTTGCAGCAGTGAACTGATTGGTACCTTTTTTTAATTTAAATAGTTGCAGAGGGAAAAAAAGCAATAAGGTTTTATAAATATCCAAGTGTCTTACTAAAAACAGAAATAAGTAAATGCAATTAGCTGGCAAGGTTTGTAATTTAAATAAATATACCTGAATATCATTTTACATCTATTGGTACATTTCAACTCTGCTCCGTGGGCATTTAAGATGACCTTTTTAGAAAGCCCATTATGGGTTCGACCAAGTTTTCAAACGGCTTATAATGCGATTGAGAACCGAGGGGTTTTTCGATCCAAGGACCCCAGAGCGGCAGGCTGTCATCTTAGTTGGTTTTGTTCGATTACATATGGGCGATTTGCCGAGTGAAAATGCCTTCCGGGAGGTCTTTTATGAGGAATTGGCCCCTATGTAGACGTTACCGAGGGGAAAAACCCCCGGAAAATACCACGTGACCAGCCCGTTGGCTAGGCGCGAACACACGAGAATACGCCTCTCTGATAAACATTAGTTCTAAATTATGCCGCTACGGCGAACAGCGCCAATATCTGTCAGTTTCGAGTCGTAGTTACAAGCCTTACCATTTGTTTCTCGTATTGTCAACGTTATTAAATACGTTAAATAAAATTGAATGTAGAGAATGTGGTTTAAAATACAGTCATAGACAAAGTAAACAGTACGATTTGTGATCAGGGCTGTGGAGTCGGTAAAAAAAAAAAAAACACTCAACTCCGACTCCTGATAATTTTAGTAGGCTGACTCCGGCAAAATTAAATACCAAGTCATTTTATGTTGGCAGAGCGCTCATAGGGGGTACCCTACTCTGAACTCTAAAAGGAGCCCGGGGCGTATATCCAAATATTTTCATAATTAGTATTTTGAATATTTAACTTACATTAATATTTATTTGTATAAAAAAAACTTAATTTTTAACAAATACATATAGAATTTTATCGCCCCCCTTCTCCTCTTATTATAATCTACATATCTTTATTCTACAGCATTTGCACTGCAATTTCACCCTTGCGGAGCAAACACCATTTATATTCAGTATTTCAACAACTATAATTGTTATAGAACACCAACCGCTGAGAATCAAACGAACTGTTTTCAATTTGATCAATTTTCTGGAACGTTTACAATCGTTCTATAATCGAACCAATACGCAATTACAAATTCGAATTTAAAACGGTTCGAACATTTGGTTAAAAACCCGAAATATATAAAAATATTTATAACAATGTCCGAAATGTTATCAATTTAATACACCCGAGTACTCAATAAAGACTAAACGTAGTTGAAAACAAAAAATCGCATCTGAAATAGTACAGTAGAAGCCGTTCTTCAGGTTAAGCCTTAATGCTCTCCTCTCTCCCCCGCAGGGGAATTTCGAAAAATCCCTTTTTAGTGTGCGTTTCCATGACGTACCCTGTGTACCAAATTTCACCACTTTAGATTCAGCGGTTTGCTCTGGGCGATGATGAATCAATCAATCAGTCAGGACAAGTAATTTTATATATTTAGATGAATGAAATTTTAAAGCTGATTATTTACGTACGAAAGTGTGTTTGAGATCACGTGAATGGCTTATTTAATTTTCTATCTTCAGCTAAGATACACACATTAAAAGTGAATACAAACTTCTAAATTTTTCAAATGTTTTCGTTTACGACATAAACTTTTAATTTAATTTTACTTTGCTTTCTCTCCCTCGTACAGAATGTAATTGGAGACTTTCAGATTAATAAAACATTACGAAAGCCAATTTTAAAAATTCTCTGATATTCGAGTAAATTTTTCACGAAATTTACAAGACAGAAGACCTTATGAAATTTTATAAATGACGTCGTTCGCTGAACGTCATCGGCGACAACAATTAGATTCCCGCCTTATCTGCAATTGTTCGGTAACAATGACAATACAAATGCCATTGTTGTTAGTCGGAATCCAGACGCCATTTTCGTTTCGCCGGCATTTTCCAGAAAAATACCGAAATTTTTGCTAGTTGTACAAGAAACAACGGCAGAAAAAGCTGAGAAATTGAAGAATAATCGAGGGAAAAGGAAAAAAACAAAAACAACGCATTTCAGTAAACAAAACTGAAATGAAATATTTGGAAGCCGACATTAGTCAACTAACAACAAATCGCTATGAAAGGAAGCCATTTTAAACGAATTCGTATTAATAACGGGTAAATCACTTTATTTATTATAAGTGTTATGTAGATTATTCGAATATATTTGTGCGTTTCCTTAAGAGAATTTAGTTCCCTTTAGGAAACGCAATATACCGTAAGAGAACACTTTATGGATAGTGTGTTCTCTTACAGTAGATTCAAACCTGGCCATAACACTTCGACTTTATTGCCTGCTATTATCAAAGTCAAGGGCAAAGCAGTTGTCGTCTTCCCATAACTTAAAGATTATCGTACCACAATCTTTGCTTTCCTTAATGGTGATCGGTTACTATAGTGCAATGATTCGTTATCTGCACGGATAGTTTTGATCCATGTCGATTAATTACATTTTTACACGCCGTTTTAAAATGTATAAAACTAATTTTAATACATAATTTAAAAGCCTCGATATTGTTTATAAGGTCGGCCGAATGTTCGACGCGGTTAAGGGTCGACCTACCACTCTGTGGGATCCGGAATAAAATCCGGTCGAGCGATATAAGGATGGACGATCTGGGTCTATCTCGGATAGGTCGAGTCACTTATCACTGGTCTGCCCTCGTTACGGGCCTGGCGATTCGGTGATGTAATGCAAAAAGACATTCTTAATGCCTGCAGGGCAGAGAGAGCATTTTTATTTTCTTTAAATGATTTCCGCTCCGTGGGCGCCGAGAAGGCCTCTTTTTTAAACAAGATCGTTACGGGTTCGGCCCGACGCGCATTGGGACAGGCGGAGTTCGACGTGTCTGGGACTGAACACCGAAAAATTTCTAAGGGTTTTCGACCTGTCCAGTTTTGATCCCGAGTCACCGGAGCGATAAGCTGCTACCTTCACGGTTCGACATGAAATTGTATAAATGTATGCCTCCCCATTTAAACCAAGAGTTCGAGGATACGGTTTTACTCTATAAAAGGAGGTACAGTATTAAGTTTTTAGGAAAACCAGAGCGGTTAAGGCATTGATCGGCCTATGGTAATTCAAAAAGTATTCTTACCACAAAGGATTATTACAAGTTGAATATAATATTACAATATATTCCAAAGGATTTTATATTTTAAATGTGTTCTTAACTGTTATATTCTAAAAGAACAGTTATCAATGTTCCACAGATTAAAAGATAAAAAATAAACTGTAGAACAGGTTGAAAACGTTTGTTAAAGTTAATAAATAATTCTCAATGAGATAAGGTGTTGTTGCGGAAATTAAGAAGCATCCAGCTGGATATTCATTAATTAATTAATTATAAAAATAAGTAAACAATAATTGTATTGATAAAACAAAACAATTAATCTCTTAGTGACCAAGGTATTGAAAATAAAAAATATTACCTACAATAGAATATTTTACATGAAAACCAACCAGATTTTCAAATAAAACATCGTTTAAATTTAACCAGGTGCATAACCTATAATACAATACTCCACAATAGATCTTCGAAACACAGGTTAAAGAGGAAATTCCTCTGTAATTACTGGGTGTCGATTTACAACCACTTATAGACCGGAAAGAAAATAGCACTCCTCTAATCCTTCTGCACTCAGAAGGATTGGAGGAGTGCTATATTCTTTTTTTTTAACTCTTTCCACCCTGTGGACACTAAGAGGGCCTCTTTTTGCAAGCCATTATGGGTTCTGCCAGGCCCACAATAGGGCGACCGGGTGGTGAGGGATGAAGCCCGACATATCCGAACGGACCACCTCCCGAAAAATTCCTGGGGAGTTTTCGACCCGTCGGGATTCGAGCCCGGGTCCCCAGAGCGGTAGGCTGCCACCTTAACCGCTCGCCCATCCGGCCTTATGCACTATCTTGCACTAAAAATCCTACTGAAACAATTAATTAAATAAAATCAAAAATACATAACAAACCTTCCAAAATTTCGTAGGAGGCATAAACACGGTGTACAGTACCAACTTTCAATTTACTTAACACGTATCTCAACACTCATTTCAATATATCTATATGCAGGGGTGATATTCGAAATAGTTAACAAACTGTCGACCTTTTTTTTTTATTTTTTAGGCAGAGAAATTTTTTACCCCGAATGGCACTGCTGATGATAGACAGATGTCATCATCTCTCGAAATACAATATCCTTTCTATTTCGCTGTCCATAGCCCAACACTTGTTCCACAGCCATCTTGTATCATCTCGCGCGCGTGAGATTGTGGGATCTCTCTTATGACTGGATCTTGTTTCAAGAACTCTCTTGAATCGATCGCGATTAAACCTCGTTTCGGTCGAGATTGAAACGATTGAGAGAGATCGCACCAAGACATAGTCCCCGACCTTGCTCACAATCTAGATTGAAATGCTCGGTGCGAACGGGGTATAAGGCTTTAGTTTAGTAGTGTTACAGAGTATAATACGTATATTTTAATATATATATATATATATATATAAAAAAAAAAAAAAAAAAAAAAAAAAAACAAACAACCACTGAAAAATGTTCCTTGTGTTTAACAAGGTTCAGAAAACTGAAAATTTTAACAACGGGTTAGATCGAACCTGTGCGAACCTGCTGAAGATATAACCACTGTCTATATGCAAAATTTCATCCGATCAAGATAAAATCTCATTAAACACTTACATCCACAGTATAAAAGAAGCCATAAACAGAAGAAAACGCCCGACCGATATTGGGGAGGACTAGTGGTGAGGAAGCCAGGCCCGACGAATCCGGAAGAGACCATTCGAAAAAAATTCCCGGAATATTTCGAATAGCGGTAATTACCACTACTTTAGAATAAATAAAAGTATTCGACGTGTGTAAATTTCATTTTTATCATCAAAAAGATACTAGAACGGGTCGAAGGCAGCCGTCGACTCCGTTCTAATAAAGCCCGTGTAGGGCGAACAGGCCCGCGTAGGGCGAAGACAGAAGATACTAGAACGGGTCGAAGGCAGCCGTCGACTCCGTTCTAATAAAGCCCGTGTAGGGCGAAGAGAACGCTGCTCACTATAATATATATATATATATATATACTTATATGCATATACTTACATGCATGAGAATTCGTAAAAGAAAAAAATCATAAAGGATATGATTATGTCTTTTTCCATGGACTTCCTTTTTTGCCGAAGGTGACACGTCGAACGTGTCACCAGTAACCTAACGGAAAAGTCGCCATTGGACCGTAGAACTAAATAGTACCAAAAAAGGACAAGAACATTGAAGGGACTCCAAAATTAAAGAACGGGTCCGATGACGACATAGAAAGTTCGTTTGTCCTCGAAAGTTGGTCGTGTGTGACCTGAGGTACACTTCGCTGTAGGTACTCCACAATAACCAGTGATCAGAAGTTTAATAGTCGATGACCCAAAGGACCCATTCACCCATCAAGGACTGTAGTGTCTCTTCCTCCGAAAAAAAGGGCCCAAATCAAGAGAGCGATCTTCACGCGCAAGCGTTTGTAAACTCTCTCTATCATGCTTAATAAACCTACTATGTACATTTTATATAGTTAATAAACGGGTATTATTTTTCGTAAGCGAGTTGTAGAGTGCACTTCTTTCGCCCAATTTTTCTCTACCTCGAATCCGACCGCTTACACACGCGATCGCTCGCGCAAAAAGCGAACTTAATGGCTATCAAGATTTCTGTGTCTGTCCTTAAGACAGTAGTATCAGACCTGACGACTTAATCATCGCCGACGCGATGTCGACCCTTCGGTCCCGTGGTGCGAATGTGTATGGGGCACTTCGCGCATTGTCACATATATTTGTCAAAGATTTGATCATGGTTTGTCACAGAAATATTGTGTTTCCTGAGTGGAATTGATCTTCCATACTCACGTAACCTCTTTGCAAACGCTTTATGCCATTTAATCATTTGTGTCCTGCAGTGGCTTGCCGTGACATTTGATGATAGGGAAGTTAAGTTTCTGTAAGAAGTCGACTTCCGAGGACAATCAGTTAATTTCGCGTCAGTGATGGTCTAGAGCGGTACGGTGCTTCTCGACGTGGGGCGTACGTCCCACTAGGGGACAATTTGAATGTTTTGGGAGCAATGCGCAAATGATTAACATTTTTACATTTTTTTTGTTAAAAAATCTAATTTGTCGAAAATATTTTTTTGATATGGCAACTTGACTTTCTGGGAAAATGATGGCAACACTAGTGTAATATCACCAAAAGTTAGGAATACAATGATTGAACTGAAAAGAAAGGTGACCACACAAGCAAATGAATTTTACGTCAGTTTCCACATATGTCCAAGGTGAAAGGTGACAACCTTTCTCTTCTCTGTCCTCAGGCCAAGCTATTCCTTCTAGTGATGCAACGAATATTCGGTTACTATTCGGTATTAAGCCTATTTAGCCTATTTTTCGCTATTCTGCCGAATACCGAATACCTAAAAACAGGAGTAAGAAATAACGAAAAACACAGTAAATTAATCATTTTGGTATTTAGATTTAATGTTATCGGGTTAGTGTTGTTTGTTTATATTTATTTATAACTTATAACCCGCACTAAAATAATATTAGTCACATATATTCACAATTTATAATTACAAAGATCAGCACACGTACGTACACACCTATTCGTTCGAGAATCGTCGCACATCTGAGGGTCTGACCCTGCCTATCCTTTTTAAGCGCTCGTATTTGCTCTTTCCCTTTCTGTTTCCTCTATCGCTCTAGTCCACGTATGTCTATGCATACATCATAATGTGCGCGCACGATACTTTCGATTCGTCACTTTTCTGTCGTAGATTTCCCATTTTACAATTATGTGACTCATATCATGGTGATAACGGAGAAAAGAGACAGATAGAACGTCGGTATAAGTTACAGTTATGATTTCACAGATTCGAGACAGCTTGGTAGCCCGAACGGCTCCAGGCTTTCGCTCGTGCACGCTAAGTGACTTTCATTACAGGCATTTTCCGAAGTCTATGAGAACAATTATTTGGCATTGACGGCCGCGAATTTCGCGCCAATAAGCTGCCTCGACTTGTTCGATTATGTTATCAACTGAATTTCATATATATTTTCTCTTCGCGGTCCTTTTTCCGTTATTTACACGTGTAGGTCATTTCATTGTTATCCACATTTAGTATCATCATTTATGACATACTACCATGACGCTCGTGTCTGTCCGCTACAACTGTCAAGAAGTAACGCGATTGGCGAAGCATAGTGACAGAGGGCCAATAGAGAGCAGGGTCCTAGCCATAATGCGATTTGCGCGCCAATTTTCTTACGAGCGTTAATCAAGCCAAATAGTTTGGCCGAATATACTATTCGTTGCAACACTAATTCCTTCCCCTTCGTGACTCCTCAGTTCTCCGAATTCTTAACAATTGCAAATGTGCAGTTAATGGGGAGGGGTGCTAATGACTAGCAGATTCTAAACTCTGATTACACTAGTGCCAATGCCAACACACGCGTGTTAAGGTTACAGTTAATTCACGTGTTTGTGGGTGTTCGCATTAAATTCTCGTTTATAAATTTATTTTAATTTTGTTCCTAACACTGTGCGCAAAATGAGCAGTGAAAGCAAGATAAAAGTTCGTCAGTATTCAAATGAGTATTTGAATTTCGGTTTCATACCAGCTACTCATGATGTTCGTTTACCATTTTGTCTGTTGTGCGAACACTGTTTGACCAACGAATCTATGAAAAAGGGTCATGTTGAAGCACATTTGAAGACGAAACATAGCACTTGTGTTAACTATGATTTGAATCAATTTAAGAATTTAAAGGAGAAATGAAGCGCGGTTGTTTAAAATTAATGAAAGATGACAACCCAGAGATGTTGCTTGTACATTGTGTTATTCACAGGGAAAATTTAGTTTCTAGAAAGCTTTCACCTGCCCTAAATGAAATAATACGTTCAGTTATAAGATGTATCAACTTTATCAAAGCGAATGCCAAATGGAACGTCTCTTCAAAGAGTTTTACACTATGTTCAATGGAGTAGTTGCAATGGCGGATTTAGCACTTGAGAGGCTCCAGGCGCAATCCAACTTTCAGGCTCCCCTTTAAATATTTTCACTACCCCTACACCCTACTGTGTGCATTCTACGCTCACATCTTTCACTCTGGTAGGCACTATACCGGTAGTCCAAAAAAGTGACATAGGGAAATAACATAATGATTATCACAGAGAGTCTGTATTTTTAAATAATGGTTCCTAAAATAAAAAGTAATGTAGAAAACATTATAAGAGCAAGTTATCGAAATATATATAGGAACCATTATTTAAGTTTTAACAATTCTACAAAATATTTCTTTATCACTTATCAGAAAATTTTACAGGAAAGCTTATGAAAACGCTATAGTGTAACTATTTAGTGTAACTATTTAGTGTACAGAGCCTTTTTAGCTGCCACTCGAAATCATCGAGTGACATTTCTACTTCCCAGGACGAGGACCTAGGGGTTGGATTTTGGGAAGCGGTGTAGGTGTTATGTGACGGTGTTGTGTACAGCGACGATGTGGGATATGTAAATGAATGAATGCGCTGAAGAAATGAGATAATGGTTCAATTGTGAATGTTATCGTGAGGAATGTATGTAAGAATGTGTTGTACAAAACAGGAGAAACCGCGAGCATCGCGATCGTTAAAGCGTCTCCACCGAACTCGTAATATCCCCGTTCATAAAATGGTCTTTCGGTTCGGTCCCCGTGTCCCACGTTAAATACTTACCACTCCGGAGGCGTGCTCCCGGGAACTCAAGTGCCGAATCTCTCCATTCGTAAGGTGGTCTTCAGATCTCGGTCCCCGGGTCCCCCGCCAAATACATTCCACCGAAGCGTGCTCTCGGGAATAAAATGTCATTCAAAATTTTACGATAGAAACTATTCTGCTTTCTGAAATTCGAGACTATAAAATGCAAATTGATCGTCATATAAATCCGTTGCAATACTTGATTCATTTCCATTGTTTTTGAGAAGTATTGTTTAACAATAACCATAAAAACCATTGTTGGGATGATGAAGTTTAATTATTAAATTCTGAAGAAAAATATTTTAAGTCAATTATACGGATTATTAATTCGGCTTTTTGTTGTTTCTTTTTTTTGAAAAGTTTCTATAATATTGTTAGCAGAAAATTTTTAAAGTATTTAAATGTTTACAATTAAGGCTTTAGAAGGAGTTTCTTTTGCATCGAGGAGCTGTATTGACAGGAGACATTCCTATACAAAAACTACATGTTATGCAGGCTACTTACAAATGTGATTTATTCTAGAACTACCAGATGAGCCCGGGTTACTCTGGCAAAAAATAACAACAAATATTAAGATTATTAGATTTTTCGTACTTCTAACCCTTCTATTCTATTACATTATAGTATTTGATTTATATAACTACCAACGTTATCTTACGTAAGAGTTTAAAACACCAAGTGACTAATTATATTTTGTGCAGGCTGATAACCTCGTATTTTGGATTTTCCGATTCTAATGCCATCATGCCGCTGGTCCGATAGAAAGAAGGGACCGTTGCGGATGGGGTTGAAGTAATTGGAGAAAAAGTAGTCGTTGACCTTCTCCCGGAAAAGAGGTTGGTCAACTACTACTAATTAATACTGGTCTACTAATATTTGAAAAGCGATCCGTGTTAGACAGGTTGTGATGGCTCCGCACGTAATCCAGTTGCTAACCTTAACATTGTAAAACTTGTTTTAATAAAAATAAGAAAATACAAATAGACGAACTGATAGATTTAATTGACCAATAACTAGGTATCAAATCAAACTGTTGGTAGCATTTTGAAATTTTGATTTGAGTGCTATTTGATTAGTCAATTTACGTTATTTTAGACACGTACGTCGTTAAAATTTTGAATTTTGTAACGTGCAGTCGGAAGTGTAATTCCACAAAACACCGATCTTCAACTTCGATAATATGATTTTAAATTAGTTCACAAAAAGCAAGAGTGGAGTGAATCAAAATTAGATTTAAGTTATTGGCGATGTCTTGGATCATTGGCGTCAGCAGAATGGGCAAACAGGGCACTTATCCCTCTTAAAAAATCACACAAGTGATCGTAAAAGTGATTGAGATATGTAATCTTGCACCCTGGACCATTGTCTTTCGATACGCTCAACAGTGGCTTAGTGGATAAAACCACTGAACACAAGTTTTCCAGGTTACTTTCACGTTTGTAACACCTAAATAGAGGCCAGCATCCCACAGAAAATCCCTTTGGCAGATCGTCACCGTGTTGCGTTGCCGTATACCAGTGTTTTTCAATCCTTTTTTTTTTAAATTTCACGGCACACTTGATGAATCTATAAATAAATTTCCGCGGAAAAAACACGTAATTTAAAGTTGTGTTTATAAACATTCTATCGCCATATTATTGCAGCTAACCTAATTCTTTTTGTCTATATTTTTTGTGAATTGAATAAAACACTAGCGTTGTTGTTCTTTATAACCCTGGTCACACTATGCGATGGACAGTATTTACGGAATTTTAGCTACTTTTCTTATTAAAATGGCATGCTTGCCATTTTAATAAGAAAGTTCCTTTTCTGGAATTAATAAAAGAAAAAGGGCGATGATTTTATTAGAGCTAGCGAGAATATACTAAGAGAAAAATAAGAAAAAATGTTCATGCTGGGTTAAAACTTGGCGAAATGAAAATCAATTAATAATTTTCATTTACATAAGAAAAACAATTTGCATTAAATCTTGATTTGCATTTAAAAGTGGCGTGATAATTGCCTTTAGTTGTCTGTTTGTACACTGCCACATACAAACAGACAAGTAAACACTGCCGTATACAGTACAAACAGTCAAATAAACACTGCCGTATATAAACAAAACAACACAAGAAACTCTCGATATTCGAATCGTTTTTTAAATGTTTTTTCTTTCTGAAAACTTTCTATTATTTAGCAAAACTTGGTCTACAAAAAATTCTCTGCTTTCGAAATTTATTTATTTTCCATTCAAAATAAAATTGCTCCGACTGCTACATCAATAGAAGAATAAAAGAGAAAATTTCGAATTAAAATTCTAATTTATCCCATTCTTGTGTGTTTATATTATTTAAGAATATAAATTCGTTATTATAAGGATGCATCAACTTATGTAAAGATGCCGTACGGAAGGTCAACGGCGTGGTTGATATTCATGAAAAATCCGTTAAATATTTTCTTATGGGATTATGTCACCGGCACGTGGTGCCATCTATCAATAACTTATAAATAAAAAATAAATCGAGTTCAAACCACTCGAAATATCGATAGATTCCGCGGGGACCGAGCGAAAAATTACACAAAGAAATAGAAATTTCTCCCCATTCAATTTTACAAAAATCATTAATTCCGAAAAATATTCTGTTTCTGAAAGTTTTATTTAGAATATTTTCAGTATAACGATTCGAAAGTTTAGCCAAGAATTTTAAAATATTTACTTAAAAAAAAAAATGTTTTAAGTATCCTTTATGCCCCAGAATCCCGTCTCAAATGCTTCGAATTCATTACGGGTTTACGATTTCTCTGTTATAAATAGCTTAAATATACAGATTTCATCGTATTTGAGAAAATAATTTTTCTATTTACTGTTATAAAAATTGAAATATTCAATAATTTTTTCAATAAATCTAGGATAAAAACAAACTTCAGGGCACCCGAGAGAATGGAGGTTCTCCATTCTCTCTGGTGCCCTGAAGTTCTCTGTGAAAATATGATTTTAGGCCCCTTTCCAACACCTTGTTTGTACAAATATCAGGATGATTTTGAAGTAGAAAAATAATTTAATGGGCAATTTTTTATTTATTTTTTCCTCTCTGATGGTCCCTTTAAAGCTTATGGCCGCGGTTGCACCCTCCACTCGTAGGGCCTGACAAACTACAATATGTAAAACGAATGATCTTATTGATCGAAATAATGTTTTTATTCATTTCTTTGCTGAGGAAATCGAACACTTCTTCCTCAGTTCAAGACTCGCAAAATCATTTTTTTATCTAATGATAGTACAAGTTGCAGCAATGGTCCAAGTAGTACAAGTGCCTCTAATTGTCGATTGCGTGCGGCAGATAATTTAAACGACATTTATGTTCTAATAATATAATTAAAAGATTTATTACACTTATTTATAACTTCAATTCTTATATTGCTTTGTGTTTTCTTACATTTATTCGATTAATTCCTTTTGATTTTACTTTCTAAGATCTTCGTTCTACTTTCTGAGGCCAAGAAAGATTTTGAAAGTAGGAATTATTGAAAAGTCAACACGAAATTATCTGTTCTCGAATAACTATATTTTTCGTGTAGTTTTTGCGCTACGAAAAAAAAAAAAAATCAATCTCGAAAACTAATACCTTTCAGATGTTTGGGAAACCGAAATCGAATCCAGTCAGGATCAGTGGATACAGGAATTGTATTTCTATTGTCTTTTATACTCAAAATCAATGAATTCGAACCAAAACCAATCTAAATTACAATGATTTCAAGCGGGATCTAAGAATTAATCAATGTTTTATCTATGCCAATCAATCCAATAGGGTTTCTTTGTTTGCAGACGGCAACGCGATATATGGGTGATCTGCCGAGAGGGATGCCCCTCCCGAATGGTCTTCTATGGGAAACTGGCCCCTATTTAGTTGTTACAAACGTGAAGAAAACCTGGAAACTCCACGTGATCAACCCGTTGGCCAGGCACGAACCCACGACCAATCACCAGTGGTGTTATCCGGTGGGCGAAGTCCAATAGAAATCTGAACAAATCACTTCATTAATATGTTTTAATTTCTATTTAGTAGTTTTAAAAAGTGCTAAGCAGTGTCAGAACATATGATGATGTCTAACAATGTGGTACCCAGCAGTGATCGAGTGGATAAAGCACTGAACACTGGTAGCTGGCTGCAAATTTGCACTGAGTTTTCTCGGGTTAAATAGGGGGTTAATTTTCTATAGAAAATTCTCCTGAGAGGTAATTCCTCTTGGGAAATCGTCCGTGTGTTGCGCTGGTTTAATCCCATCGATCCAATCCAATAGCTTGTAAAAATATAATTGTTTTGTTTTTACTTACTTTTCCTACATCCTAACCTACGATTTATTTTATTACAGATAGGCAAAAATTAGTATTTTTAAATGAAATTTCGGCAATATCTACGAAGTAAACGCATTAATAGTATTACATTAATACAGAGAAAATACTAAATTTTATTGTTTGATGCAAAAAACACTTCGAAGTGATGATCACGTGGAATCTTTTTTGTTTAATTATAATTTGATTTTAATATTCAATTTAATGAAAATTTAATCAAATTTTTTTCTCTCCTGAAAATCGTATTTAATTCATATCAAATCAAAGAGATTTTTCGCAATGGAAGAAACTAAACTTTGAACTTTCGAGATTTCTCAAGAACAAATTGGATTGAAGATTTATTATTCATACCTCACTGGTGGGAAAAAAAATTCTATCGCGAATTAGGACCATCCATAATAAGTAAAATTGACATCAGACAAATTTACATCCTGAGACTTATTTAGAAAAATTCACTCGAACCCCTTGCTTACAAATTAAGAAATCCAGCAACGAGTTGCTTAACTTTCCCGGCAACAGTTAAAACTGCGTGTGTAGCGCCATCTGTTATGATATTTTTATTTAAAATTATTTTATATTTTTAATTATTATAAACTGGCAAAAAGCTCAATTTTGAGTGTAGGAACTATTGTCATAAAAATATCATAAATGCTAATAACGAGTAAATTCGTTACGAACTCTGATTTTACTCGAGATATGACACCCCCTTTATCACCCCATCCCGTCGACCTTTAACTATCAAAATTAAATAGCATCAATCCCCCTAATACACAAACCTCCCTGCAAAGTTTCAGAAATTTTCGACAAAAAACACAGGAGTTATAAAGGTTAAAAGAGGGTGAACAAAGTCGTGCCCCCCACACACACTCTAGCATCCAAGTATACAGAAAATATCCCCTCGAATTTTTTGCATTTCTCGACGTTTTGAGAGTCCAAAAATGTAACAGTCTGGGGGGTTATGTTTCGACCGATTGCCTTACTTTCCCTCTGTTATATATATATATTACTCTTTACGCTCTGTGAACACTAAGAAAGGCTTTTTTTTTTCAGCTCCATTTTACTTGCTTCAAAACTCATCATTCAAAGGCTATTGACGGGATTATAAGGAAGGAAGAAGGCAGAGTTGCTCTAACGGGAATCGAATTCGGACTCCTCATATAAATGCGCAACATGTTTCACATCGAAATGTTATATTAGCATTTTAATATGTTTCAAACTAGAAGATAGAATATCTAATGAGATATGCTCACTTGATATTCTATTCCTGTGTGTATATAAATTATAATCATATAAATTTAAATTATAGTAGTCATAGTGAATTAGATCGATTCGATTAGTTTTAAGATATGGAATCAAAGAAATTGACTCATAAAGAAAATGGCACGGAACGTATAAGGAATTGTCATTTCTTCAAGAAAAATTCACAGTTCTGTACTAAAATTTCAGAGCGTGTTTGAAAGATTTAGTACCCACCAGTGACCGAATAGATTAAACCACCGAACACTTGGTAGCTGTTACGGGTCCTCACCTCAACAACAGCTTGGCCATGTGGAGTTTTCTGGGGTTTCCTCATGTTTGTAACACCTAAGTAGGCCAGTTTTCCATAGAAAGTCTTTCAGGGAGGCATCCTTCTCGAAAGATCGCCTAAGTGTTGCCTTACAAATAAAAACAAAAGGATTTAGTATTTTCACTAGACAAATACACTCTTGATTACGTTTCCGTACTACAAAAACAAACTACATATTACACCGCAATGAATCAAAGGTATTGGATTTAAGTGGATAACACTATGCAACACACTGGAGATGCCAACAGAGTGCTCCTGGAAGAACTTCTATAGAAAATTGGCCCCTATTTAGTTGTTAGACAACCGAATTTGCCTGATAAATTGATTACTATATCAGTTAAGTACTTCCTAATATTTTAATCCGTTAGGTTATCAGAGATGAAATAAATACCTAATTGTATATTTTATATCAGTTATTATTTTTTAATATTTTACTTGGAATATTTCGCAAAACATAAATATTTCAGGAGGGTAGAGATAAATATATTGCACGTTTCGAGCTATCTATAGATAAGATTCCATTATCATTTTATAATATAAATATTATATATGAAAACATAAATAAAAATGAATAAAATTTGTTTTTTTAATATTTATGACAGAGACTCTCACAGGCCTTAGTCACTGGCCTTTTTGAGGCCTTCAGTATAGTGTAAAACAGTTTATATAATTGTAATATATTTCATAATATATTACACAAGAAAGAATAATTCGAGCGAATGTTTTGAGGCCCCCCTAAGTGCGAATCCCGAAATAACTTGATGATTTTCTAGCATTATGTTAATAAGTGAGTCATAACAGAGATTTGGGTCCTAAACGTAATTAATTGTCCGTATTTTGATATCTGAAACTGTAGCGAATAGCGTGTTTACTTTATCGAAGATACAATCTACGATAGCGAGTTATCATTATCAATCAAGCAGGCAAGATTGTTTTGCATATTAAAACTGTTAAATAGCCTCTGATGCAGACAATAAGTAGTTTGTACGGGGAATATTAAATAGGGGAATTTGCTTTATATTGTTGGATTTATATTTCGATTAAGGTGAGATTGTCAACTGTTTTTTTAAGGTTGAATTAAATTGGGATAAGTTTTCAAGTTATAAAAAAAAGCTGGCACTGTTGTTGCTGGACTTTCCTGCCATTCTTTATTTGTTTTCATCCCTTAGCATATTTTTTAATAGCACTCAAATGATATACAATTGTTTAATAGGAGAAAATCGAGAAACTCTACGATTTCATTTGTTTAAAAAAAGCCAAAAAGGGCCCCTAAGAGGCAGAAGGGACCCGCTCTATCCTCGAGCTCCATACAAGCTCTGGGGGGCCCTGTAAGTCTATGTATATAAAGGAGCCTTAAAAGTCTTAAATCATTGTTCAGATTAATTATAATTTAAAACATTCTCGTTTAACAAATCACTTTTACTCTTAAATATAGGATTTCGAATGTCTCATTCACGATAAATAATCAAAACATTTAATTAACTAGTAGACTATCGAACTAAAAATCGATACGTTAGTCTACTAAGTATCTAAAGTTAATTTATTAAATGTCTTGATCGTTAACAAAATTCTTATCACCGGGAGGACGTTGTCATTTATATAAGTTGATTAATTATCATGGCGAAGATGCTTGTAGAGTAGAACCATCCTTTCTTTGAGTCAAAGAATGAAGAAAACTGCACCCATTCCAGACGAATTTCAATAAGATGCAACCGATTTTAGAAAGTGTCACGTCTTTTCAAGGTTAAATCGGATCAATAAGTTAACAAAGAAAAGGCACAAGATTAGAATTTCTCTTTCTACTATTTATTATAAGCGATGGATTTAATTCGAAACGTTATTTGGAGTTAAGTAGCAATTACATTGAAGGATATACACGACTCCAGGCTCCATCCAAAAGTAATATATTTTGTGACCAAGCGTTGCATTTTCAGGAATTTCTCAGGCTCCAAAATTTTATCTATAACAGTTTTATTGGGTTCTATATTATCTATGGAATCTTTAGCCACTGATTTTGCCACCGAAATTCAGTGGCTCGTTATCTTATGGGCAAAAAGGGCAATTTCCTGGGGTCAACACCAACAGGAAACCCCAAACCAATGTTTTACAAAAAAATATTTTCTCCCCGTAAAAAATGTCTGAAGTCAACACTGTATACGGGGCCCCCTAATTGAAATTGGGTGCCATGAAGCTATTACGCGCCACTGCCGAAATGTCGATAATACGGGATCGATCGCTCAGTTCTCATTAGTGAGAGGCCTCAAATTTTGGGTAGAGTTTAGTTGAATAGTTATAAGACTGATTGTACTAAAGAATGGGCAGATTATTATTGGACTTGTCTGGGTTACCTGAGGAGGATCGATAACGTTGGTAACAGATGCAGTTCGAGACTAGTGCTTCACTTGCGGAACAAATGAGCGATTGAAATTTGGCAATTACGCCGTCCTAGGGGTCTAACGAAGCTTTTCGGTTCTTGCAGAAGTACTGTAGCGATGCGATAGTTTAATACTGAAACTTTAATCTCCTCGTTTCGCATCTGTTCGGAGGCGCTTAGCCTAAATCCCATTCAAAAATAACTCCGATTCGATTCGTTTATTATAAATAAGTGGATAATAACGATAACAGAAGCACGGAAAGCTTCAAAGTATACAGTTTAGGTGGAATATTTTCAAATAGTAAAAGTATAATACGATCGTCGCGCGATATCCACATACGACGCGTTAGTCGCGCTACGACGCGACTAATGCGACGCGACATTGGCGTTATCAGAATAATTTCCGTTTCCTGTTTCGACCTTGCGTTTAATTATAATTTATTTTAAGAAATAAATTATAAAATTTGTTATTTTTATAAATTTTGCTTTCATTACTAATTCATAACGGTTTTTTTAAAACATTTTTCTTTCTTTTCTGCATTTTTGTATACGATAAAATTACGTCTGGCGCGGCGCGTGTGGTATCAGTTATGCACGCTTCTCTATACGAATCGATAAATAAAAAGCAAAAATAAAATGCGTGACTCGAAATATAATGTGACATCTCTAGAATTTCTTGAGAAAATACGATAACGTATCTTTTTTTCTTGTATCAAAACCAACCTTTCCTCCAATTCTTCTCGTACAAGACACTTATACTTTGACTCGTAGACTTATACATATTATTCTCTGTATTAATCAAATTTATTAAAATTTAGGTGCCTGAGATACTTCTTTAATTTTCCTTTCTATAAATCTTATCATTCAACACCTACTTGATGTTTTCTTCGCTGGGAAATGAAGTTATTCTTGTTTACATTCATAGAAAAAACAAATGAAAATATCAATACATCTCGTAGACATTGAGAAAATTTAGCGTGTGTTTGATCAATATACGTGTTTTATAAACTATTTCTAGTCTAAAATATTGAAAATAAATGATATTAAATGCGACGATCGATAGATTTTTTTCGTTTTCATCATTAAAAAAATGAGGAATTTTTATCAAAAAAGGGGTTCTTTTGTGTCTTACACGAAGTTTGAACGTCTTTACGTTGAATTAATCACGAATTTCTATGCTTCTAGAGAAACTTATTAATCTTCTCAATGTAAAATTACAATATTTTACAAACTATTAATTATCTTCTTACCCATAGAACACAATTGCATCAATACATGCTGCTGATTACTCCTTATTAAATAATCTATGAATAGGGAAAAAAATAATTAAATAATGAACTAATTATTTCATAATTTAAATATAATTAAAGAAAAAAATTCAAGTTTTATTGCTCTGAGAACAGATTTACAATAATTCACACTTATTATATAATTTCACTTTGTTTTTTTCCATTAAAATAATGCAATATCATTAATTTTATTAACAATTTATTAAATATATTTTTTTAAAAATCATTTAACAGATTAAGAAAATAATACGAAAATTAATGTTAATTAAAGTTTTAATATTAAATTAATTTTATAATTTATAATACAATAATTATAAATAGAATTATTTATTTTTAGGCACCTGCATGATTCAGTTTTGATGCAATATCAGATATCAAAATACTTGACAATTTTAAAAAATGTTAGAAATAAAAATAAATATTTTAAAATATTCATTTTTCCCCCCTTCTTTTACTTTAAATATTATTATTACTTTAATACAGTAAAACCTGTCTAAAACGGAACACGAATAGAACCAAAACCTGCTTAAAACGGAAAAAATTCGTTAGAACGGAGCGAATTTCCTTGTTTTAAAAGAACCTGTTTAAAAAAGGAAACCTGCCAAACGGTGTCCACTTTACACAAGTTTTACTGTACATTTATACGTAATTATAATTTTTTTTAAATATTCTTTGTATGTTTAATGCTTAAAGTTTATGAAAAAAATGTCTTTTTTTTAAATATTAATTTATTAAATATAATTAATATATAAAAATATACAGATTGATATTTAAGATGATTAAATAGCTTTAGTAATAAATTCGTTTTTTAAAGCTTAAAATTTTTATATTGAATAAAGTATAATTTTTTGATGGAATTAATTACTTTGTAGTTTTATTATTAATATTATTTTATTGCTTTAAATGTGCAATTTAACAATTCAATATAAATTATTGTCCAGACCAATTTCTTCCTTCAATTTATTACAGTTTTTTTACTTTTTACTCGATTATTTTGCAATTATTATCCTTTTTAATCGATTATTTTTGTAATCTAATCGATTATTACATATTCTAATCGATTACTTCTGTAATTATTATCTGATTTAATCGATTATTTTTTGCAATTATTTATTACTTTTTAATTATTTGATATATTTTTATTCCCTGCTCTAAAGGAAAATATCTAAATTTCTTCTCAGAAATGATTTAAAATATATTTATTTAATACGTATTTAATTCAATTTCGAGATGAGTTTAGTTCGTGTCTTTCGTGAATAAAACCGATTTGAAACGAGCGTAAATAATTTTAACATCTGCTATGACTCATTTACTAAATAAATATCAACAAAATAATTTTATTTTTGTTATTTTTACATAAGATTTTCATTATTTTAATAAAGAAATTCGTTCAAATTTTGATTTTTCCATATGTATGTACTGTATACATATATGAGTGTGTTTGTATGTGTGTGTATGTATGTATGTATCTATATACACACACACGGGGTAGCCCAAGTCAGTTAGCCGTGTTTTGCTTTGTGTGTTCAGGTGTTTTTGTGAGTATGAACCTTAAACGCTTTTCTCTTTAACAAAATCGATGCAATACACGAATTAAACAGTAATTTAGAAATTACTACAGTTAACTGACGTTTGGACCACCCCGTATCTACGTACGATAGCGAACATCACAGAATCTGCATCAAAATTTCGCACAGAAGCTAACAATAATGAATTTATATATATTAATATATATATACATTTATTATATAACTAGTGCATAATAGCATAATTACGAGTGACTCGAAACGAAAAAAAAAAATTTTCTATAAATTTATATCCATTAATTATAATATACTAAGCAAAAAAACAAAAGGTGGTGGGTTAACTATATGAACTACTATACTCTTATATAAGTTGCTACAGTTGTTAATTACAAGAATGGAACCATTAAATACAGAAATTCCTAAGAGAGAATTTAGATACGAAGTCATTTATCTTCTATTATTATCATTTCCATTAATAATTACAACTTAAAATCCTAATTAGAGAGTAAAAGAGGTAAATAATTAAAGATATATTCAAATTAAAACCGTTTAAAATATATGAAAAATGATATTTATTATTATTTTATAGAAAATAATTAAACTTTAAAGGAAGGATCCATTGGAAAGTCAATACTTTCAAGTGATTAATTTAATAATGTGAATAGTAATAAATGGCTTGGCATTAGAAAAACACAAGAAGTTTTATGTAAGAATATTAAAAATTTGATATTTTAAATGCTTAAGTATTAAAAAAATATATAGGCCTATATATTTTTTAAAGGGCAGCAATAAGTTTCGAAAATTTAAAATAAATTCTATATTTTTTAAAAAAAGGATTCTTTTTATTTATTGATTTTTTTAGAAGGTTTTTGGCCACGAAGCACATCTGTTTTTTGAAATTTTTATTTTATTCCTTCCATAAAAAAGTTCTTTTTTAGAAGACAAACTTTGGAGTTAATTAATTTGAGTGAATTGAAGTCGAAATTAACTAATAAAATCCTTTTTTTAGTGGTATATATGTATAATTTAAGCACCTTTATAGGAAAATTTACTAGATTACTATCATTAAAATCAGTTTAAAAAAAACTGGTTTAACTCACAATAATCTTAGAAAAGAAAAAGAGGAAAAAAAGTACAAATTAGATAGAAAATTTACATTAAAACGTGAATAATTATATTCTTCTTCTTTTATAAAATAAAATAAAACACAAATCTATAATTTAATTTAATTTAAATGAATTATCGTGTTTGAATGTGCAGAATTTAATCTAATTTAAGGTTACTGTATAACATTTTATTTTATAATAAATGAAACAATTTAAAAAGTAAAATATTTACCAATTTAATTGAGAGAAAAGCAAAAGAATTTGATTAATAAACTAGCTAATGGAGGATAAATTATATTTAAAAAAAAAATTCACAAATGACAATATAAAAATGGTATTAAAATATTCTTCTTAGACTTAACTTTTTCCAATTTCCTTCACACAGTCGAACCTGTAATAACGGACACCTCCAAACAACGGCCACCTCAAAACGGCGGCTTTTTTTTTTTTTTTTCCGGAACTTTGTTTTTGGAACAGAAATGCCACCATAACCTCCAAACAACGGCCGCTTTTATGTTTATGTAGTGGCCTTTGTTAAGAGGTTTGACTGTATATTTAAATATTCAAAAATCATCAAAATTTTTTTTGCTTTTACGAATATTTATGTATTTAAATCATTTTAAATTAATTAATTTAATTGAAACAGTTCACGATGTTTTGGCCACCAGTAAATGAACCACGTTGAAACTTATTCCGTTAACGATTGACTTGTCGATTGGGGATAAATGGTCGCTTCTGGTTTTATTTTGATCAATTTGGCTTCGATATATCTCAATAGTTTCTATGGCAACATCATCTCCTGTATTTCGACTGCACTTTTTCTTTTTTTTACGAGGGTCACGGAAACCATGCATTAGTAGATGATACTCTTGGTTTCTTCCTTCGTTCTAGATCACGCTATCGAATCCTGTCGAGGTAGACAGCAAAGATGGAGTTAAAGTCTCTGCGCTCGCTAAAGGAGGAACGTTTTTGCGATTCATAGCTAATTTTCTGAAAGAAGAAGAAGAAAAAAATATATATATATGAATTAGTTATTCCTATAGGTTTAAAATTTTTGATGTCTTTATTACTTGGTTCTTACACGACTTACTTGCTATTTAATTACTTATTATTTTACTTTCCCGGCTGTTATATAACACAGGGAAAGTATGGTACGTTTAGGGGACCTTGAAACGTCGAGAAATGCAAAATAATTTGGGAGGTATTCTATATGTTTGGATGTTAGTGTGTGAGGGGACACGATATTTTCACTCTTTTTGATGCTTAATAACTCCCGTGCCTTTTATCGAAAATTTTTGAAATTTTGCAGGAAGGTTTGCGCGTTAGAGGGAAATGTTCCTAGAAATTTTCAGGAAAGTTGGACCCTTGCTTCGGGAGATATGGTCCCACATCCTTAATATATCTAGAATCAATCTGAAGACTTATAAATGGTAGCAATTACAAGGGATGAAAACAAAGTGTGTCATTAAGTCCTGCAACACTGTTGCCAACTATTTAAAATGAATAATATATAGTAATTATGTGAGATTTGTGTCAAGAATTCATAACTGCCGCCATTTTGCTTTTATTTATATATTATTACATAAATTTCAGATAAATGGTTGTTTTACATTAAGATATTCCCGAATTTAAATAACGTATATTTTTATTAATAAGAAAAATTCTATGAAATCTAATTTATAGATTCAAACGCCGCCATTTTGTTTCAAAATAGCCACGTTTGAAGGTATCAAGTGAAAATTATAAGACTTTTGTTCTTTTGTATTTATAACGTATTTTGAAAATTAGCATTTTGTGTACAAGAAGAATTTATTGTTAACAGTTTTATAGTACTTTTTTTTAAGAAAATCATTTAATTAGTAGGCGTATTTTATTCGAGAGTTCAGAGGTGTAAGATGGAATTCGCACTAGTCACAAATGTGACATAGTAACGTAACATTTCTCAGTAGTTTTGTTTCTTTTAAAAAATATATTAAAATATACGTATTATACTCTGTAACACTACTAAACTAGAGCCTTATACCCCGTTCGCACCAAGCATTTCAATCTAGATTGTAAGCAAGGTCGGGGACTATGCCTTAGTGCGATCTCTCTCGACCGTTTCAATATCGACCGAAACGAGGTTTAATCGCGATCGATTCAAGAGAGTTCTTGAAACTACATCCAGTCATAAGAGAGATCCCACAATCTCACGCGCGCGAGATGATACAAGATGGCTGTGGAACACGTGTCGGGCTATGGACAGCGAAATAGAAAGGATATTGTATTTCGAGAGACGATGACATCTGTCTATTCGGGGTGAAAAATTTCTCTGCCCAAAAAAAAGGTCGATAGCATGAATAGATATATCGCAAGAAAAGGTATTGTATTTATTTCTAGCCAAAACTTCCATTTTGTTTGTCGGTGATTGTTAGGGAAAAATTTTCTGCTAGCGAACCCTTTGTTAAATATTTCGAATATCACCACTGTAAATATGTATATACATATGACAGAATGACAATATTAAGTGGCAAAATAGAAAGAGAAATCGGAATTAAACCCAAAGCATAAAATTTCTTCAATTTTATTTTTTGAGAAAAATCCTTCATTCTAACCACTAAGCCACAACTGCTAACTAACTCTCGAAAATCATTTGGATAAAACGTCTACTTAAAGCAAAAATTTATCAAAAAGTTACTGATTTTCGCAAGAATTGAACTCGCATTCTTCACCTTCACGTAAAAAATACTGAAATCCTTGCATTTTACCGATTGAGCTACTGCCTGTTAATTTCAATTTTCATTACAAACTGCTAAAACTCTATTTAAAGTATTAATAATTAGGTTAATGTTACCCGTGGTATAGAAGATGGCGACGGGAAAATTTATTAATTTGCATAATGCGACAGATAGTACGAGTACGCTCCCTAACGTTTAGATCACTCGGTATTCTACTTCGAGATTATCCATTGTTAATCTGCTTCCAGATTATCACTCGAGAATCTGATTCGAGATTACCGGAAACGTAGCCATCTGGAACGTAGGGAAAAAAAAATGTACCCGTCGCCGTCTAGTATCTAGGGAAAAAATTCCCCGTCGCCATCTTCGATACCACAAGTAATATTAACCAATAATTAAATTTAATTAATGAATTAATATTTGAAAAACTGTATTAACATCAAGTGTCATCCACTACAAGTTTAAAAAAATGTATTTGAACTTGAGTGGATGAAGAAAAAGTATTTTATTAACGATTGAAAATTTGAACAAGATATATACTGTATATATATATAGGGAGAGTGTGAACTAATAGTAGGAATTTAATGACTTCCAAACAACGGTCATTCTTATGTTCCTGTCAGTAGCCGCTACTCACAGGTTTGACTCTACACGAATAAAGTCAATAAAACAAAAACAATTTTTTTCACCATTGTTCAAAAAGAAATTTTAATTTATATCATTGTTACGTCATATTTTTTTCTATATAAAAGACTTACATTTTGAGGTCATGTGTCCAGAGCAAGGAACAAATGACTTTACTGTCCTCCTCCATCTTGGCTTTCTATGAATTATTGCTATTATATATAATACTCAGCTGCTCACAATATTTTGTTCATTGAAAGATTAAGCGATATTTAAATAATTTAATGCACTACATATGCAAATGTATGTATCGATTATATTATAATTTTTACATGTTTATCATAAATATTACATTAAATGGCCGGAGTATTGTGAATATGATATATTTAACGACTAAGAACAAAGAATATAGCAATATATTCTGATTTCTACACAGTTTCACACACGCAGTTAATTGATAAAAGTGATACAGGTTAAATTGTCAGCATAAATTGAAAGATTTAATCTACAAATATAAATTTATTAAAAATCCGAGAGTAAGAAGTAGAGATTTGAAGAAAGAAAAACGACATTGAATTTATGAATCTTATCAGCAGGTGGGATTAAATCTCCATTTTGAAGGTTAAAGTTAAGGATTTAGAATTCCAAAACCCCACCCCATTTAAACGGAAAGAAAATCTAGTTTAAATCTTTCACTTAACGATAAGATATAACGCACATTACACCAAAGAAAGTAAAGATTTTTATTTTTATTTTCAATAATGTAATATCCACAATTCGATACTTTTTATGAGCAGCAATTTTCTTGCGAAAGTACTTTATCCTGGTATTTTATTATTTCAACAATAACTGCAATTTTATCGCCGATAACTTTTAAAAATAAAATATAAACACGAATCGTTCAAAAACATTTTAAAATATTTTTTGTTATTAATGACTAACCAGTGAATATAAAGCTGAATAATAAATTCAGTTCTATAAATAACAAATTATCATATAAATTAAACGAAAACGAAAATTTTTACGCATGAAGTAGCCGAGAACCGAACCCGCGTTTACTGCTGCGTTCTGTTATGGAGGGTTCAGTTCTAAAATAACTGTGTCCAAATTAAAATTTCTTTTGTTACCTTCGTTGTATTTAAGTTATTTTGAATTTTTCTGCATTTTCTGTTTGGAAATATGATGCATTAAATATACATAGCACCCGTTAGTTTATTTTTTGATTTATTTTTTTGCGGTTTACCACAGCGAAATAATTATCTTATTTAACACGATGTACTGGCAAATCGCATGCCTTTAATCGGCCACAATTATGCCCATTTTGGTAGATCTGTCCCACAATAAGATCGACCATGAAGTGCGAGGGTGGGGAACAATGCCCGATCCGTACTTTCCATGATGTACTGTATGCTGAAGGTCTGAACTGGATTCGAACCCGGATCACCTATCGCAATAGGCTATATATGTCATTCGGCAAATATTTTTTAATTTTAAAAGAATAGCTTTATGTAACTCATATATTTGTAGTTTCTTATTGAAAATCTCCTTAAAAAATATACAAATAATTATTAAAACATAAAAAAATAACAATACATTTTATCGCGTTTAACCGCTACTCGCAAATATTTATCTACGTTAGACGGAATTTATATCTTGAACTTAAAATATCGTGATAAATATATATATATATATACTTTTTAATATACAGCGTGTTAAAAAATTATTTATTTATTATAACTTCATTTTTTTTACAAAATTTTAAAAGTTTTCCATTAACTAAATCACATAAATGCATTTGTGTAGATAATCCCCAGAAATTCACCGATAAAGATAATTTTTTAATAACTTATCAATCGATAAAAGCAAAAATCGAATAGAAAAAAATTATCGAAAATGGTTTCCCATCAATTAAAAAAAAATTGCATTAAGATAAAAGTTTTAAAAAATCATTTAATATTATTAAAAATTAGAATCGATATCTATGCATTATTACAAAATTAATTTCAATTTAAAAAAATATATATCATTAAATTTAAAACATGAAATTATTTTAACTTTTATGCTACTAATTAATAAAAAAATAAATTAATTTAAAACAAAAATTATACAAATGAAACAATTCTTTTAGCAAACGATCAAATAATTCTAATATCGTCTGTTCGATTCTGATTGGTCGATTTTGAAATTCAAAATGGACGTTAGCTTAATTAAGACCATTTTCTTTAGGTCTTATCGTTTGGTTATGAAATAAATTAATTTAGATATAAAAACGTTGCCAAAGCTTTCAAGTAAGTAAAGTTTATATTTTGATTATGAATTCTTTAAGTGATTCACTTAAATTTCTATTTAAAACTAACAACAATGTCTACCATTCAAAAACAGGGGAGGAAAAATTTTTCTTTAGAATTATACGCAATAATGTTAATTAAATAATTTAAAGTTATATTATTATTTAATAAAAAATTAAATTTTTAATTATTCAGTTAAAAAATGTTCAACAATGAGTTGCGTAACTTTCCCGGCGAAAAATATTTGTTTAATATTTTAAAAATTATGTGGCGCCATCTGTTATGGGATTTTATTAAAAGAAATAACTTTTATGTTAATAATCATAATAAAAAGGCAAATGGCTTAATTTTAAGAGTAGAGATTAGTTTTTATTTGGAAAACTAAAAATTTCATAACTTTGAAGCTTTTTCAGATATGGCTTAAGCTTCAGAGTGTGGAAAATTGTCCCCAAAATGCTAATATCTATACACACAGTAATAAAACCTCAACTTGTTTTTTTCATTTCTCAACGTTTTAAGGTCCCGAGTCAAAAAATGTAAAACTTGGAAAAATCATTTTTTCACCTAACTTTCCCTCTATTATGTAACAGGCGGAAAGTAAAAAATCATTAGAGACACCCAACAAAAATGTCTAAAAATGAATTAAATACAGTTTTATTTTTCTCTATACTAACAGTAATTTGACTAACAAAATATATATAGAGAAAACTCGTGAAACAGTATACTTAATACTTATAAATCAAAACAACAACAGAACCATTAAGTTACAATTGAAAGGCCTAGCGCAACATTAGTTTAATCCTCTCCCATTTTGAAATTTTGTTAACAGTGCCATTAAATATACTGTCTCTAAATAATATGAAAGGTTACTAGAGTTCCATTTAAGTATTGTCGGAGAGAAAAAAATATAACTGAGAAAAACTAGCGTACACTACTTTACTGTACAATATCTTAACTTTAAAAAAAAAGAGGGTTAGACCACTGTTGCACTCAGCCTTTCAATTATATAAACAATGATTTTAATCTCAAAATCATTGTTTATTGTAAATTAAACTTCAGAAAGTTTTAATTAGTATTATATGTTATACAAATAAGCTAAAAAAATTAATATTAATCATTTATTTAAAATTGCCATCCCAGTTGACAGAAAATAAAGCAAAATACTTTTATTTTTACAGGAAATAACTGTGATTAAAGTAATTAGAAGAAAAAATAATTATATCTACGTAAGTAAAACAATTTTTTTAAGTTTTAATTTATTTTATAGGTATTTGGATTTTAAAAATAAGATTTACAGTTTGAATGCTATTTGTTTATTATATTTAATTTTATCTGTCTTGAGCTATTTGCACACAATTTACTGTATAATTTTTGAATTTTTATGTTTTTGTGAATTGATCGCATCTCCGAAGGAATCAAACTTCCTGAAAATTTTTTATTTTTTCACAAATATTAAAGATTAGTATATTTAATAATATTAGCGACATTTTCTGTATTACAAATAATATGCTACATTCAAATCAGTTTTCATAAAGATTTCAAGAAAGTTATTGTAATTAATATTTTAAGATTTATAATAAAAACATTTCCTTGAAAAGGTAAGATATTCAATTGAAATTTGCTTTTAAAATATCAAATACGAATATGAATTTTAAATTCATGTGAAAGAAAATACAAATTTAAATCTGCTTAGGAAATTAGAATATATATTATATGATAAAATTTGTATTCCTGGGAAGTGTTACATCTGGACAAAATTCAACCTGCTGAATTCTAACTTTTAAATCGGAATAAAATTATTAAAAATATTGCTATTGGTTTTCATTTGAACTTTTTATATATTTATCCGTGGAAATTTTTAAAAAATAGATTGGAGTTTAGTAACGGAGAAAAGCATTAACTTAAAAAAAAAAAAAGTTAAAATTATATTTTATCATAATCCATTCGATCATTTCGAATTGAAATAAAGAAGAATTTCTTAAATCATTTTCACATTTGCACCTTTGAATGCCATTAAATAACACGTTTAATGTAGTAATACATAAAATCTTTAATAGATTATCAGTATCATTAATCTTTCATTCTTTTAAACTAATCGTTTTTAATATTTAAAATTATTATTAAAGATTTAATAAAAAAAAACTTTAACTGATATTCTACGCTCTGAAAATAGAATATGACTTTTTTTCTGACTTAAATTACAAAAATTCTGATTAAATTAAGAACAAAGTTCATTTTTAGTATGTGCATGATATTAAGCTTTTTCCCAAATATAACTTCTGTGAGGGGACGAAAATAGTTGATTTAACTTATTTGAATTTTTGCATTATTTGTAAAACGCTGAGAACATTTTTTTCCCTCTACTTAAAATGGAAATTTAAGCACTACATTATCTATTCGAATCTGTTCAATACTAAAATTAGTCTATGTTTTATCATCTCAATGCATCTTTTCGAATATTCTAACTTAATCAGTGTTTAAAACAAATGCATTGAGTATTGATATAAACAATATCGCATAATTATTTTCTTAAATGATTATTTTATAAAAATTACGGAAATTTTTATGCAAAACTATAGCTTATCGGGGAATTGCTAAGAAATAAAAATATGAAATAAACTTGTAAATTTGCTTGATAATTAAATTTTATTCGGGAATTAATGTTTACACTAATGAAAACATTAGTGTTTTTATTTTTTAAATCTAAAAATTAAATATTTTCTGATAAATTGTAAAAATAATAATTATAAAAAGCTATACAGGTATAGTCTAGATAGATTTTTTTCTATCAGAATGTTACTAGAAATTAGTTATTGGCATATCTAATATTAATTCGAAAAAATATCGCGTGATGCAACAGGAGATGTAGTAACAAAGATATATTTAAATTTAACAATAATAATTGAATAATAAAAGTATTATTAGCTTTTTTCAGTGATAATATGAGAAACTATAGCGATAGTTATGACAGTGATGCAGCTTTGAATTGGATACGGATTCCTCGTTTGTTTTATTTAAAAAAATATCTAACATGAGGTAAAATGAGTTAGAATTAGATTACATCATTAATTATAAAAGAAACAAAATTCTAAGATAATTTATATAGAGTAACGGTCTTTTATTTCTTATTGTTACATTTATTTATTTATTTTATAAATTGAGTTATGTTTTATAGTTTCAAACTTTGTTAGAGATGGAAAATATTTAAACCAATGAGTTCGATATAAATATATGATTTATTAATCACACATTCTATACTAAATGCCTCTTTTCTCTAGAAAATATTGTTCACTTTTCTTAAAGCATTACGAACAAAAACGAAAATAAAAAATAGTTCTCGTGAAAAGAGAAAGATACGCTATACTTATAAACACATTAAAGAAAACGTCGCTAGAAATGAAACGATTAGAAAGTAAATAGCAAAAATATTAAGGTAAAAACAAAAAATCGTTATTAAATTCCGATAAAGAAAATAAAAGAAAAAAAACTGAAGTTTTTACTTTAGAGAAAGATTGTTTGTCTTGTAGAAGCAAAGATGTAGATTGGGTCCAGTATTCACAATACAAAACATTAGCCCTTCGGGATTGTTTCGGAAATTGTCCTTTTTTTTATACCAAAATTGTCAATGTAATTCTTATATATAGCGACATATACACACATACATCCAAGCAATCAATGAAACTTATCTGAAGAAGAGAACAAGTTTCAAAAATTAAAGAATTATCTTCTACATTAAATAAATGTTTTATTATTGCCAAGATGACTATTACTATTTCTATGCGATTAAAACATACGTGAAAAGTAATGCTTAATTTTATTAGGAATCTCAATGATAATGAAGTTTTGAACTTCATTATCATTGAAATTCCTAATAAAATAAACATTAACTAAACTTTATTGCTACTATTTTCCCTGCTTTCCGTAAAACAAATTCTCTTCCTCTTAGATTAAGCTATATTTTCGTTCTTTTTGACAGGATTTATTTTCATATTAAATTTTATAAATGTGCGACGTAAAAGCTTATCTATTTAGATATAAATGGTTCATGAAATGCTACTTCAATATATTTAATACCCAATACGTTAATCTGATAGCCTGATAAGTTGATAAGTTTGAATCCGATCTGGATCCTCGTCATTTTTCTTTGATAATTCGGGTCGCGGCTTGGTTTCCACCTTTCATTCATGCGAATCGACTCTATTACGGATTAGATCATAGTAATAAACAATTGAGGCCGTCTATACAGAGGCTTCTAGTGTGCTGGAACCTTGTATAAGCAAATCGTAATCATAATTCTCAACAACATATTACAAAAAAGTGAATTGAAAGTAATTTATATTTAAATTTCATTCAAAATATGCTAAGTATGACATGGGTAATCTCAGTCTTTTATGAAGCACATTACGGTGGCAGTTTCGTGAGTGGAAAATATAAATATTGCCTATGAACCGTTGCATCGATGTTCAAGAAATGTGACGTAAAGAATAAGAAAAAAATGGATAAACAATAAAATTAGTATTTGGAAAACTAAAGTATATATTCAAATTTAAAAAAATATATATATTAGACAGATCACATTAAGATTATTTGAGAAATATGCGAAATATTTCAACAAACATATAGATTTTCATTTTAAAACATATAAAACTTACCGATGACAAGAAGCACTCGGTGTAGAGTTTGCACTCTCTTCGAAATGGCAGCTTCCTCTTCTGTCATCTCTAGATCTAGGTAAAGTCATGATCAAAAACGGTCCCATGGGATAATCCGTTTTTAAACCTGGAGGAGTTTGAGTATAATATTCGGGTGGGTATATAGTAGATACTTGACCGTTGCTTTGGCCTTTGCATTGATTTCTCTTTCTTCTACATCGCTTGATACCAATGTAAAATAATATCATCGGAATTGCAATAGTCACACAGATAACACCCGTGATTAGTAAAGATTTGTTTGCTCCAAAAATTGCTCCACACACTAACAATATCACTCCAACTAGGAAAAGAAGTACGATTGATATCAGCCATGCTCTTAAAAGAGTGGCGCGAAAGTTCATTTTACCCATTGCCGAGGATTGTCAGAGAATGTGGATTCCAAAATATAAAATCACTCTACTCTCATCCAAATTCATCGTGATACGCTAAAATCGAAATTAGATTATGTTAAGAATTTATTCTCTTAGTTTAAACTGAATTACTTCTTAAAAATCTAATAACATCCGCTATATTAAATTAAATTTTAGATTTATGCAATTTATAAACAGAATTCCAAAATAATCATGAAGGAAAATTACAATCAATATGTATAAATGTAAATAAAATTACATCCCGTACTTTGTAAACAAAATTTGAATTCTACTGGTACAAATATACAGTAGCAAATTACCATATATTATTTAAATTATATTTGCTTTAAATAATACAAATAGAATTTTAAAAAAATTGGAATCGTTTACAAATATGACTTTTATTCTTCTTTATATCCTGAAATTACTGATGTAAAAACATAAATCAACTATCAAAATAGCTAAAAATTTTTACTGGTAGTAATATATTTCGAAGATAATAATCTATACTTTATCTAAAAGCGAAATTACACGAATTGGTTTTCTGCATGTCCTACAGGATCATCATCTTATGAGTAAAGTTCAGTGACTCGAAAATCATAACTGCGCCACGCAAATGCAGATAGCGTGCCACAAATGCAATTTGGAGTTATGTCACTGAAATAGTTTTCTCGTCCTGCCATAAATTTTTTTTTTATTACTACACAGAGTTTGCTTACTATGAAGTGAAAGTTTGATCTTCCGTTTTTATATGGTTTTGGCATTTTACGAGGGCATTTGTAGTGCTAACCTGTGGGAACTTGAGTGAGACTAACGACTATACCGAGAGCGTATCAGTTCAAAAAAGAAATTATAAGTAATTTCAACGAAATTCTGGCTTAACTAGAATTTTTATATAATGGGATCTATTGTACTTCGTCAGTTTTGTCTTGGGATTTAAAATTAATATAATTGTTTTATTGAATGCCTATCATTTTAGATACTAACATCGTTTATTTTTATAAATGTATTTGTATTCGCTACTTGTTTTCCTATATATGTTCTGTTTTCCTGTTTGAAAAATCTAGCAGTGTAATAATTCTAAAATATATATTTATTAAACGAAGATTTATGTTTCTCTGAACTTGAAAAAAAAACCGCTTTTTATCATACTAGGATCTATACAGAGAATAAGTAATGATGATTTATAGCACAGAAAATCGAAGAAAAATGTCCTACACTTCAATAATTTAGTGCAGTAAAATTTAAAAATTTTCCTTTAAGTGTTCTAACTTATTAAATACGCATTTTAAAACCTTTCTACTACAAAATAAACATAAATTTCTGTTAACTTAAGAAAACTTTTTCCTCATTACAAAGTCTGTCCTAATATTTGCTAGTCATATACAGAAAACAAAGTAATATAAATATCGATAGTAAGTTTATATTTTTATTGCATATTTTCGAATTTATTCTTCCCAAGATTCATATTAAAAAAAGTGTAACAAATTTTTGACTAAAATCGAAAATCTGATGACAGACAACACCGATCTCTGTCAGCTTTTCATCGAAATAGTCTTTACAAACAGAAAATTACAAAATTTTGATGAATTACTGCGAATAGATACAATCTGTAAAATTACAGACCACACCCGAATTCCAATAGTGGATAACGGCTTCTATATTACTTGTGTGGCTTTATTAACTTAAAATACATTCGCACGAAGCTTGCCAAAATTTTAATATATTTTTCTTGAATTTTAAGAGAGACGTTCTCCGACGAGTTGGGATTAAACACGTTCTATAAAGTCTATAATTAGTAGTTTGGAAAAAGTGGTAAATAGTGTTTCGCTACGCCAGTATTTACAGCATAAACCATTTAAATTTTTCTTTCTTTCTCCTATTCTTCGTTCGGGGAGAAGAAAAAATTCTTCATTTTAACACACTGTTGCGTGATTCAAGGTCGTAATAACTACCGAAAGGAGGAACAGTATGAATAATTTTAGGAGTTAGACAAATTATTTAACAAAAATTAAATATAACAATCTCGATACGAAAAATATTAATTTCCAAAAATATAAATAAATAAAACAGATAAACAACTATGATTTATACGTTATTTTCTCGCTCCTTAAAGATTTCTTGCGTAATTTTTCCTGTAAAATTATTTTAGGTTCTTTAAAAGTAGAAAGTTCTCTCTTTAAGTGGATTATACTCATCGTGTTACTTCCTCAAAGGGCTTCAGTTATTCGCATATAGTTGTCGTCGAGTTTGTACCTATATTTTTCTTTGTATATCTTTCCGCAATGAGCATTTCCGCCAAGCAATTAGTAACTATACAATAGCTTCGTTCTAATTGGGGAAAACACCGACATTTTTGGAATTTCATACTAGAATCGTTTTGTATGATTGGCCAGAAAGGAAGTACCAGTTAAAAACTGAGACAGTGGAGGGTGTGGTTCAGTGGTCAAACTGAATAGTTAAGACCGGACGTTGACAGAATCGAAGGCTTGTTTCCGTCGCTAACAGAGCGGGAAAGACTTATCGATAACCTTGTTGAGTTTCGAGTTCAACCTCAGGTCTACTTTAGATAACTGACCTACTCTTTATCTCATTTTTACGAATTTAATTCTTAAGTTTCATTAATCCGGAAAATAAGCCAGGAGTGAAGATCTTAATCCTCTTCACGCATCGCTTCTTCCGCATAAGCCAGATTGAATTAATTATCTGAGATATGAGATGTCAGCTGCCCGACTTAGAGCTTTTCATTAATTTGAATAGATACCGGAAGCAACCTATACGCTTACATTTAAAAAAAGGCTTTAAATTTTAAATTTTTAAACATTACACGAAAAATTACACAATGGATTTTGGTACAAGTTATTATTATACAAAATGCATATTTGTGCAAAATTAACTTTGCTAACACATCAGTAAAATTATTATTATTATTATTATTTTAAATAAATTCTATTTATTTTTCAAGGTTATTTGCTCAAGTTCGAAGCACGAGGTAAAGTTCGCTTTACAGGAGTCAATTTTCAATATTTAATATTTGCAAAAATAAAAACCCTCGTATTAACAGACGCATCGACTGTAAAATATCTTCATTTGCGTAAATTTATTCATTAATTAATTTGATAAATTATTAAATGGCCTTCGACGTATTATAAATGTTTACAGAAAATGCTCTTAAATTAACGACAGCTCGACGTACGATAAATATTTGTACTATCAACAAATCTTTTTAGGAACTAGCTTTAAAATAGAGAAAATTTAGCTACTATTTCGAATTTCCTACCGTATACAAATCATTTAATTTTATAATAGTGTTCGCCAGCTGCGACCATATAAAGTTAAATATATAATTATAAATAACATATTACGAAACTATCGAAAAACTTTTACCTGTATCCTTTATCGCTTCAACTATATTTTCTATACATTTCCTTAATTACATATGTAGAAAGTTGATAATAAGACGACTGGTAACTGGCAAGCAGGTAGGCAGCTGTAGATAGGTGCAGCACCTGAGCACGCAGTATGAGATCGACGTTAACCGAATATACAACGCATGCTTGGTGAGAATCGCTTGGATTGATCCACTGAGAAGAGGTAAAGCGCACTACGTTTGAATCAGTAACGTGACGTGATTCTGCACAATTAAGATCCTAAAGTCAGCGGCAATTGGGACGATTGAAAATTTACATTAGCTGTAACACCCAGTCGCTGACTAATTATAAAGAAGTCGACTGCTATGATTAACGCCAGGAAATTAAATTCATATAAATCGCATAAATTCGTTCTAACAGGCTGCATTAAATAATTTAACTTATTTCGATAGCAGTTTTCTCTCTGTGTACAGAAAAAAAAGAGATTAAATTTTTAAATTATTTATTTTTTTTAAACTCGTTAACTTCGCAAATTGCCATTTGCTTTTAAATATATTGATGCGACGAAAATTTCATTACGATTATATTCGACTGTATAATCTACTTCATAATAAAATGACTCATTACTTTATCCATTAAATCATTTATGTTTCGGAAGTTTAGCTGTATTAATCGTGCTAGACAGCTTATTCTCTCTTAACTGTTCAGTTATATGGAATATAATTATGAGTCGAATAGATGCCACAAATAGCATTTGCTAAAATAATTACTAAAGTTTAGCTAATAACTTTGTTCTTGGTCGAAATATTTGAAGTGTCTTTTTGCTCATTACACAGATACGCAAAGTCATATTTTCACAGTTGTCAGCTCTTTAGAAGAATGGGTGCGGTTTCGTCACACCCAGTTTCTTCACATCTTTTGACATAGATGGGGTGGAGAGATATCTAGATACAAATATTTAGGAGTATTGGCATTTCATCCCTTCTTTAAAAGCTATTAAAGATAAAGGTACTTTTATTAATTATTTTATGTATTAAAAAAATTGTTTCGATTACTCCTTTTTCTAAGAAAGCGCCTGCCCCATTATCGACTATCAAATGGGAGAATGACCTAATCTTCACCTAGTGAGGTGACGTCATTGCACTCGACCCCATGGTTCGATTTTCTATCGGTTGTTATAGCAACTCTTTTATAACCAACAACAACAGGATTCTTTTTTGACGAAATTTTTAACCAAGAGTTATGAAGTAGAGGATAGTGGAACTAATTTCTTAACGAGTGGCGAAACAATGGAAATGTATTCGTTGTTTGCTAGAAAAAAATCCGGCAATAGAATGACAAAATTGATGAATTATGTCATAATGATCGGATATGCCAAAATAGAAAAGCCAGAGATTGATATTCCGATTTCTACGAAAAAACACAATTTAGAAAAACAGAAATGACCTTAACAAATACGCAATTAAATATTTCCACGATGTTAGGTTTGAATGGAGATCCGAAGATGAAGGTTATATCAATACAGATACGCCCGGATCTCATAAAACAAGAATTCCAAGATAGGGAGGAGAAATGTACTCAACTATAAATCTAAATCTAATTATTACATATTATAAATTAGAAGTTTCGTATGTGCATTATTAATTTCAATTTTTAATGTAAGAGGAAAATAATTCGATTGAGGAAATATTGCAATTTTCGAAATGTATACATGTATTCACCCGTGCATCATATACAAGTCACATCATAAAATTAATGTGATACTGCCGCTAAATGAAGCCATAAAATAATGAAAAACAAATTAATTTGGCTTCCAACATGTGTGTTGTTCTCTACACATTTTCAATACAGAAAATCTTATAATTGAGAATTTATATATGAATTTAAATACATTCAAAACAATCCCTTCATTTTAAATTCTATTGCATAAAAAGATTAATACTCTCACTTCTAAACACTTTAAAAATTCGTACTGAAATTTAAATCTTTAAAATATAAAATTTTAAACATTTCAGATAGCTAAATTGATCTAAGGGATTTCTGCTGTCCATTTTATTCTAGCAATGTGTAAGAGGGAAAGATCATAAATCTAGATACTTTTGTGCATCATTTGCTGAAAGGTTTTTCCTGTAATGTTATTGATTGTATCATGCTATGTACAAAATTCGGCTATGTATAAATGAGTAGGCTATAAAAGTATTTCTTAGAAAAGTTTGTAATATGTATTTATACTTTTAAGTTTTACCCGTTTTACAAATATCATACTTCTCATAAAAATTATTAAAATAGTTTGTACACACAATAATAATAGAGAAGAAATTTTAATATTTCTATTAAAATTATAAACTTTTATTTTATTACTACAATAAAATTAATAAATTAAATATATGCCAGTATAATTAATAACAGTCTTAATTGGAAACATATGCAATTATTATGTTTCCTTTCTTTTCTCTATTTTTTAATATGTGAGTGATAAGTGATAGACTAAAAACTGCTCAATAACTGAAATGCTTTGCTTCTATACCTTTAGAATCGTTTTCAATTATACAATTTAAAATTGTTAAACTGTCAATTCAGAAAACAAACCAGCAACTTATTTCTCAAGAAATTATTAAATCTCATTCTTACTTACATGCAGCTATTTACTTTATAAAAACACATTATTTTTGATTCTTACATGCTTCTTCATTCCAAATTATGCATAGTTTTCCCAGAATCAAAAATTCTAAGTGATATATAAAGAGAAAAATTGAAGAATCAATATATTAAAGTAAAATCATTTAAATAAATGTAAATTATTATATTATTTTTCACTTATTTATGATATAACGTTTAAATTAATACTTGTTTTGTAACGAATGATTAAAAACAAAAGCAGTTTGTATAAAACATGTTTATTTTTATCAAGAGAAATAACACAAAATAAATTTCTTAAACAAACAGTTTCATAAAATATAAACAGTATCAAAAGATATTTTAATTTTTTTAAAATATAATCTATCAAATTAAAGAAACTGGTGAATATTTAATTTCAATTCATATTTTCAAACAAATATGAATATACAGATATGTGTGGTTAATTATTATTGCATCTTACCATAATTGCTTGTTTAAACTAATATTTTTAAATATTTTAAAAATCCATGCAATTATATATTTTCATCTTAAAATGTATTTTTTAAAATACAGGGCTATGAAATCACAGCTGTGGAGTTGGAGTTGAAATCAGTTCTGGAGTTCAACTCATATTATTTATATTACAATTTAAATTTATTACATCTTAAAATTTCTTATTTCACAGAAAACAACTTTATTAACTTATTTTTTCAGGTTATATTTTATATCCAAACAATTCTTTAATCTTGAAAAGTAAGAGAACTGATAGAGAAAGATGTTCCTGATTTTCTTTTATAGTTTCTTTCTGTTATATCCTATTACTTTAAAAGTTTATAATGCTTTAATAACAATATACACTTGCTGTTCTTATTTTCTAAGTTTTGTCTCTTCTTTGAGCTTTATGCCTACCTAATGTTTGTAATTTCTTTAATAAATAATATAAAAAATGGCACAGCTATAGGTTTTAGACTCAAACTTTAACAGGTTATAGTTCTAAAAAATAGTCTAATTATTCATGATGACAGCAATCAAATGCCTTGTATATTGTATGCTTTCAATTGATATAAAAAGTATATAATTAGTGTATTTATTATTTAGTTTGTATGTATAATGTTATATAAATAATGGAATCAGAGTCAGAGGTGCCATAAAACAGGAGTTGAAGCATTTGTTTATCAACTCTACAGCCTTGTTAAAATATCTTGTTCTTAATTCATATATTTAAGAAAATATATTATATATAAATAAGATGAAAAATTGACAAAATATTCTATTTTGATTTTATTCATAATTGTATATTATCTCTAATATTCACAAAAATAAATTTTAGGTTTAATATACATAAAGTTTGTTTTTCTATTTAATTTATTTAAAATAAACCATATATCATTATTTTAACTAAATTAGCATTTTAGTTAATGAGCTTACTCAGGTTAAAATTATTTAGAACATTTCATTTTCATTGTAAATGTTATACTAATATTTACAATATAAATGAAACCTAAATTGTATTCAATTGTTCTTTTCTTTAGAATTCATTTCATTTTATTGCTTTGGTTTTTATGATTTACAAAACCTTAATGTTTAAGGATATTAAAATGAAAACAAAATTTATATTTTTTGATATTTAAGTGTAAAATATCATATTAATAAATAATATTTTGAAAAAAGAAAAAAACTACTACTGAATATTATCTATATTAAAAATAATATCTTAAGTTTCAATAAATTATTTCAAATCAAAAATGATTTGATTTTAATATAAAAACTCATTTTTATCACCTATACTAAATAATAAGAAAAAGAAAATCATAAATTACTACTTATATTATACCAATATGGTATAAAAATATAATACATTAATGTCTGAGAGCAGACAATTTGTCCAAATTACATATTTACACAGCCATGTATATCCCATTTTGAATGTGTTTTTATGAAATTTATATCAAAACTTCCATATCAAATTCAAATATACAAATGATAGCAAAGTGAATATTTGTCATCTGTAAAAGTTTGGTTTTATAATATTTTGATTGAATTTCTCTTCCTTTAGTTTAAGTCAATGCAGAAAGAAACATTTGAGAAGATTGTCTTACTTGTATAATGACATATACAATAACCTGATTCAATTAGTGTTGCTAAATGATCCTCCAGATTATTTAACCTAATAAATAATCTGCCAGATCATTTTGTAATTATCTTACTTGTAGTTAAGAATTCTCTCTGTGTGTTATTCTTTTTTTTATAAAATTTTTAAAGAAAGATGAAACTCAATCTACAATAGCTGTTTACATAACAAAAGAAAAATAAACTTAAATTTACTATCATGTTTTTCCATAAAATGCAGCAACCGCAGCATCTTCATGGGGACAAGTAATTAGAACATCACGAAATTTATCAAGTAGAGTATGAAGTTGTGATCTTCGTACATTTTCGTAATACATAATTTCTTCTAAATGATGACCTCCTCTAAAATATCTACATAATCTGAAATATATATTAATATTATATTAATATATATAATAATTACATAATATCTGTTAAAAGACTATTTTGAAAATTAATAAATAATATTTTACCGCGCAAAAAGTTTCAGATCATCAATGTTGTTAGCTGATGGAACCGACAATATACTCTCTCTTTCTGATGGTGAGAGACCACACAATAGCATGATCTCTGTTTTCTCGTGACATGAAAGATCTTCTTCTGATCCACCTTTTGAAGATATTTCTGAAATTGGCGTTCGCTGATTGGGACTTGTTGTCAGTGACTCTTCACTAGGAACTAATTAGGATAAATTTGACAAATTGAAAAAGAGTTTTTTCTTTATGTTTATGAATTATTCATGAAAATACTAATATCTTTATCTAACATAGTGTAATAAAATTAAATTCACAGAAGATTATCATCATAATTAAGAAATTTGATAAGAATTATAGTAAAACCATCTTAATGATTTAAAAAACTTGATACTGTAGGGGAATGAATTCAAATATATTTGAACAAATTGACTTAGTTTATATAATCTGTTCTTAAAGTTTAAGTCCAATTTTGTATATTATCTACATGTTTCAGTAAAGTTCTATATTAAACTCTTAATCCTTTTTCTATAATTACAATAAAGATTTTGTTACAACCAATCAATTATTATATACTGAAAAAAGTAAGGGTTATATCATCGAAAATATAACCCTTATTTCTTAATCAGTGTATTATATTTTACAGTATATTTTACTTAAATTTAAGTTGGATCATAGCTGGAAGTAATTAATTTTCTTGAGTGTAATTAAATCAAAACTTAAAAATTAGTAGAACTAATCATCAATGACTAATTGTAACAGAATACAAAGAGGTTTTTCACTAGAAATTTCTAACCTAATGCCATCTGTTGAAATTTTTCTAAATTATTCCTATAAAAGTATTTTAATTCACAAAAATTGCATTGTATTTTATAAGTACTGTATTTACATTTTATTTCATTTTTTAAAATCTAAGTAGAAATAATTATGCTAATAAGTCTAACATATACATATATAACATATTACCATAATAGTGACATATAACTAGCATAAAAAAAAATTATCATTACGCTTTGTTGAAATAGATATGTTAAAAAGATATTTATCTTGGCAAAGAATGGATATATTAACCTAATAATATGACCAACAACTATAAAGTTTTTGTTTCTACACAAATTTTATATATGTATGCCTCAAAGTCGAGTTTTCCATTATAAAACTGAATATTTAAATTACATAAAAAAATATTAAATATGAGTATGCCTATAATTTAGACTTTTTGTTGTATGTTTTATCATTTTACATTACTTCATTTAATATAAACTCTTGAATCAACAGCATCATTAGGATTTAGTTTCATATTTTAAAATATTTAATTTCAAGTTTTTATAAAATAATGAATACTTTTAAGACCAAATGACATCAAAAGTGAATACGAACAAAACAGGTGCCTCTTAATTGCTAACTGCATCTTAAGATTAAAGGACAGAAAAGATGTGGATATGATAGAATTTTTAAATTTATTAGACAGATTAATTAAATACTTAACATGTTGTCTTATTTTATCCAAGTTTTTTATTTTCAAAGTAAATTTTTAATTTTATCCTGCTTAATTTTTTAAAACTATTCATTTCCTAAAATATGTACTTTTTTGTAAATTATTTTGCTTGTTCTTTTTTTAATGTGATATATATATTTTCAGTTAAATTCCTTAATTCGTTATATTTATATTTAATTATTTATTTATGTATAAAATTAACTGAAATTATGCAAAAACTGTTGAGAATTTTCATTAAGCAATAGAATATTTTAGTTCCATTTACGTGAGGCATTTTGTTAAATCGAGACATTAGATTAGAACCATGATACATCTGTCTTTTCAATTCCAGTTATGGAAACCTTCACATTTTATTATCATCATCAAATATTAATTATTTTAACATTAATATAACTTTTTGATTTTTAAATTGTTCTATTGCTTAGCCAACCATATTCTTTCTATTGTAGTGTTTCTGAAGATGAGATTATCCTAATTATTTTATTCTAAATCATATTTAATTTTTTAATAACATATTAAATATAATCTACAGTATACATTCTTATAAAATCATCGTATTTTTGGGCTGCAATTTGAAAAAATTGTAGATCTATAAATTTTCACTGTTGTTCATCTGTCTTTCCTTAATCTCGAGAATGGAGTTAGATGAAAGACAAGACCAGACATGGAAACCTCAGAGACAGGAGGCTCCAATTAACTATATATGAACTTCCGATGCAAACTGGAAGTCGTGATTTCAATTCAAAAATTTTCCCTTGAAAGGTGTTAGATAGGTGACTGGCACGACTCTGTTGTTAAAGGAAAAGTATGATGTACAGGAGCAAGCCACTACTAATTTGAGATGGAGAGCATATATTTTAAATTAAATAAATTAAAAATATGATTAAAAATTGCAGCCCGGCATTGTGACAATGTCACAATAAATAATCGCTCGTTGAGTATGTTTGTTTTGTCTGCCATTCAAATCCGAATTATAGAATGTTATTCAGGTTTTTTGTTCTGAAATGTCATATCCACGAAAACTTTAGCAAAGCCATTAAGAAGGGTCTAATAATCCAAAGCTATTGAAATAAACAAGTGTTCAAAAAAAGATGATATTTTTCATGATTCTGTCTTTTAATGAAATTAAATATTGTATCATGTAAATAAAAAATTAAATACAGCTGACCCTTGATAATCCGACAGGTATGGGACCAAAGGGGTGTCTGATTACCGAAAGTGATTACATATTTGGCATTGTTTTGCTAGCAGTAGCCTACAGTATTTCTACATTTTATGAGTAAAATGCTGCCTAGGTTAATATGGAAATGAAATACCCATTTCGGTTAACTAAAACATGTTTATTAAAAGAAATATGGAAGCCAATAAATGTACTGTACATACAGTATGTATAGGCATAAACAATACAGTACGTGCAGAACTGCTCATGGAAAACACAAAAAATGTGTGTCATTGTGTAAGAATTGGGTGGGGAGATTCATGTTGTGACATCCTTCTGCGCAAGCAGACACGTAACGAGACGGGGACTACGGTGACCTTGATGGGCCTACCGAGCATGTCGGATTACAAAAGCGTCAGATTATCAAGAGTCAGCTGTATATTAATGTCAATATATCAAGTTCTATTGCTAATACTATAAAAATATATCAATATTTAAAATTAAGAATTATTTTTTTTTTTCAAAATTTATCTGCTTAATTTACATACATGGACTTCCAGATTCAGATTTGCTTCCATGATCTAAGGATAAGGGTTCTTCCATAGATGGATATCTATAATTGTTCTCTTGAAAATAGATTGTAGTACTTGTTTGCATCTTATTTGAACATATTAAATTTATATATGTATGAAGTTGCATCAATAAACGATGTTGCAGCATCCAGACAACCATTTGTATTTGTTGAGCCTAATTTTAAAAGAACACAACCTTTTATCAGTTTTTTTCAAATAAGAAATGCATTTATATGACAAGTACAATATTTTTATATTTTATTATTGCATAAAGTTATGCAATAGAAAAACTTACATGTTGGTGAGGTAGATTTAAAGGATTAGTTAACTGACTAAGAGATATTGGTAGTGAAAATTTTGACAACATTGGTAAGAGTGACATTCCAGGAAACTTTTTGCTAAATTTTTCCACAAGAGGAGAATTTCTGAAAAAATTAAATCATTACCTTAAAATAAAGTATTTGTTTTAAAATATTTCATATTTTTCTTCTTTCGAATTCATAAAAACTATATAAAAGTTTTAAATAAAATAGCTATTAGATAATATTAGGTCTTTTAGGAATTACCAAAAGTTATATTTAACTAAATTATCACAATTTAAAAAGTATAAAAAATTCTATTCTGTCCAATCACCAGGAACAAAACAGTCTTCCTTTGCTGAGACACCCTTTTATTATAGGCTAAATTATCCCATTAGCAATTAAAATAACTTGTCTTGAATACACTTTAATCTAGACATGAATTTACTGCAAAATAATTTAATCTTACACACACACACACACACACACACACATATATATATATATATATTGTAAGAGATTTATATTGATATTATTGAGAATGAAATATATTATTTTATTTTGTCTGGTATATTAATTAAAAAATACAAGATTCTAAATAAGTAAAGATAATCTACAAAACACTAGAATGGATTTATTATTATTTTTCTTTATATTTTATCTCAGCCTGATAATATAATAATTTATATTTTCTACATAGGTAAATTTTATTTATACATGAGACATAAAATAAATGTTCAACAATGTTCAATTTTTGAACAATCATATTCAATAGAAGCTATCTTCCCGACGACTAGGTTATACTCAACAGTGTTTGAAGTACAGTTTGTTTTTTCTTGTCTGCTACTTCAAATGTATTAACTGTTATAAAGTATTTTCATTGTAATTACACTAAAGACAATAAGGAATTTTTAAGACTAGGATATTTTTAATCAAAAAGTTCAAAAAGAATCTTATATATATATCAATAAAATATGAAAGACATAATGGATTTTTATAATAAAAATTTATGAAGAATTGGATACATTATTAATATATTATTGAAAGGAAAAAGATATAGGAAGATAAAAATATTTTACTATATATTGCAAATAAGTAAAACTTTATATACATTTTAATAAATGATATTTTGATATTGTTAAATAATTAAATATGTAACTGAAATTATTTTACTTTATTATAAAAGCAATTCCAATTTTATAATAAATTTAAAAATTAGATCAGAATTTAAGCTGTTAAAAAGTTTTCACTTCAAAACTTTCATGAAAGAAAATTTTTTTAATAGTTTGGATATTATCAGAACTTTGTTTTAACCTTATAATCAATTAAAACATCTGTTTAGGTAAAAAAAAAACTATTTCTACAATGAAATTTGAAAATTGACTCTCATATTAAAGCTATATAATTTATTCATTCTCAAAATTTAATATAACTTTTCATTAATTTCAAATAAGTAACTTAATTTTATTCAAATGATATAATTAAAAATGATTCATGTTTATGATATTCCTTTATTTTTGTTTAAGATACCTTTAACAGAAATTCTAAATAATTTTAATTATCTGAGAGTAGGCCAAGAATTTAAGGGTTTATTTAATTTTAACCATTACTGCAAAGAATAAGACAAAACTCATTAGCTTAATTTCCAACTTTTCAAATTTACCTTCATTCTACTTTAGTAGAGCTTTGTATTACAATCAATATATCATAAACTTTAGTTTAGATTCTTCAATATTTTTGAAAGTCAATAAAATGTAATGAAATTTGAAGAATCAAACATTCACACCTGAAGACAGCTAAGAAAAGCTACTACAGATGACATTATTATTTATTAATTGTAATATGAAATTCTCCAATAAAGCAGAATATAGGCAAACATTCATTAGAACAAATTTAAAACATTAATATATTCATATTATTTTTAAAGTTGTTCTATTTGTTTTGTTTTCTGTATGCCTGAAGCAACTTAAATAGTTTAGAAGTTTGCTTCATTTATAATTAAAATATTTACTATTGTAATATCAGTAGAAATGATTTTATTTTCTTAAAAAATAATTAGACTATTAAACTTTTCTGAAAGCGATATATTTTAATAATGTTTTTTTTCATTAAGATTTTAAAAAACTTTTTTTAAAATTTAATGTATTTTACTCTTTTTATATCATACTTTTATTTACTTAAAATTATTATCAGGTCAGTCCATAAGTCCATGCTCATTTTTATGACCTTGAGAAAAATCTTGTTTTGCTGTTAAAAATGTCAGTCTAATGTGATAATTTTTACTCTGAAGGATCTCATTCATATAATACCCGTTCAGAATTGTGAACATTTCAGTTGTTTATTTTTGTTAAAATGGAAGTAACCCACGAATACAAAAGACATGTTTTATACTTTTTATTTTTAAGTGGTGAGAATGCTACAAATGCAGCCAAAAAAATAAATACTGTACATAATCAAATTGTAATTAGTGCAAGGACTGTGCAGAAGTGGTTTGAAAGATTTAGAAACAATGATTTTAGTGTGGAGGATAAGGCTCTTACTGGAAGACTCGTTGACTTTGATGATGATGCTCTCTCTGCACTAGTTGAAGCAGAACCATCTTTAACAGTTGATGAAATTGTGGAACGTTTAAATTCATCCCATGGAACTGTTCATAGACACCTACAACAAATCAGAAAAGTTTCAAAGCTAGGAAAATGGATACCACATGAACTGTCAATAGCTAACTGACAACAACGTGTAAACATTTGCACGTCTCTTTTATCCCATATTGCTTTAGAACCTTTTCTTGGTAGGCTGGTTACTGGAGATGAAAAATGGATCCTCTATAATAATGTGACGAGAAAAAGACAAGGATGGATCGTGACAAGCAGCCAAAACCGACTGCAAAAGGTGGGTTGCATCCAAAAAAAATTCTTTTGTCTGTTTGGTGGGATATGTCAGGTGTAATTCACTTTGAGCTGTTAGAACCTAATCAAACAATTACAGCTCAAATGTATTGTGAGCAATTAGAGCGTTTAAATGAAAAATTGAAAAAAAAAAAAAAATCGACCGTTGTTAGTGAACAGAAAGCAGGTTCTCTTGCAGCATAACAATGCCAGACCACACACTGCAAAAATAACTGTACAGAAACTTGAAAGCTACAACTGGGAAATTTTACCTCATCCACCATATTTGCCAGATATTGCTCCCAGTGATTATCATCTTTTTCGCAGTTTGCAGAATTTTTTAAAAGGGAAAACTTTTGAGAATGAGAACAATGTAAAAAAGGCTATTTCTGAATATTTTGATTCAAAACCGAAATCATTTTACGAAGACGGGATTAAATCAAATCAATTTTATTAGTCAAGGCCCCAGCCTGTTACAAAGGGAGTTGTGCAGCTTACAAGCAACACAACGAATAATAGAAAACAATTAAGTATCAAAAAACTTTAAAACATAATTGTATAAATTGCAGACAAAACGATATGTTGCCCGATGAAATATTTTATACATAGCTTCTACCGAATCACATTCATGTAGACTGATAAGATTGTATTTTTGCCTTAACTCAAGGCTTTTCTCACATTTACAAATCAGATGAAATTTGGAAAAGGACGCGCAACATCTTGGGCAAGAAGTATTCTCGTATATATACAATCTATTATCAAACATTAGGGAATTAGAATTAAGTCGGAGTTGAATAAAAAGTCTCTTCATTTTAAACGGCAAATTAGAGAATAGATAACTATTATTACTTGGAAATAATAATATCGTACTATAGCTGTTTTGTGATATTCTTAAACGAGTGTCTTCTATGTCTCGCGAATGAGATATATTAAGAACATTCCAAATAAGTTGTTGATATACTCCTTCTTCAAAATCCGACGGGAAAATAAATGGTTCAAACGCACAGCCAAAACCGTTTATCACTTTAGAGATTAGAGAAACCCAGTTATTTTTAGATGGTTTCTGTATAGAGTTCTTATATAATTGATACAAAAGATTGAATGTAATGCCACCACTGTCTCTTAGCTTAATTATCAAATTTAAACATCTTTTCATGATGAGCGCCATAGGACTAAATCTACTTGTCTCCACTCTTAACACACTTCCCGGAGTTTTGTAATCCAACCAAAACAATCTACGTAGGAATTTATTCTGTATAACTTCTAGCTTCTGGACATTGGAGAGACACCACAAAGGAGATGCATAACTCACAGAGTTAAAAACCAAGGACTGAAATAGATTAAACTGGGTTTGGATCGAGCCCAAACGAGTCTTGGCGCAAAGCTTGATCACACCCTGGATTAATCGATTGGCTTTGACCATCATATCTTTAGTCTGTCTTTCAAACGAAAGCAAAGGTGAAAAAATTACTCCTAGAAATTTTGTTTCGTTGACCACCTTAATCTCTGTATTATCAATAAAGAAAGACATATTTTTCTTAGGAAGTCTTGATCCATTCCTGAATATCATTATGTGAGATTTCTTCGGATTAATGGTCAAATCCAATTGAGAAAAGTACATAGTTAATAGTCGTATTTTCCTTCTAAGAGCAACCGCCGTCGGTGCTAGAATAATAATATCGTCGGCATACGAAATAGAGTGGATCACCGTACTACCTATCGTGAATCCATCGTCGTCATTATCGAAAATATCATTAATATCATAAATATAAAAGTTAAACAGATAGGGAGACCAAGGGTCTCCCTGTAATAGGCCTCGATAAATCAAATGGGGACATCCCTGATCACCATTATATCTGCAGATCATCTTATAATGCCCAAACAATAGCCCGACCGATTAAGACGGGATTAAAAAGCTACCATCAAGATGGCAAGAAATTGTACAAAATAATGGTGAATACATTATAGATTGAAATAAAATTTAATTAAAATTTTTTGCTGCTTTTTTTGTAGATAAAAATACGCATGAACTTATGGACTGACCTGATATTTATATTCGACAAATCTGTGGGCAGATTAATTTCATTCATAATGAATATAATTATATCAATACTTTTTTAAATTTTCAGATTTGTTGATCTAAATTTCAAAATTTATGCTAATTTACAAATATAATTCATATTTGTAAGTGCTTTTTAAATATTTTAAAAATTTCTATATTAAGCAAACAATACTATTGGCATAATAAAATTTTTAAGTATTAAAATTAACACTGTAGGAAAAGAAAAATACAATTTTTTAAAATTTCAGTTTTGTTTTTGTTTTACTAAATTGTTACTTATTATTATAATAATATATATATTCTTTACTTACAAATTAGTTGGAGCAGTTGGAGATAATATATACACATTATTTTCACACAAGGGATATATAATCATTGCTTTAGCCCAATATACTAAGTGTCCAACAAGTTGAAAAACCTGTAATTTTCATTTTTAAGTTAGAAAATATTTTAATTTTAGTTTACTTATTCAAAATCAATCATTATTAACAATTTAGAAATTTATTATTATCATTATTGATTTCATCTCAATACATTATTATAGATACTGTCTTATTAAAAAATGGAATATTTTTCAACAATATATCAAATAATAAAAAGTAAATTTGTAAATAATAGTTTAAAACATTGACTTCTTAATAAAATAATTCTGTTTTAATATTATTCTTAAAGAAATTTATTTCAATAAACTAAAAAATATATTATAATTATAATTTATTTTCATTTAAATAGAATAAAAAAGATAAAGAAGATATAAATAAAATTTGATGGAATAAAAGTAAAAATAACTTCTGAGCAAATTTAAATAAAATTAATTCATATTAATTTAATGTAAAATATACAAAAATACAAAACATACTATACAAAAAACAACTATAAACTGAAAAGAACATTTAGAATAAATAAAATTTTCATTATTTTAAAGTCTCCAGTATGATTAAAAGAAAATTTTATTTTCAAATGGTAATAACATGATATAATGTACTGAATAACTGAATATAGATTTTTAAAGTACTATATGCAGATTACTAATTTAAACATTTTTAAAATTCAAAATGTAATTTTAATGTCAAATATCATTGAGAGATTAATGAGATAAAAACAAAAGACGTCACTTATCAATAATAAAAGATAAATCTAAAAACTGTCTATTGATGTTATGGGTAAATACATTTAATTGACGAGTACTTTTGACAGTATATAATTGTCTTCTTCAGGTAATATGGTGGATAGACTGTTAGAAATCTAAAGAACACATTTTCAAATTGTTCTTCACGCATTAGCATGGAACATAAAAATCATCATCATCATACACCATTCACAAATTTAGGCCATGTTGACTCGTTTTAGTCTCAGCTAGACAGGGTCTAGGAGTTGTTTTTGTAGACATCCATCCTTGTGGTTGATACTGTAAAACTGCATGAGGTATCCTACCTGGCGACATATGGAACATAAAAATTACAGTAGAGCGTCGATAAGTGGAACGTCGGTAAGTGGTATGGCCGGAAAGTGGAACGATTTTCAGTCGGACTGTGCCGTGCTGAATCGAATGTTTTTGATACTAAATTTACTTCTAAAGTATAATTTTCATGTTTTTTATATTCTTTAATATATTTATTTTGTTTGTACAAAATGCAGAAATAATTTTTAACGATACGATAGCCTCGATGATTATTATAAAAATTTTCGTTAGGCTTAAAATCGACGAAAATTCAACACGAAGCGACACGCACGGCAACGGACGAGAAAAATTTGAACATCGGACAGGTTAATGTATTTTTTCGTACAAAGTCGGAAACTGGAACAAATCATTAACTGGAAGGACCCCAGTCCCCAATTGGTTCCACTTTTCGACACTCTACTGTAGATATAAAAAATCTAGCAACAAGTTGCATAACTTTCCCTTTCCCAGCTGCTATGAGATTTTATTCTAAAAATCATTTTTAATTATTAATCATACATAAATAAAAAAAATTATATGGTGCTGTCTATTATGAGATTTTGTTATAAAAACTTTATATATTTTGAATTATTATAAAATAGCAAAGGATTTAATTTTGAGGTTAGAGATGAGTTTTATGAGGATCTATAAATGCTAACAAGTAAAATCTTCATTAAGTCCAACCCGACATGAAATATGACATATGACCACTCTCTATCTCCCCTCTCCTTGACCTATCACCAAAATTTAATAGCATCAATGCCTCTTATACCCAAGCTACCATGTCAAATTTCATTCCTTAATATTCACTCCATCCCAAGATATTAAACAAAATAGATGCCAACACACACACATATATATACAGTGAGTGATCAGTTAACGAACATAATCCGTTCCAAGACTTTGTTCACTATCCGAATTGTTCATTAACTGATTATCGATTTACCATTGGTTTTTATGGAAACTTGATTAATTCGCTCTGGACATTCCAAAAAATAAAAAATATATACTTTCTTACTACATTTATTTATATGTAATAATAAAAATACATATATACACAGTTTTACATTTTTATTAATCATGTTTTTTCCATTTGTGGGGGTTAAAGAATATGTCTAATGTCAATTGCTTTCCTCTCTTCTTCAGGATTTTCCAGAAGTAATTAATAGCATTGTAATTGTAGAGATACCCAAGCCTATTAACCTCAACTTGGTTCGGATGCATACTATGACCGTTGTTCTGACATCCTCCCACTTCTTCAAAAAATGTTTAAGAGCTGATATCAGCATTAATCCTCTTTTTCAGAAGAAAACATAAAATATTTCTTGGTGTTCTCTATTCAAGAGTTCTTGGCGTTCTTTTGTCATCAGATCAGTTTCAGGTTCCATTATGAGCTCGTCAATGTTCTTTATTTCTCAGATGTGATTTTTGTTACTCCTTAATCTGTTTGAATCTTCTTGATTATACTGTATCTTTCTTAGATAAGATTGAACTGTAGCCTACTGTAGAATTGTTCAAGCCTTACTGCCCAGCAACATCATATAAATATGATATAAAATGGCTATGGCTAATAAAATTAACAGAATTAATATGCACAGAAATACAGTTTATCAGTGAGTGCTATTGTCCTTAAAAATATTATTTCTGTGCATATTAATTCTGTTAATTTTATTAGCCATAACTATCATATATCATTTATTTTGTATTTTTATATCTATAATTTTTATATTCCATGCTCATGCGCAAAGAACAATTTGACAATGTGTTCTTTCTCTAGATTTCTAACATTCTATCCACCATGTTACCTGAAGATGACGGTTATATACTGTCAAAAGTACTCATCTATAAAAACATATTCACCTGTAACAACAATAGACAGTTTTTAGATTTATCTTTTATCATTGAGAGATTACAAGAAAATGTAATATTTGTATTATTAATAAGTACATGTAGATAATTTTATATAAAACATAAATAAATTAGTCATAATAAAACAAATACTTTTATCATTAATTAAAAACAAGAATAGCATATCAACTATTATGCTTCTTGCCTGTATTAATAATTTTTCCATATATTGGTTATCTTAATCATTAAATCAGTCTTATTACATTTTCAGCAAATTTTATCACCTCTTTATTTATTCAATATGCACTTAATCTATTTAGCCTTTTTCAATTGGTTTTTACATATGATAATGGCAGTCCTAAAAACAGCACCTTTTAATTGGGAAGAATATCATAGACAACTAAAATTGGAATAAAAATTTATATTTTTTTGATAATCTTTTTATAGATATTTGTCTATTGTAACTCATTAGGAACACTACAGTCTTCTATGACAGAGTTAACGGCAGAGTTAACTTTTTATGGAGGATGCTCATCCACCTCATTACATAAAAAACTTCCTTTTTGGTGACGATACAATTATAAAAACATATATCAATTTTAATATATAATTTTATAAGTTGCTATTACAAAAAAGGAAGTTTTTAAAGTTTTTTGCATACTGAGACAGATGAATAGCCTCCATAAACAGGTCAACTTCGCCATGAAAGACTTGTATTCCTGTTGTGTTACAATTGATTGCTTTTGAAATTTTTTCTTGTTTTAATATTATTAAATTTATTTGCAAAATTTGTTGCACTCCCAATAAAGTTATTAAATTCATTTGATCAGAAAATTAAAAATCTGGAAAATTTTAAAACTGAATACAATATAATACTCACATGTGGTAATGAAATATCAGCATCAGCAGCTAACTGTTCTATACTTTTTAATGGACTTGTTATTCTGATAAGTCGATATAAAGCAGGTGATGAATCGTGAGGTAATGAGTCTAAAAGTTCTTCTACTTCAACAAGAAGAAGCATTCCATGATAGGGCCTATTTTAATATAATTACATATATATTTATTAAACTGCATTTTTATAATCCTATTAAACAAATAAAATATATATCTTTTTCATGAGAAACAGTTTGTGAACAAAATATGTTTAGCTGTTATTATTTAAATGTATATACTGTTTTATATATATATTTTTTTTCATGATAAATCTTTACAAAATGCCATAAACTTTGTAAACATTCTATTGCTCTCGTGAAAACATGATAATAATTTAATACTTCAGTTATTAGACACGTAATAGTCTTGAAATTTAGAATTAACACTAAAAATTAAACTGAAAAATTGAAATGAAATGATATTTTTAAACTGTTTTTAAAAATGAAATTTAAATTCTGTAAAAAACTGAAAAATTTAAATAATTTCAGCTTTGAAACAATTAGGGTGATTTTGCTTTAATATTTAATCAAAAAAGAGTCAATTTATAAAATTAATTTTTTAAAAGTTACTCTCCTACTTACCTTAAAGCTGTCAAACTTTGTTCTATAACTTCAGGCTATATAAGTAACAAAAGAAAACTTGAAGAAATACTTAGATAGATTAATAACAGCTACTTTGTAAGATACTTACATCAATATCTATATCTTTATTATGAAGTTTATGCACTTTATTTGGTAAACAAAAACTAACTTCTATCCAACTATGAATTTTTAAATGTACAGAACCCCTATTTTTCAAGCTAAAATTAAAATTATCATTAAATTAATACATTAATAAAATGCATGACCAATCTTAAACAACTTGATACAGTTTCAATTATTTTGTTTATGATATATTATATTAAATTTTTTATAAGGTATTGGTTTTTTGTATAATTAATATACATTAGAACCTCACTAATTCAGATTAATTGGGAGAAGGCTATTCCAAATTATTGAGGTTTTCACTCCAATGCATATTGTATGGTCTTAAGAGTACAGCATATTATGTTCCATTAAATAATTATTTTCTTATGCTAAAAATGTCATAACTAATATTTTATGTATGATAACATTAAAATTATATTAATGTAAAATATAATAATTATTTGATTAGATAATAATAATTATATTAATGTAATCTAATCAAATAATTATGATATTTTATTTATATAATATTTAAACAGTTAAATACGAGGGCTATTTTTTAAATAAGGTCCGTTTTTTAATAAGAAGAAAAATACTGTAAATATCGTTAAAATATATTTTTTTCTATATTCTACATACTTTTATCTACTTTTCTACATAATTTCCATTTTGTTTAAACATTTGTCATACCGCTCAACAATTTTTTGAATTCCGACACCAAAGAAATCTGCCGCCTGTCAAGAAGCCCAATCCATGACTGCAGTTTTCACTTCTCCTTCGTCGTTGAAATGTTGACCACCAAGGAACTCCTTTAAGTATCGAAACAAGTGAAAATCACTGGGTGCAAGGTCTGGACTGTGTGGATGATCATATCGAGTCAAAACGATAAAGCACTGTTTAATCTTTTTGTTTTGTGATCGTCAGAAAGCAGTCTTGGAACCCACCGAGACAACAATTTTCGATAATTCAGTTTCTCCGAAACAATGGTATACAAAACTGATCTTGAAATCTGTGGAAATTCAATTGATAACGTTGAAATCGTGAATCGTCGGTCCTCTCGAATTTTGTTATCCACATCACAAACCAAATCTTCAGAAATCAGAGAAGGTCAACCAGGGCGTGGCTCATCATGCACATTAACTCGCCCATCCTTGAACATTCTTACCCATTTTCAAACTTTACTGTCACTCATAGCATTATCACCGTAAACTTCACAAATCTGACAGTGAATTTCCGCTGCTGCCAAGTTTCTTGCATTCAAGAATCGAATAACAGATCGTATCTCACAGTTGGCGGGAGACTCAATTTTCTTAAACATTTTAAACTTTTACAGCTCAACATACAGACAGACGATATGGCTGCAAATGACGTCAAAACGCGCGCCAAGCTTGCTCGGAGCAGAAGCATATCCATACTGTGATATGCATACATGTGATTGCGCATTATTCTCACTTTTATTCACAAACGGACCTTATTTAAAAAATAGCCCTCGTAGTGTCAAACAAGTGGTTAAAGTTTTTGCAACAAAGCTGTTTGATAATAAGATATTTAAAAACAAACTTAGTTAAAAAAGATTTTTTCAGTGACTTTAAGAACCAAGAAATAAAAGAAATGAAAGAAAATTTAATTAGTTACAAATTTTAGTTATGTTAAATTACACGTAATGTTAAAAATAGTATAAAGAAATATCCAGCAAGGAATGTGTTATTATAATAATAATAATTAGTTCTTGGGTCTTTTAAATGTATTTATTAAATGTCAACTGAAGAGGAGCAAAAAGTCCAAAATGCATTTTGGCATTAAAAAATAATAAAAGAAGGTTGTTTATGTATGATAAGCCCAAAGAATTGAGATTAATGGTATATTTTATAATTGTAACTTTAACTGTAACCTAAACTGAAAATAAAGATAATATTTATGGGCTAAAATCAATAAAGTAGTTAAATATTTGTACTGAAGATAGTAATTTCATGAATTACACAGGATGGTTACAAAGTCCCACACACATTTTGAAATGATAAGGGTGATTACATTTACACACAACAGTGATGTGCCAGTACAGTGACCGTTTGGTGACAGCGACGTCGAGCACGGCACAGTGATGAGTATTTACACACAACAGTGACGTGACCGTGCTATCGGTGAGTGGTCATGGACTTTTCTGAAGATGAATTGGCTATGATAGCTATATCTTTGAATAAAGAAGAAAAAGAAGTGCAATCAAAAAAGCACCACAAGCGGGTACGTCAAGCATGGACAAAAAATATCAATAGAATGAGAGTTTCATACTCTTTATAAAAAATTGAGATGACAAATCTATATTTTTTGAATATTTTCGAATGTCCCAACATGCATTTCATATTTTATTAAACAAAACAAAAAAATATTCATTTTGTACCCAATGTCCACGTATTTCGAATCAGGTAAATCAAATAAAACAGGGTGTTGATACACAATTTCAATTAAATGTTTGTCATCCTTTGGAAAATAAAATTTACCATCAGTGAAAATATTGTTCCCATCAGATGTACTTTCATGGTACAGTCACGCCACTGCCACTGCACAGCGCTGTGATAGATGAGTCAGGACAGCGTGGTTTAAAACCAGGTTGACGATTTCCCGTCGGCAAAAAATCACTGCACTGAGCAGACACTGCACAGTCACATCACTGTTGTGTGTAAATAGATCCTAAACAGAAAAGGTAACTGACTTAAGATGATACAGTTTTTGGCACTAAACAAATAATTCAAACAGTTTTTGAGGTTAAATGACAGAGGATGCCATAAATCATCTAAAATCAAAATGGCAATATTATAAAAAAAAAAAAAAACACAATGAGTGCTATGGTCCTGGAAAATCAAGTCAACTTGCTCATTACAATTACACATTCCAAAGACAACTGTACTGAAGATTCTACACAGATTACTAAAGTTGCATGTAAACAAGGTGGAAGTTGTCCAAGCCAATCAACTAAACGATAAACCATGTCAAAGTGAATTTGCACAGTTCATGCTTTTAATATTGATGAAGACAATAACTAACTGAAGTTTGTTTCTTTGTTGAAACAACCTTCTATCTAAATGGCAAACTCAACTGATATAACATTCAAACTTTGGGATCTGAAAATTCTCACATATTACATGAACACATTCACGACTATCCAAAAGTGAATGGGTTGCGTGGAATGCTTCATAACAAAATCTTCGAGCTCTTCCTTTTTGAAGAAAACACAGTCAATGCAATGCTTATTTGAATTTGTTAGACTTGTCTTTTCAAACTTTGGGAATTGCAACTCTTATCATATTCCAGCATGATAGTCTTTCCTCATTGCATTTGTTCATGGCAAGTTGAATGACGCTTTATTAGACAGATGGATAGGCAAACATAGACCTATCTCAATCATCAGATATTACACTTCAGGATTGTTTCTTAATTTTATTTCAAAGGTCAAGCCACATAACACCAATTGCCAATTTAGTTCTGAAAAACAAAATCACTGATGCTATCTAGATTTTTGCAACAGACATGTTCAATAATATATGGCATGAGACTGAATATCAGCTGGATACATTGCAAGCTACTAATGGTGCTCATGTAGAGGTATATTGAGACTTATTATATTGAATAAAAACTATTTGCATTGTTTTTCCCTCACTGCAAACTGTGTCATCTTAGATCAAATATATTTTTTGTTATATTATTTCAATACGATTGAAAGGCTTTGCAACCATCTAGAATTCTAAGTTAGTGTTATTTTAAATTAAATACAGTAAAATTCAAAGTTTATAAATCACATCTGATAGATAGTAATGATAAATATAATAAATATCTTATCAGATGTGATAGAAATGTCATTAATACTTGCATCTATTACATTCAAGTACAACTATTTTTAAATATCCTGATTACTTTTATAATATTTTTAAATAATGATATTATTAATAAAACAGTTAACAATACAAAACAATCAAAATTTTCATTTCCATTCAAGGTGGCACACAAATAAAAAGATGGCTATAATATATTTTTATTAATTTTTTCATGCAAAAATAAAAAGTATTGTTATTACTGTTTGTTTACTTTCTATATACAATATTATTATTTTTTTATCAGTCAATAACATTTATCAATATTTTATATGTATTAGTAGAATATATTTAATTAATACACTGTTAGTTTTTCGATTTCATGAATATCATTTACTATACTTGTTATGCTAGTACTGATATTTAATTTTTTTTAAATTTTCATTCTAATGCAAAGTCAAATTGCCAATATTGATTGATTTTGGTTATGAGTAGACCCAACGTGACATTGAACTTTTCATCCATGATACTCATCAAGTTTATCGCATGCAAATTTTATATTTCACAATAAATTTCATTACAAGACTTTGTCAATACTAAGATTGAAAAAAAACAGCAAGAACTTTTTGGTCACCTGATATTTGAATGATTTAATGCCACAGATATTCGCAAAGATCAAATCCTGTAAAATAATCTAAAGATCACTACAATTATGTTTCCATTATTTAATCACAATGTTAATCCAATCTAATATCTTCATGATAAACAGAAGTAAGTTCGAACTGTTAAAAATAAAACATTTTTAAGATTCTCTTCATTTTAAGAAGAATTGCTGAAGCAATCTCTGTTTACAATACACAATTCTTAAGTTTAAAAACCAAATTATACAAGAATATTTTGTAGGATTTATTAATTTAAAGAGAATTTTAGAGCTGATACAGAAGTAACAATCTTTTCTCTATCATCATTTAAATACTTATCACAATTAATGATTACTAATTCTATTAATTAAATCATAAATTTATGAAATGATACTAAATAATCCATCATAGATACATATTAGTAGAATATATTTAGTTAATACACTGTTAATTTTTCAAATTCATGAATATCAATTACTACATTGTAATAAAATTTATATAATAAAAAAATTTTATGAAAAGTTTATATATAATGAATACATACTTACTCCATGTAAGCAGTTTTGAGATCTTTAGCTAATTGGCTTTTACTTAATATTATTCCATAAGGAGATTCTTCACTATCTATGTATGAAAAGATTTATGTTTAATTAAAAATATTATAGTAAAATAACAGTTAATTAACATAAAATTTATATTTACAAGTATAACAAAAGTAAAATAACAATTTGAAGTTATTGAGTGCTCTAGTCCATCATGTAGTCACCAATTTCTTAAAAATGTACAAAGTCCTATGCCTAGGTTAGGCACTAAACTGATAAAATAAGGCAGTATTGTATATGAAATGTGTTATATGTTAAAAACTTTTTATTTTGTTATTTAGATTATTGGGAATGACATTTTTTGGTACTGCACATGCATATTTCAAAAACTGTACACCTATAAATTCCCACTGTCATCCATCTGGTTGTCTGTCCTTCCTTAATCTCAAGAATGATGTTAGATAGATGAAAGTTGAGACCAAATACAGAAGGCTTAGAAGCAAGAGATCCTGATTAACTATATATGAACTTATGGTCTACAGCAGAAGTCACATGATTTCAACTCAAAAATTCTCCACAGAACAGAGTTAGATGACTGGCATGACTGTTATTATCAGGAAAAGTATGATGTTTAGGGGCAAGACACTATTATTTGAAATTGAGAGCAAATATTCTAAATTAAATAAATTAAAAATATGATTAAAAATTGCAACCCAGCATTGTGACGATGACACAATAATTTTTAACAAGTAAAATTTTATTAGTCAATTATTTATTATTTTAGTGATGTGGGTATTATCATCTTAACTTTATCATGAACATTTATTTATGCTTATGTTTTGCAAAACAAAATTACAAAGAAAGAATTTTTTAGCTTGTGTACAATATGGAATGTATATACAAATCAAAAATTCATTTTTTAAAACAAAAATCAAATTTTTACTTACATTTAATGAAATATAGATGTTTATAAAATCCATTTGTTATAATGTTTATGTTATTGAAAAGTATTTAAAAATTCAATTTTATAGGAAATTTTTATTTTCAAAAAAAATGATAAAATTTTTAAATAAAGTTTAGGAAAATTTTGCTTTGTGTCATTTACTGTAAAATTTAGAAATCAAATACTTTTAGTGTTATAATATTAAGTAATTTTATCAAAATATCATGAAGCACATATGAGGTGCATAAAAAAGAATTAATAATGATAACACATTTATACAACAAAAGTGATGTAAGATTTAACTTTTGAATTAATTTGATATTAATAATAAGATCAATTCATTTAAAATTGATGAAAATCAATTTAATTCATTTCATATTTACAAACAGAAATATTGTCAAAATTAATAAGATAAATATCATAAAAACTTTTAAATAGATAAAGAATTCTGCTTTTCTAATGATTTTACAGCCTTATCAACTGTTAAAAAATAAACTAACCTTAGTCTTCAGTCAACAGTTTAAAACATTCTCAGTCTTTCTAAGGTCATCTTCAATGTTCAATTTCACTTCACAGCACAATTCAAACATTAGCACTTCAGATGCTAGAACTATGATCAGTTTTAAAAAAACTGATCATTTGATCATGGAAGCAAATCTTTGAATTAAATTTCAAAAAATGAATGAATATCTTTCCAAAAGTTGAAATTTAATTTCTTAACAGATGTTTCTCTAAACATTTAAATATTGGTAAGAACACCATTTCTATTAGTTTTAAAGACTTGAAGTGCAGAAAGATTTGCATCCACTTTCACCTGTATTTTTTTAAAACTCTGAATGGAAGGAAAGGCATGCCAATTGTTCTCACAATTTTGTTAAAACAACAGAGGCTCAAGGCCCTGGTAGAATTTTTCTATTTCTGAAGATAAAATTGTGCCTAAAAGAAGAGGTGTTTACAACGTACCAACGATCCAAGAGAATATAATTCATCAGCTAAAGTTGATTTAAAAACCAAAGTATTATAATAGCTTCCAATCATTGTACTGTATTCTATTGTGTATAGCAAAAGGGGACGAGATTATAAAAGCCTATATATAAATTTGCTAATTATTTTAGAATTTTTGTCAGGAAGGTTTTTAGACATACCATAATGCCATGACAAAAAATATTATAAAAATATATATAACACCTTAAATTGAAAAATGGATTTATCAAGAATTTCTTTATTTAATTGCTGATTAAATTTAATAATAAATAAATTAAATATATGTAATCATTGATATGTATTTTTAAAATTACGTACATTTAAAATGTATATTAAAATGTTCTTCTATCACTATCTACAGGACATCTCATTACAGGAATCAAAATGTTTTTACCTTCTGGTAATGCAGCTACATCATCATGAGCAGAAAGCATCATCTTTGCCTGAGAAGTAACATATCCACAACGTCTTTCTTCATGATGAAGTGCTATAGTAAGTCTTTTACTAATATCATGATAACAATTAACAATTGAATGGCTAGCATTGGCCTGAAAATATAAACAGTAAATTATTAAAGTATTTAGTTAACATCCAATTTGAAACAATACATCTAGTTCTTATAGTTGTGTGATGTTCTTGAAAATGGTTACATAAATTGAAAACATGCAGAAAGAGGCCATTTAATATGTACTGTACTGTACATATTTCAATATAGAGTATTCCAGAAAGTTACCTAGGTACTGAAAAATTATTATAAGAAATATATTTCAAGCTATCTATATAAATTATATTGTTTTTTCCATAAAATTTGATCTAGATCAGTGGGTTTTCAAATTTAAACTCTTCTATGACTGCGTTATTTACAACACAAACTCTAAAACACCTTTTTACTCACAGCTGTTTTTTGATATAATTCAAAAATTCGTTTCTCAAATTTTCTTGGTTCATGGCACACTGTGTACAAAATTTAAAATATATTGACATACCTTAATTATAAATAGTTCTGTACAATAAAAACTATTACCCTAGGAACCGGGCTTATCTATTAGTTCAGTGTTTTTCAACCTTTTTCATTGAGTGGCACCCCTGATTGAAAAATAAAAAATCGCGGTACCCTTGACCGGCGTCAGATCTAGAATCTGAAAAAGGGGATTAATGGAGAGGGGCAGGTGAATTTTTTGCGAAAACGAATATTATGTGCAATGCTGGGATTCAGGGAGTGGACGCTCTCCCCGGAAAGAAAAATTTTAAAAATTGACGGTTTTAAGTAGTGTTTTAATGCAAAAATAATGTTTTTACATGTTCAAAATCAAAACTTAAGTCCATGGCACCCTGATTGAAAAACACTGTATTAGTTGATCAATGATGAAATATATCTTTATACACAGGAGTTTTTCTTCTCATTTTTAAAATATGCTTTCATAATATTTGTAGCATACTTTAGCATGTCTTGCAATGCACCGTTTGAGAATCACTGATGTTGCTGGTGGCATAACTGCTTGCTGTTTAGCCAAATTCTGTAATTTGATTAATTAATTAATAGCTTAATTCTAGCCCAAAAACAATCCAGCTTTTAGATATATTTGCTTAGATTAAAACATGAAAGAGTGCATATTATACAAAGTAATCAAATGAAAGTATAATTTGCAAATAGAGTAATTTAAAAAAAAAGTTTGGCAATGCTGTAAGTCAGACTTAATGCCATGTTGGCTTAGCTTAGTGTACCACTGATCCATGGCTTTGCCAAATCTGACTCATAGCATTGTCAAGCTCTTTGCACTACTGCTTTGAAGTTTTAATTTTGTTTGATCACTGGTATATTAAGAAAATTTCTGAGTGGTGAAATATTTTCTTTAAACAAGAGCCTCTAAAAAATTTAAATGGTAAACACATAAAACAAGAACTAGATGTATTTATTGAATTTAATAAATAATAATATTATCATACCCTGAGAGCAAACACAATGTTAAAACTCAGAATAGTTGAAGGTTCTCTATTTGATGGTGGAGATAATTGTGTCGGATGACCCACAAATCTGACATCGTTGACTTTCAGTTCAAATTTTTTACCACATAGCTCTGGTTTCACAGCAAATAAATTAGAAAGAACTTTATCTGGTATTCTGGATTTAAAAAAAGTTTAATTACTATTTATAAGATAGCTCAATATAAATTCAATAAAAATAATAAAAGTCAAATAAAATAAAATAAAACTAAGTAACAAATAAATGCAATGGGAATAGAATAAAACCTAACTGTTTAATAACAAAATAATCAGGGATTCAAACAAATTTCAATATTATTGAAATATAATCTACTTTGTTAATTTAAACTTTATATACTTTAAAGTTAAATACAATATTAGTAAAAAGGAGAAAAATCCACCAGTTCAAGGTTTCAAGTGACAAAATTGACAAGTTGCTGCTTACCCAATCAGTGTTTGATCACTGAGATCTGGCCATGGAGCATTCCTAAAAATATATATCATAACTTTCTTTTTTAATTACATTTAATTATAATCACATTCCATGAGAAATTAAATCTGTATTAATTTAAATAATGTATAAATTGAATTATTGATTCAAGAGAAAATAATATGTATATTTAAATTAATATTATTTTAATACATCTTTTGTACTTTAAAATTATAAATTCATAAACTCTTGTAACTGAATGAAGACTTAAATTTTATATCAAATTAAATTATTTTATTATATAAACATAAGCATTTTATTTGATATTTCAGTAAGCATTTATATTACATTTAGCAACAAAGATTAAACTAATTTTGTAATTTTATATTACAATTATTAATATAAAAATAATCCACTTTTAAATGCAAGTAACATAGAATATAACAAATTTTATTTAAAAAGTTAGCATTATGCAATGTCATTATTCAACTTTATATAAGAATGATTAACACAAATGTGAAAAATTTAAGTTTATTTTACAAATTTATGATGATTATTCGTATTTATGATTAGATTATCTTTCTATTATTGGACATTTCAATTTTAATATTAATGCTTTACTAATATATTATTAAGATATTTTATAAAATCTAAGTTAATATGCCAAAGATAATTAGAATAGCACATCATACATCTATCTGATCTTGATTGCGCCTAATAAGAGATGGCACCTAACGCCTCATTCTAGTACCAAATTATTTTGTAATTAAATAATATTAAAGCCTTTATCTAGCCCAATATCTTACGGCATTGATGGCGTGTAGGTTAGAATGTATCGGATATTAATGTTATTGTTTATTTAATAATTAAATCTTCAAATTACTTTGTGTCTAATTATTAACTTAGTCCAACTACAGCCCAGTAATTCAGCAGATTGACTGGTTTTGATTACAAAATAGGCTTTCATTAAAAATTAATCTTTTATAATTCAATACATATGTCAAACGATTAATTTTTTCTTCTTCTTTAGTTTTCTGCAAGTTATAGCAGATACAGTAAGCACCATCTCTTTTTCCATGCTATATTATCCTGTGTTCTTGTTTTTAGCTCCTTATAACTACAGTCCACCATTTTAATTCTCATTCTTCCTCATTTCTTTCTGCCTGCAACCATTCCTTCCATAATGTCATTCCATAAGCCTTACTCTCGAATCATGTGTTCCATCAAATTAGCTTTTAGCTTCTTTATTGTCTCTAATATGCTCTTTTTTCACTCTTCTTAAGACTTCCTCATTTCTCACCTTATTGCTCCATCTGACTTTCTCTATTCTTCTCCACAGCCACACCTCCAGGGCCTTTGTTCTCTTAATGTCATATTGTCTCAATGTCCAAATTTCAGTACCATAGAGGAAAATGCTCCAGATGCAGCATTTGACCAGTCTTTTTCTCAATTCTAATTTCAGAGACTTATAAAAAATTATTTTTATTTGATAAATGCCTCTTTGCCATACCAATTCTCCTCTTGATTTCTTTCCCATTTCTGCACTCAGAATCAAGCAAAGCACCCAGGTATCTAAACCTGTTCACCTATTCCACTTTGTCATCATTTATATGGATGTTAACCTTTCTTTCCTTTTCTCTGATCCAAAATGCTTTGATTTTGTTAACATTAATTTTCATTTTGAAGGCCACACATCCCCTTTCTAGTCCATTCAGGATCTTTCTCATTTTACTGTTGTTCTCTACCAGAATTGCCATACCTTACACACTAAATCTGCCTTCCCCAATTTTTATGCTTTTCTCTTCCTCTAAGTATTCCATAATCATCTCTTCCAAGTATATATTGAAAAGAAGCAGTGATAGGCAACACCCCTACCTAACACTCTTTTCAATCTTGATTTTCTCATTGTATTGACCATCCAGTTTAACTACTGCTCTCTAATATTTGTACAAGTTTAGTATTAATCGCCTATCCTTCCTTCCAATCTATTTCTTTCTTTCTCAAAATGTCCATCAATCTTTTCCAGTCAATTTTGTCAAATGCCTTCTCTAGATCTATAAATGTACCAATATTCCCTTTCCTTTTTTCAATGTATTGTTCTCCTATTAATTTTTTTATGATAGGATATTTTGTAATAAAAAAATTATATTCAATACAATAAAACTTTCATTTTACTCTTTAACTTTATGGCAAATATAAGAACTTTTTAATTCATTTTATATATAAATACTCATAAATATTTAACTTTCAAACAAAAAATTTTCTTTCTGAACTCTAGATAAATACATAGGCAGTTTTTTTTTCAACCTTTCATGGTCCATAAAACAAAGACAAGTGTAAATAACAAAATGAATTTATTAACGAAAGTTAGGTACAAACATGGTTACTTTTTGACATAATCACCGTGAAAATTGAGGCATTTGTCATATCTGTGGATGAGTTTTGCAATCCCCTCTTCATAGAATGTTGCCGCAAGTGACTTGAGATGGGCCTTAACAGTGTTTTGAAGATCGTTATTAGTCTCAAACCTCTGCCCTCCTAGCCACGTTTTCAGTTCAGGAAAGAGGTGGAAGTCGCTTGGCGCTAAATTGGGACTATACACTGGGTATTTAAAAAGTTCCAAGCTGGGTAGAACACACCTTTTAATGAAGACTTCTACCTCTTCCCTGAACTGAAAATGTGGCTAGGAGGGCAAAGGTTCAAAACTAATGACAATCTTCCAAATAATGTTAAGGCCCATATCAAGCCACTGGTGGCAACATTCTATGAAGAGGGATTGCGAAGCTCATCCACAGATATGACAAATGCCTCAATCTTCACGATGATTATGTCAAAAAGTAACCATGTTTGTACCTAACTTTTCGTAATAAATTCATTTTGTTATTTACGCTTGTCTTTGTTTTATGGACTATTGGAAGTTGAAAAAACAGCCCTCATGTATTATTTTTATATGTTTTAACATTACATACAGAAAAATGTTTATTTAGTCATAGTTATTTTAATGGAATTATAAAAATATTAGGAATACATTATGCTTTGTTTATTCAGATATTAATATTAATTTTACAGAGACAATAAATGCATTGAAAAGACTGTTTTATCTCATTGTAGGGTATACAGTTTTTGTATTTTAAAAAAATATAAACTATATTACAGGAGTGGACAAGCAAGAGTTCAGTGGGAGCTGAAATGTAGGTTTTGCAAAATGCATGGGAGCCGCAGTTCTGTACTGTCGTGGTGGATAGTATGGTAAGGGGCGCGATTTTATTATATAAAATAAATATAATATAAAACAAATATTGAATTTTTTTAATAAACATATTTTCACAAAATTATAAAAATAATAATAAAGAAACAGAAATTAACACTTTCAGCAAGAGCCACATGTAACTCAAAAAGAGCCACATTTGCCCATACCTGCTATATTACAAGATATGTTGAGTAAAAATAAGATGCTCTGAAATTAAATTATATAGAAATCCAAACTAAATGATTTCTGATAAACACAGTGCCCCGAAATAATTTTTTATTGAATCATATGTCCCATTTATGTAAATTCCCTGTTTTAAATATAAAATTGGTTTTCTGTGATATTAAAATATGTACAGTACTTTCATATATTTCGCCTGATTTTTTGATAAGGTTTCTTAATTTGATGAAAGCATATTGTTAATATCATCAGTTATCATATATAGACAACCCAAAGCTCAATCTTTTTAATAATATGTCAAAAAACTGCTGGATTAAATTGGGTTACTTTACCATTATTATTTTTAACTAAATTCTAACTAATTTGGTACTGAGGTAGGCATTGGGTGCCATCTCTTATTAAATTTAATTATAATTAAATTCATATTTAAAAAATAATTTAGAATATTCTGAAAGAAAAAATTGGCCTGGAGCAGGATTCGAACCTGCAACTCCCACTTACCATGCATATGCGTTATTAATTCCTTAAATATTAATTTAATTATAATTATTAAATTTAATAAGAGCTGGCACCTAATGCTTACCTCCAATACCAAATTATTTAGAATTTAATTAAAAATAATAGTAATATAATAACCCAATTCAATCCAGCAGTTGCTTAGCATATCAATTATCATTAAATAAAATTAAATTCTGATTAATTTTCATTAAAAAAAATGAAAATTAATCAGAAAATATAATTTCATTTAAATAAAAACATCTAATTCAAGATGTAATTATTTTATTTAATTTATCAAATAAATATTATCATTTCTTTTAAATCTGAATTAAATTTGTAATATTTTTAATATTTCATACTAAATAGTATAATTTTTTCTTCTTTTTTATAAATGATATTTTTATAAAGATATATTAAATTTCATATAAATTAATTTTATAATGGCATTGATGAAACCATCAATCTCATGTCAAAACTTTTATTTATATAAAATTTAATTTTAAAAAAGATATTACTCTTAACTGATTTAAAATTTTTTAATTTTTTGTAATTAAAGTTTTGAATAAAAAATTTAATTTTTGATAATGATGATGATTATTATTATTATTATTATATTGGGTTAAGTGAGATATACTCAGTTAACACTGGTGGCTGTGTACTATGCCGGACCAAAGTCAAGGCATAGTAACCAAAACAGAAATTTAAGAAGTGTATCAGTGTGTGTGTCTGTATTCAGGAATTTCCTCACAATATGACATGTATTCAATATAGTGGTCTTCTGTAGTGTGATGTATGTGTTTCTATTCAATTGTAATGTGCCCAGGCTTTTGTGTAGTGTGTGTAGTATGACACCTGTAGAGGAGAGAACAACAGGTACAATAAGCATCCTATCCATCCTCCACAGAAACCTTATTTCCTGGGCGAGTTCTGTGTACTTGCCGACTTTTTCAGTGTATGTGTTTTGTACATTGTGAGTACTCGGAATGGATATGTCTATAATGCATTAATAATGATTTTATTGTGTTTGTCAATGAGTGTGATGTCTGGTCTGTTGTGGTAAATTGTTTTATCTGTGATTATGGCTCTGTCGTAGTACATTTTGTGCATGTTGTTTTCCAATACTGTTTGTTATTATTATTACAGTAGAGCATCGATTATCCGACTTAATTGGGAACTGGGGTTGGTCGGATAACTGAAAAGTCGGATAACCGAAAAGTATAAAAAAATACATTATTAGTATAGTGTATTAGGCCTGGTTTAAATACTAGCCTCCCTTTCATGGTCAAGCCAGTGCTGCCAGCTAAAACATGCAAAAATTTAACAAAAATAATATTAAAGCAGCCAAGACATAACCAAATATTGTAGCGGCACATCACTAGTGGACATTTGAATTTGCCAACTAGAACGCGATCGGTTAATCGGGGGTCGGATAATTGATGCTCTACTGTATTATATTATTACCTAATTTAAGCCCTAAAAAAGCCCACTAGCAGATACTTATAACAGACTCCATAAATACAAATATGATGCATGCAACAAATGCAATAATACAGCTTTATCATGTTTTGTCAATCAATATCAATCTGAAATTCTAAAAGGGGCCAGGTTTATCAAAAATGTTTTTTGCTATCTCAGGTTTTTCTGACACTAGAAATAAAAATATTCAAGAATAAGGCTTTCTGGTGAATGCCTAAATGCTATGGATGCAGCTACACTTGCCACTTCTTGGAAGTATGCCTTGATTAACAATATTTAATATATATGTTATGGGCAAAGTGATTAATATGGACATTATGAATGATAACCAACAAAATTGGGCATTGTAATAAATTTCAATAATTTATCAATTTGACAGGTCATTATGAATACTGCTACCATCTAGTCAGGCAAAGTGATAATAATACGTTCAGGAGTGATCATTTGACATACGCTAGCCAATCAGAACTTACATCTTAGTTGTGCATGCATATTGCATTTAGTACCGAATTTTAAATTTATGTGACCAGTAGTTAATCTTTCTTCTTTGAAAAAAGTAACGATTCTTCCACGATCGTTACTTTTTTCAAAGAAGTACTATTAACTAGTGAATTATTTCAAAGTACTATTAACTGACATTCTTCTTACCAGAAGAATGTCAGTTAATAGTACTTTGAAATAATTCACAAAAAATAAATATTTCTAAATGAAATAAGTGGAGTTTTTTTTAACCAAATTTAAAATTCGGTACTAAACACGACACGCACACCCAACTCAGAGTGCCGATTGGCCAGCGTATGTCGGATGATCACTCCTCAACTTATTATACCTTTGCTCAACCAGGTGATAGCAGTATTCATAATTACTGGTCAATTTGATAAATTAATCAGTATTTATCATGCTGCGCACCCTATTTGGTCATTATTCATAATGCCCGATTAATCATTTTGTCCATAACATATACATACTTTTCAGTGTTACTATCTCGTTTATTTTTATTTTTGCTTTTTATCTTTTCATCTTCTTAATATTTATTTTATTATTATTCTGTTAAATTATATTTGAAGTTTAAATGTTTCTTATGTTTGAGTATTTCAAATTTTGTAATCTAGTTACAACAGCTATTTGAATTCATTAATTCATTAATATATAATCCTGATGATAGTCTATAAATTAGACAGAAAACATTAGATCCAAATATTTCTTGATATTTACAGGTGTTTATCTGAATTTTAATTTTATCTGCATTGTAGATAGTTATTGTATAATAATAAATGTAAAATATGAATTTTTCCAATGAATTTTTCAAAAACAGGATGCATGTCACATATGAGTACATAGTGTTTGAATAAACGAGTGTAATTGATAGATTATTTTATAAAATACAATGCTTTGTATAACAGAGCATATTATATAAAATAAGAAAAATTTTATCAAACATTTTTTTGTAAAAATATATACAATATCATTGATAAATATGCCTTATTTTATATCAACTGTAAAAAAAATTATGAATTACAAAATATTTTTTGGGCTTATATTTGTAGTTTTTTTAAAAGCTTTTATAAAATTTTATATTTAAGTTATATTCTAAAAATATAAATGAAAATTAATCAGAAAATATAATTTAATTTCAAACATCTAAGACAAGATGTAATTAGCGAGGTTGAGGCTAAAGTTTTAAATGCGAAAACGTGTACGTCAAATGTTTAGCGCCGCTTTCCTGTAAGCCTAGAAGTTTGACAATAGCATTTGGAATGTCGAGCATGACTCCACTGACTTTCCAAACACCATTGTCAAACTTCTAGGCTTACAGGAAAGCGCCACTGAATGTCCAACGTACACATTTTCACGTTTAAAACTTAGGCCTCAACCTTGCTATTATTTTATTTAATTTATCAAATAAATATTATCATTTCTTTTAAATCTGAATTAAATTTGTAATATTTTTAATATTTTATACTAAATAGTATAATTTTTTTCTTCTTTTTTATAAATATGATATTTTTATAAAGATTTACAAATGAAAAATTTCTTATACTTATATTCTAGTTAAAACAGAAATAAAAATCTTGCTTCTATTCATTATCAATAAAATGTAAACTAAAAAAAATTCTAACAGTTTTATATGCAAAATTAGAATTTTTAGCTGTTACAATCAAACATTTGTAATAATCAATTATATTTGATAGAATAATGTCAATTAATATATGAATGCCAGTCAGATATAACTGCAATAATTCATTTTAATAAAATAAATAAATTTGATTTGAAATTCATCTATAGTATAACATAATAGAATATTTACAATAATTTCAGTATTACAGCACAGAAAGATGGGAAACATCTTTTGGGAGAGCTCCGGAGAAAAAAAGAAAGCAATGTCAGACAAAGAGAGAGTACAGAAAAGAGAGAAGAGTGGAGAAAAGCTTATCATCCCAATAACGTTTCTGCAGAAGAAAAAAGTGGACATTGCACTTAATGTAAAGGAACACTGTCGTCGCCGCAACGTATCACAACGATTGACAGCAGCGCTTCTAGTGGCAACCTCCAATAAAGGGACAGAAAATAAGCTCGATTCCGACACTATATTTTCTAGCCACTTTAACCAAATCGAATTCCAAATAAATTTGCTTTCCAAACCGAATCCGTATAAATTTGCCTCATGTGATGAGATATTCGAAATTTTAAAAAATAAATTTAATATTCGACAAAATAGTTTCCAAATTTAATTGATTGCGTCAAACCGTAATGCTGTATTCTGATCCAAAATGCATATTAATAAAAATCTGTGGATTAAAATTGTCTTCTGAGTGGTTCTTGACCTCTGGTGACTGTTGGATTGGAAGGACAACAAATTTGTTTATTTGACTACAAACCTCTTTTTTAGTGGTTACAAAAATAAGAAATTGTATCCAGCAAATATTGCTGATTTTAGCTTTATATTATTCCAACAATGTTTATTCTGAATTACAAATGTTTTCAGCCACATTTAGAGGCCTTCTTCAAGTAAAAAGTTGTTCCATTTATCGTATTTTATTGTATTATTTTTTATATTTATTCTTATTTTAATATTAATTTCCTACTTTATTTTACAATTATAAATTAATCAATGTCGGTTAATTTAGAACAAGAGTCGCCAAACTTTTTTGATCATCGACTTCCTACAAGTTTTTGAAACTTCACATCGACCCCCACCAAAAAATTTGTTACAAGCAAAAATAAGCACTTACTATTTTAATACATCTCTTTTAATTTTGCATTTTTTTATTTTTCATTGTATATATGTTAATAATAATTTTTGTAACTGACAATCAGTGAGATGGATAAGCTTGATCCTTAGCTTAAGCTTGATAATCGACCCCCAGAGGTTGATATCAACCACTTTGGCAATTTTTAAAAGTTTACATTTAAAATGTAAATTTTTAAAAATCAAATCCATGATACCTGTAAAATGTTTATGTTTTTCAAATGTTTGATAAATGGAATGGCTTTTTATTTGGAGAAGGCCCTAAATGCAGCCAAAAATGTTTGCAATTCAGAATAAACGTTGCTGGAATAAGTAAGAAAGGTGTTATTTTGTGCATATCAGTGTTAATTGAAAAGTTCCAGTAATTAACTTCATGAGTTAAAATTTCATTGTAATCTGCATATATTTTGAGACTAGTTATATATTTATTAAATATTTTAGTAATTGCTTTTGTGTTTATAATTGTTTGATGAAATTGATTTCTATTTCAGATGATAACAATGGCAGCATATCCAGTTCTGTTATAGTGTGGTTCTACATGGTACGATCCAAAAGTTCAAGGACTGCAGTAACCTATGACAACAAAAGCATGTATTTGAAGTTACAGCGTATGAAATGGATTCTACCAAACCACCTCTACGTGTTCAGGTTAATTTCACCCATGTCATGTGATTAAACTGCAAGCGCTGCTGTTTTTTTCCGGAGATAGTTACCTTTGTTCTGCGACGTAATAAAAGTGGAGTTTCAAGAACAACCTCCAACATTAAATTTTGTCAGCGTTTAGGTAAAACACCTACGGAGACTTTAAAATTGCTAAGAAAGGTGTATGGTGATTCTACCATGGCGAAGTCGAAATGTCGGAGGTTGTTCTTGAAACTCCACTTTTATTACGTCGCAGAACAAAAGTAGAAATCTCCGGAAAAAAACAGCAGCGCATGACATGGGTGAAATTAACCTGAACACATAGAGGTGGTTTGGTAGAATCCATTTCATACGCTGTAACTTCAAATACATGCTTTTGTTGTCATAGATTACTGCAGTCCCCGAACTTTTGGATCGTACCATGTATTTTGTCTTTTAACACTTACTTTTATAATTTTTTAAGTAAAATTTTTCATTTCATAATTTTTTATCCCAAGTATCCATCTTATGCATAGCCAATCAATGCAATTAATTTAAAATTATTCTTTGTTTTATAAACATAGAGGCTATCCATAAATTATGAAATGCATACCCACCCACCCCTAAATAGGGATGGGTGGGTATATTAACAAGGGGGTGGAATATTTACAAAAATGTTGTGTAATGCTAGGATGTCAACTCTCATGTAACAAAATGATTTTTGTTTCTGTAGAGTTACATAGCAAACTATACAGTTTGTATCACTGTGTTGTATGTAATTAATAAAATAATGCAAGTTCAGCACACCATGCCATGTATTATTCCTTAGTATAATTAAGATGGTTGATTGAAAATATATTTTATGCAATTCTGGGGCAGGTACTGTACATGTGACATGTTATGGAGTGTTACAGCAGACAGTTAAAAAGTATAAACAGTTTTACATAATTTACAGACAATCCTGTATACTGATTCCTAAAGATCTTTATAATTACTTAACTGCGATAAAAACTAATACAATCCACCCAGTGTAACAGAAAAGGAATTTAATACAGACTATTTCATGTATATATGATTGCAATAAATACCTGCTAGTTTATTAAAATAATAAAATTAGTAACTTTCTGAAAAAATTAAAATTTTAATTTTTTTTTCCAGCAATATAAAATATATTGTCTTGTTTCTTTTCTTGAACTTACTTTAGATTTTATATATTCTATACATCTGCAAATAATTGGATTCAATCCCAGAGATTAACTTTAAACATTCAATTTAATACATCAAAAGAAAACAAAATCAAAGTTTTCATTTTCTTTTCAGTCTTATCATTTTCGATCATTTATGATAATCTCTCTAAATTTTTGTTTGACAAAATTCCATAACATGATTTAAATGACTTCACAATGCCAATTGTATGGCATCAGATAAATCACTTTCAATTCAAATAATCGATTTCAATTTTTTCTTCTATGATCTGGAGTGATGTGATTTCAGATTTAATAATATAATGAAATATAAATATTTCCTCCCATATTATTATTAACATTAATTTCCTATTGATTCAAATCACTGACACTCAAAATTTCCAAATGCAAAAATAGAAAAAATGATTGCAAACAGAATACTTATAAAAATATGGAAATTTTATTGTACAAATAATTTTTAGTTATTTTCTCATTTATAATAATGTGATAAAGAAACTACTAACCTCGTTGCACTTAAATAATCTTCAGAAATAATGAGTGCATATGGATTTTTTTTCTTTCCTAAAATTTAAAAAAATTCAAATTTAAAATTTATTGTAATTTATTTCTATTGTACATTTCTTTCAAAATTTAAAATTTTACATCAAGTAATTTTTGGGATAAAAGCTTTTGAAAGAAAGAATAAACCATTTTATTAAATAGAGGAAGTTAAAATAATTTATAAACTAAATAGTGTATAATTAACAATAAATCAAAGTTAATGTTACCATTTTATATGATAATAATTATGTCAATTATCATCTGAGAACATTGTTATGTACATTAAAAAATTAGAAAACTTCCAATTTTCATATTTGCCCATTACAATTTCTCAATGGGTGTACCTTGTCACATGGCACACATCCAACCAATACTCAAATTCTTCCTATGCTTGCTATAGCATATCTATTGCTCTCACAGAACCACAATTCCACAGCTCCAGCAGATTATTCACATTGCACAATGTTGTGTGATTCTGACTTTGCAAACTGCAGAGCACAAAATGCCCTCTCTGTTGCAAAGTTGCTATTTTTGTTTATTTTGTCTCGCTTCTTCTCGTGTTTGTTCTGTGAGGTGTTTGTTATCCAATCATGTATTCATTGTCCAAACATAAAAATCTTTCGCAAAAGTGTTCGTTATCCGATTTGTTCATTAACCAATCACCCACTGTATACTGCATTTAAAGGTATTAGTGTAAAATTAGTAGTGTTATCAAACTACAGTTTTTTAAAACATATTTCTGTAATAATATAACAAATTTACATATATATTTAGCAAAAAATAATAAGTATTTTATCAATTATTTTTTCTTTTGATTTGTTTAGAGTAACATTTGTCACATTAATGTACCGGTACATACAAGCATCTGAGTTGAAGATCTATTTAATATTAATTTGTGGTATAAATTCAGAATAGAAATGCCATATTAATCTATTAAAAGATGACAAAATTATTTACTAATAATTTGCTAAGTACAAAGATAACAAAACAAAAAGTTTTGTCTTTATCATTATATTTAATAGACCAGATAATTGGTAAAAAAATATACCACAGAAGTAAGTGACAAAGCAAGAATGCCATCCAGCATAGCATGAAAAATAGAAAGTTTGCTGTCATTTTTACAATATTATGTGGAAAAGTTTTGACTGTTGTACATTAATGTCTTAGGGATCTTTTTTTTTCTATTAGAATTGTTTCTCTTGTCAACAATATGACAGATGTATAGTATGTTGCACAAACTGAAAAAAAAAACAGAAAAAATAATTACATTTTATTTCACTAAATGTTCGAAATGGGCATCCTGCACCACCTAACAGTACGTGAGGAGAGCCATAAATTCTTCCTCAACTCTTGTAAGCTGTTCCACTATTATCTGTATGGAAGCATCAATTACGTACTGTTGTAATTCTGTAACATTTGCAACTACTGTTCAGAAAGCTGCTTTCTTTTACGCAGCCCAATAAAAGAAATCTAATGGTGTCTAAATATTATACTAACACCTCCATTATTTTATTATGTTATTGTGTTGGCTTTTTTATTTCCCATACTTATTACGTTATATTATGCATAATATTTACATTTTCATACTTTATTAATGACTTGCACATAATTTTATGTAAATCTACAGAATGCTTTTTTTTCCATCATATACAGATAAAAGTATTTAGATTTCTCTGATATGATATTACAGCTGTAGACTTTTCATTATCTTTCTGTTTAAATTGGAGTCTGTTAAAAGAAAACACCACCAAAGTGACTAAGTGCTTCAGACTCTCTTCATTCATCTTCAGAGTTTCATATGACAAAAAATATTTTCAAACTCCCATTCGAACATATTTTTTTATTTAGGACATATGCCACAGTTTAAATTTAAACCAAAACCTTCTCATTCTAGATCAGTATCTCGAGTAACTTCCGACATTCATTCAATTCAAAATGTATCCTATATTCTTCCATCCAGAAAGCTTTGGTTTAGATATAACTAACTTTGCAATGTGTTCCGAGAGGAAAGGTTTGTTTGAACGAGAGTTCGAAAACTTCATTTTTGGCAACACGAACTTGGAAACCAGACAAAGAAAGTCCAAAAGCACCCTGTTGTTTCAGAGGCATTTTCTTTTTTTGGACTCCAGTTTAAGCGGAAAGGTAACGAAAGATTCACACAGTGGCAATTTTACTTACGTAAAAATCTAACTCCACCACCCTGTGAATAACTGAACTTCCTTAACAATCATAGATTTCTTAAGGAAGCTCCTCGAACAAAAATCCAATTCGAGCCACTCTTATCGAGGCAAAAACTTTTTAGAAACCGAAGCACTTCCGAACTCTAAACCCATCCGAGAAGTCGAAGATAAGAAAATTTCTCTTTAAAAGCAATTTGAACTGGATACAATTTAATATTCGACAAAATAGTTTCCAAATTTAATTGATCGTGTCAAACCGTAACACTCCATTCGGATTCCAAACAATACATATTCAAATATTGCCTGGTTAATGTTACCTTAGGTGCCAAAATGGCGGCTCGTCTCCGATTCCAGCAAGGAAACAGTGGGACGCACGTTCTAACCTAACCTAACCTATTCTATTCTAATAATTTGGTTGCTAATAATTATGGTAATTTATTAGAATAGGTTAGGTTAGAACGTGCGTCCCCACTGTTCCCCGTCTTCTAATTGCTGGGATCGGAGACGAGCCGCCATCTTGGAACCATAGGTAACATTAACCTATTGCCTTAAATACGAAACATGGTGATGCTTTACATTTTAATTTGTAACGCATACGGATCCACAAAACAATTTGCAGTGTAAAATATCACAAAAAAATCATGTATAAAAGTAAATATTTAATGTTATTGTGGTAATATAAATACCGAACTCTGCTTATTTTTAGAATACGAGAAAAGATCACTCACTTCTCTCCGATAACTTTCGATTTTCGTCAGCCAAATAGGGAAATCTGAAGAGTAAACGATCTCCTTTGCTTCCTGATTTAACGAGAAACACTCCTAAAGGACAAGCTTCGTCCATTCCACAAAACGGGAAATAACTGTAACCGTGTATCGACTTTGTTTTTATCTAAAGTCTTAACGCGTTTTATACCAATCACGTCTGAAAAATAAAAATACGATATCGATAACCAATCAAATATCGAGATTTAAAAAATGTACCTGTTCACGAATGTTGCTCATCGATGTTTGTAAATACTGAAGCGCCCTCTGCCACTTTCGTCATTTTTTGTTTGTTTAGTTAAGTTACGGCAACGCGACATTTGGGCGATTGCCTTCAGGGAGGTCTTTTTTAAGGGTAACTGGCCCCTATTCGGGCGTTACATAAAACCCGGAAAAAACTCCACGACCGAACTCCCAGTGTTCGGGGAACGGAACCTCTTGGCCACTAGTCGGCGTTTTTGAAGTTTTAAAACTTTTACTAGAATAAAAGTTTTTTAAAATTGTGTTTAAAATTATATACACGTAATTAAATTAACGTCATTAGCAATTATGTATTTTCTATTGTGTTTAATTTATAAAATGAAATAATAACGAATTTTGGTACTTTATTTTTTATTTAACTGTTTCCGCCCTGTGGGCACTAAGAGGGCCTGTTTTTAGCAAGCGCATTATGGGTTCGGCCATAACCGGACAGCCCACAATAGTGTTGAGAGAGGGGACCCGTCCGGAATCTATCCCGGGTTCCTCAGAGCGTTAGGCTTCCACGACCATTCGGTCATCCGGCTCAATAAACGAAGCGGCCAAATTTAGAACTTCGTGTCAATTAACTACTTACATCATAATGAAGTCAAATCTAATATTCATTCATGTATAACTGTATACCTGTATAAAAATATGTATACAGTTATTATTATGTGAAAAAAACGTACAAAGAGAAAATAGGAAAAAAAAGCATTTACTTTTATGTACAAATTAAATCACAAACAAGGAATACGAACTAATAAAAGATAATAAAAATAATAATGAACACCAAGCACTTGTATTTCTCAGATTCTCAACCGTATACCTACTTTTGCACCCCCCCTATATATTTACTTCTAATATAGATATAAATTAATAAAATCAAAATTTAAAATCTAAACATTATAAATTTTACGCGAGATTAAAATATTTTAATCATCAAAATTTATTAAGAAAAATTACTAATTATTTAAATGGAAATGATTGGGGTAACAATCAATTTAACAATTGATTCTATACAAGAACGGCTTGAAATGGACAAGAGCGAACAAATTCATGTAAAAGACGGGAAGTCAGTGGCGTAGCGAGGAGGGTGCAAGGGTGTATCATGGACCGGGTGGGGGTGTATCATGCACCGGGCGCCACTCGCAGAGGGGCGTCCAAATGGTCTCCAAGACAAACTATATGTGTTTCTGGAGGGGAGGGGGCGCCAGTTATGTTCGCTACGCCACTGCGGGAAGTACAAGTACTGTATTTTCAAAAGATTTCAAAATAATGTATTGGGTTGTTCGGAAAGTAATTTCGTTTTTCCATAGAAAAATAAAAGCAATATTCTGATAATAAATAAATATTTTATTGAATTATATATCGACCATTTTGGTCAAGTACCTGTTGTCATTGTTTCTGGTAGTAGCACGATTTCACATTCATAAAAATTGTGATCGTTGTTTACAAAAAACTGATCCGTGATTTTTGACATTGTCATTTCAAGTAAATGTCTTACAATTAAAAAAAAAATTGTATAGACCGGAACAAGTAATAATCGGAGTGTGTCCAATCTGGCTAATATGGTTGGTGTGATAACACATCCCATCTAAGCTATAACAGTTTCTAACGAGTTACCAAACTTGTGTGAAATTTGGCAATATGTTGTAAATTTTTATAAGATATTAAAAAGCAAAGATGGCCGATACTCCGACCACTCAATCTAATTCTTATTTTAGTAATGAAAAGTCTTGCTACCGAGAATGCCTTTTGCGATTCAATTGATATGATTGGAATTATGTTTAATGCATTTAAGAGAAGACAGATGTTGTGGTTTTTCACCTGTAGCCTGGAAGATTTCTTTGTCTACCTCGACTGCTTTAATAGAAACATCATAGCCCAATAATTCGGCAGTTCGTTTGTCTAAATTTTTAAACCGCGATGGTGGTTCATCACTAGTTCTTTTTTTTTTTTTTTTTTTTTGGTCTTTCTGTGGATTCTGCTTCTTCATTCGGGAATTTGATGTACTTGGAGCAGAAATTAAATTTTCATTTTTATATGATTGAAAATTGTTTAAAATTTATGGTGGGAATATTTCCATAAATTTTACCACCACCATCACTACCCATTACAACCACTACCATTACCACCATTACCACCATTACCACCAGACTCTTGATCTGTCCACATTTTTCCTGTAGGTACACATTAAATTTCGCCACTTAGCATGGCATTCCGTGAACTGAAATGTGTACCAACTTTCTTTCAGACAGTCGGAAATCCTTTGCCATAATTTTGTTTTTGAATTGGTTTCAGGAATTCTTCTTCAATTTCTATTCTTTTGTCCATTAGAAGTAATGTTGCTTGGCGAGTCCATTCATTAGCTTAAAAATTAAAAAAAATAATCTTTATTTTGCATTCTTTTATAGTTTGCTATAATTTATTATTTACACAAAATCTTTAACGTGATATCTGATATAATATACATAATACTGCATACTGTTTTGGTATTGTCAAGAAAATTGTTTTGAACTATTACATTTAAAAAGAATTAATAATTATAAATTTCAACAATGTTTCATTGATTCAAAATTATGAACACTTATTTTAATAAATGTATATTGTCTATATTTAATATAAAGCTGCTATTTATGTTTATTTGTTCAATTTGAATTGCATTAATTAAAAGAAAATCTCAATATATAATAATTACAAAGTATCCTTACTATATATTATTTAATATATAATTACCAATTTTTTCTGTTTCTGAAAGTTGGAAAGAATGTACATTTGTTTCTGATCTTTCAGACGTTGATTGTTCTATCATTGAATATATATGTAAAAAATTAAAATTTATAAAAACAATAATATCTATTTAGTTAAATACGACATTCAAGGTTAATGTTATTTTAGGTAGCCAAGATGGCGGCTCGTCTCTGATTCCAGCAAGGAAACAGTGGGACGCACATTCTAACCTAACCTATTTTAATAAATTACCATAATTATCAGCAACCAAATTATTAGAATAGGTTAGGTTAGGGTAGAACGTGCGTCCCACTGTTTCCTTGCTGGAATCAGAGACGATCCGCCATCTTGGTTACCTAAGGTAACATTAACCGTAATGTGCATCCCTCGCATTGTCGTCATTTCTCATTCAAATGTCGCTCCAATTAACCATAATTCATTGGAAAGTAGCAGCGCTATCTCAACGTTGAAAAAAGGAACGAATTTTAACGAACGTTGAGATCAGCGCTGAGTTAGCGTTGAAAATATTGCAATGTCCCGTCTGCCAAGACCTCGTTTAGAAACTCATAGATGAGATCTTAGCGGGAAATATTAGACGTCCGTGTTTTAACAACTCTTCAACGATAGTGCTCGCGAGAAGAGTGCGAGATCTCGTCCCGTTATTTTACAATACATATCCCCGTTTTTTAGTTTCGGTTTTGTTTTTTTCCTCCATGTAGTGAACTGCTTTGCGATTTATGTCTATAACAATAACTTCAATAAAGTATTTTGAAGACATTGCTGGTTTAATTCACCACACTACACTTTTTTGTGTTGCCGAGATTGTTTTATTGAAAGAACTAACGTTTTCGGTCTACTGAATAGGCCATCCTCAGGCTTAACTTGCGAAACGGAACATTGGCGTTCCATTAAGACAATACATTTGTTTAAAAATTCAAAGCATCAGCAACGGAAACAAGTAATATAAATAAGAATTTTTTAAAGTCAATTCCTACTTAGGTCAACAAAGAAAAATTTTATTTTAGTTACTTTTTATTAAATAATTACAATTAATATAAATATGTATATACATATGACAGAATCACAATATTAAGCGGCAAAATAGAAAGAGAAATCGTAATTGAACCCAAAGCATAAAATTTCTTCAATTTTATTTTTTGAGAAAAATCCTTCATTCTAACCACTAAGCCACAACTGCTAACTCACTCTCGAAAATCATTTGGATAAAACGTCTACTTAAAGCAAAAATTTATCAAAAAATTATTGATTTTCGCAAGAATTGAACTCGCATTCTTCACCTTCACGTGAAAAATACTGAAATTCTTGCATTGAGCTACTGCCTGTTGATTTCAATTTTCGTTACAAACTGCTAAAACTCTATTTAAAGTATTAATAATTAGGTTAATGTTACCTGTGGTATCGAAGATGGCGACAGGAAAATTTATTAATTTGCATAATGCGACAGATAGTACGGGTACGCCCCCTAACGTTTAGATCACTCGGTATTTTACTTCGAGATTATCCATTTTTAATCTGCTTCCAGATTATCACTCGAGAATCTGATTCGAGATTACCGGAAACGCGGCCATCTCGAACGTAGGGAAAAAAAATTTTCCCGTCGCCGTCTAGTATCTAGGGAAAAAATTTCCCGTCGCCATCTTCGATACCACAAGTAATATTAACCAATAATTAAATTTAATTAATGAATTAATATTTGAAAAAACTGTATTAACATCAAGTGTCATCCACTACAAGTTTAAAAAAATGTATTTGAACTTGAGTGGATGAAGAAAAAGTATTTTATTAACGATTGAAAATTTGAACAATATATATACTGTATGTATATATAGGGAGAGTGTGAACTAATAGTAGGAATTTAAAAAAAGAAGAACAAGAAAGTAATTCAACCCTAACATATTTGTTACCTTAATGATCGCGAGGCCCCGGGCGGCAGATCTTTGTGAGGCCCTTGTCCTTTGTGCAAAGTATGTGAATTGAAAATAGAAATAGATACCGTATTTTACGGACTATAAGACGCACTTTTTTCTTCGAATAATTGCCTCCAAAATTCAAGTGCGTCTTATAGTCCGTAGCGTCTTATAGGTATTTTTTTTTTTTTTTTTTTAAATTGCTTAAAAATTAAGGTGAGTCTTATAGTCCGTAAAATACGGTATTTCTGATGATTGACGAGAAATGCAAAAGTTATAAATAAATAAATTTAGAGTGTTTAAAAATATTATATTAGAAGATTTATAAAAGTTAACAGTCATAAAGACGACAAATTAGTAATGATGATAAACTAAGGTACACAGTGGCGTAGCGTAGTGGGGGCGGCAGGGGCGGCCCGCCCCGGGCGGCAGTTTCAGGGGGCGGCATTTTTTCACAATAAATAATAATAATATCTTGTAAAAATTTGAACCATTCCATTTCATATTTTTATCGCACCTACGATACCGATTGAAATGAGCACGGAATTTTTCATTACTTATTCTGTGATGAAACTGGGAAATCCCCTTTCTTTAAATGAATGTATAATAATGACATCTTGCTCATTGTAGCGACTGACAACAACGTCTGTACTGTACAGACGTGTTGCCAAGTCAGTACAGACTGTACTGACTTGTAGGATTCCCCGTATTTTATTTAAGAGGGGGGCGAAATTTTCCTTCACCCCGGGCGACTGACACCCACGCTACGCCACTGTATATACATAATCACAAAATTCAATTTTTCTGTGGACGCCATTATATATATATATTAATTTTACTTACCGCTTACCGTCACGTCCATCCCTTGTTTACATTTTTCTAGCCGACAAACATGTGGCAAACGGAGACGCTACAGCCTTTGTCTTCCCGACCGTTTATAGACACAACGTAAGGTGGGACCAATTACCAAGGTCGTGTTGCTTTTATACCTGCTCTGCCAAAAGCGGTCCTTTACAGAGGTTGTGAGAAAACCAGTGAGATATTGCTTATTTTTATGCAATTTGTCCATCTAAAACAAAACAAAACAAAAATTATTATTATTATTATTAAATTAAGTCTTCCTCTTCCTTGATCCTATCAAATGACTTTATTTCATAGCAAACAAAAAATAAAATAAAAGCTATTTTACCAAATTCAAAGTTACCTTTTTAAAGGTGCACGTTTGATAATATTTCTGAACTAGAGTTTACTTTCTGAAGTTTTACTGTGGGGTTCACGATCCTCCCTTATGTATGCATTGTTTACAGTTTGCGAGTAGTTTGAAATGTAGGGTCTAATATATTTTCTTAAAATCAAATTATAAACTATTTTTGGGGCTTACGTCTTAGCTACGTGCAATTATTGGATATTTTTTCTATCGACGGCTGAATTATTTTGCACAGACGAAACATCACAGCTGGCTGGCGAATAAAAGATGGTAGAGCAACTTCAATTGCTTTTTCTAGTTGTAGCAAAAATATAATAAATTCTAGCTTTGGATATAAAAGTTTCCCACGACCATTTAAATTTATTAGATTCATAGAAGAGAGTGGAGTCTTCACTGATTGAATCATGTCCAAACAGTCAGAACAATCAACATGTTCTTCTACAACCCTAACTAAGTACCCACCAATGTACGCCATTGTTACAGAACAAATATTGGTTTGTATAATGTTACAAGGTCTGGTTGCAATCAGTTTCAGTTCTGGTTCAATTACCTCTTCGACACCTTTAATTTCATCAGTTGACACATTTTTGATTTATTCGAAGTACAAAATGGTACAGAAAAATGAGCCACTGTAAATTAATCTTACAAAAACAGCAAAAAGTACTAAGAAATAATAATGTTGAAAGATTATTCGAATAATACTGAAAAAATTAATAATTTTCACACTTATAAAACTTGTATCAGTGCAGGGAATCAGTACAGTAAAACAGCGCTGCTGTGAGAAAAATCTACAAATTGCGGCAAGGCAGATTTGCCATCTGTACGATAATTATCGTACAGATTATTTCAGGTGACGTACGATGTACGATAATTTCAGAAATACACTTTACACCCGAAACAACCGTTAATTATTGAAAAAATCCAATTCGCAATCACCATTTTTATACGTATCATCTCGTCATTGATATTTCGTGTCTTTTTTTCCTCCGCTAAAGAACTACTAGATTTCTAGAAGTTTTTGGTTCTACTGTATATTCTCGATTATAATGCACACCTTTCTCATACGTTTCGAGCTGCTAACTGTTATACTGTGCTTTTAGACCGACTGATAAACTCCTCAAAACGACGCACGAGGAAAATTTGCACAAATAAACATTCTGTCGAAATACCATTATGTTTCTACTTGTACAAAATATAGGTACTACATTAGTTAATACATTTTATTGCAGAATAATTTCCATCTAGTGAGCTGTCAAGAACTGGCACGCGTTTTTTAAACTAGGAGTTGCGACCATTCGAGGGGTAGACTAAAAATTTTAGACGATCGCAAAAATTTTGAAAAACGGTTTATAAAGAATATGTTACATATTTGTTAATGTTTGATATGTTAAAATTGTATAAAGAAACATAGATTTTTAGATTATGCCCATTCAGAGTATGTTTTGAACCAGAGAATATTCTAACATGCAACTGGACACAAAATGTGTAATGGGGAATTCGAATTATGCAGAGGGAATTTCATAATTAATTGTCCAATTTATAAGTATATTTCTTTCTTCTAGTTATGTTAAAGTTAAAATATTTACGTAAATTAAACAGTGTACTATAAAACCTGTCTAAAACAGAACCTGAATAAGTCTAAACGGGAAAAAATTCTTCGGAATGGAACGATTTTTTATGTTAAAAAGCTGTTCAAAACGGAAATCCGGCAAACCAAAAAATATTTGGTACTATGCGATTCTGGTGTACACAAGTTTTATTATATATTTTATTGGGTTTACGAAAAAGAACTACGAAAGATATATTGGTAAGACTTCCGCCATTGTAAATATACTGACCGTCAGCTGGCAACAATGTAAATACATAAACGCGTTGTGTTTTAACACGTGCAACGTCGAGGTAAACAATTCGATCACGTGTGCACAATTCGATCACGTCATAAAAGCGGTGAAGTGAAACGTCAATTTAATTATACTACATATTGTCTCTTTATTCTGCTCTGAACTATTAAACAATATCTCAGAATGAGTAAAGTTTAAGAAACAAAATTTGGTACAGTAGCGTGTGTATAAAGGGCATTAATGCTATTAAATTTTGGTTCTTTATTAAAGGTCGACAGGGTACAGACATGGAAGGAGTCATGTGTCATATCTGCAGTGTGGTCGGACTTAATGAATATTTTACTCGTTATTAGCATTCACAATCTTATAATATAATCGAGATGGGTTAATAATAATAATAATACTGTAATAATAATAATGATAAGCTCAGAGTTCAAACTGTTAAGAGTTGAAATTTGGTACACAGTTAGGATACATCATAAGAATGTACACTAAGAAGGGATTTTTCGAAATTCCTCTCACGGAGGGAAGAGGGAGAGGGTTAAGGATTACCCCGAAGAACTCCGTTTCTACCGTACTATTTTAGATGCGGTATTTTGCGTTTTTGTGAAAATCGAACATTTAGATCCGTCTAAAAATTCTCTAATTAGTCTCGGAAGAGAGAGGACCTAATTCTTGCACCCAGTGAAAACGAGTGAAATCGGCCATAATCTAAATATCTTAATCTTCGTTATCGTTACTTTTTACGTGAGCAACATCTGGCTCACCTGCTGATTTTTTTTTTTTTTTATAAAACTCGTCTCTACCCTGAAAATTAAGCTCGAGTTCTAATATGAGCACAGACAGAAAATGAAATCTTACAAAATTTGAAGATGATATTTACTATTCACTGGAAAAAATAAATCAAATTGACCATTTTGTACATAGAAGCCCGTAGGATTATTTTGACTAATTTCATTAATGAAAGTTTAGACCATACAAAAATAAATTTCGAGGTTCCTGGTTTGGAATAAAAGGATATTAATAGGCAAAAAGACTCAAAATTTATTTTTGTATGGTCTAAACTTTCATTAATGAAATACACATTGACCAATCTTCGAGTTTGGGTGTTAAAACGGCAATACCGCATTATCCAGACATTATCTAAAATACAACATTGATTGTCACAGCATTGTCACCAACCGAGTTTCGGTAGAGCGTTTATCTTCCACTCTTAAAATTATTAAATATGATTTAAGAGCTTCAGTGAATGCTGACTTAATAGAAGTGATATTTTTTGTAAGAAATAATTCAGTTTATGACAGACATGAAAAATAATAAATTAATCAACATGGTAAAATAAGCAACCTCTTTTTACCAGTCTAAATGTTACATTTCTCATTCTTGACTTAGTTTAATGTATCTATATACTTATATATTACCCAATATACTCGTATATTATGTACTGTACAACATTTTTATTAAACTAATTTGTTTGTATAAGAAAGTATTTACTATTTTTATTTATACATGCCTACCAAATACCAATGCCATCATCAAACGAGCCAATAAATGTGAACTTATATATTCGGTAGATGTGTCAAATTTTAATGTTTAATTAATTTTTTAAAATCGTTTTATTTTGTATTTAAAAAATAATAATCAGAATCGTCGTCATTATTATTTTCCCGGCTGTTATACAGTATAGGCCTGTAACAAAGGAAAAGAATGACTTTCTCAGACTTTTATCTTTTGCACTCGGGAAGCCTCGAAACGTAGAGAAGTGCAAACGGATGTGAGAATGTGTATCAACCGATTTAGTTCAACTATTTTCAAGCTTAATAACTCCTGCGTTAAACCATCCCACTCCGATTCAAAATCGTGTCTCCCATACACTCTAACATTCGTACATACAAGAAAAAAATACCGAATCTTTTGCATATCTCGACATTTCGAGGTGCCCCGAGTCCAAAAATGCAAAAATTTGGGGTGGGATCATTTTTGAACGATCGCTACACTTTTCCTCTGTTAGATATAACAACAGAAAAGTAAAAATTATCGTATTGACTCATTACTTAGAGGCATATTTTAGCTTTGGAATAAAAAAGTTTCTACGTTCTATCTTTATTAGAACTATATTTATTGATGCTAATATTCTGAGGTCACTGATGACGTCAGCATTTTCGGGCCCTACTTTGTTAACAACTCCGCCCCTGGTCGGAGTCGGAGTCGTGTAAAAATCTACCGGCTCCACAGCCCTGATTATAACAATGACACACGCAAATTTTTATTTATTTAATTGTTTTGGTATACACATAATGGGAAACAAAAGTTTTAATAGATATATAATATTGCTTAGAGGGCCACACAATTTAACGTGACGGGCCGCGGGTTGGCCAGGCCTGATCTAGGATATTGTTCTATAAACTGAATAAATGCTTACAGATATAAATTAACAATTCATATTAGCTTAATATGTTTATTAATTAACATGTATAATATTTATTGTCGTGATCAACTTGCAGTTATTTTTCTCATATGACTTAAAGTTTAATATTTATCAGAATTTACCATTGTAATTAACACGGTTCATTAGAACATAGACAATTTAACTAAAATCAAAACAATAGATTGATTTCAGTTTTCTAAATTTAACATTTGAAAGTTTTCTAATATATGTATTATATATTTTAGGATAATTGAAACAAACCATTTTAAAATAAATGTAATCGTTTTAAGTATTCTTTAGATAAGCTGATAATAGCATTTACAACTCAGAATCAGTGAAAATGGGTTCTAAAACTAATCGAACATTGATTATTTTTGAAAATTTATTTATTTATTTATCTATATTTGTGATATTATATTGGCGTGTTAATAAAATCGATTCTAGTCAAAGATTGATTTCACCTACAAATATCAAAAACAGGGAACATCTGGTCTTCATTAAGGTTAAGTGGTGTATTGTATTAACTCTTTCAGATAAAGGTTTCATCTTTTGTTGCAAGGTAATAAACCCCGGGGACACGCTCAGTACATTAAGTTTTCAAAATAAATCCCTTCCCCGAATTTTCCAAGCAAGATAATGACAAATACAAGCAAGCGCTTTCTGACTTTTATGAAAGTTTATAGAAAAACTTATTTCGTAAAAATGTATTTAAATATATAAATGTAAAAAATAAATATAGGCCCAACTGAACGAGTGAGATGCACAGCATAAGTACCGTTACCCGATTTTTGTAAAAATATTTTGTATTAATAGGCCTGCCCAAATATCCATAAATGTATTACTGTATTATTATTATTTTTTTAAAATTTAAATTTGTGTAATGTATCTGAGTTTAACATACTTTAATATTGTTGGATTTACTTACAAATATTTGTTTAAATGTTTGTATAAGTAGGATTAGCTGTAAAGCCGGAAACAATTAAAGTTACGTGACTTGGAGCAACAGCTTAAGTCGTACACCTCCCGCTGTACAATAAATGAAATTTATTTTTACTGTTCTTATTTTTTCAAAATTATGTTTTATATTAATTTAATTTAAACCAGTAATTATTTTTCAAATATATTACAAATACAATTCCGAATCAAGTAACACTAGATTTGCGTAGTATTTTAAACGGGATAGAGTATTTACAGTATGTAAGCAGCTGTACGGATAAGAATTTTTTTGAAATATTTATTAGTAAATAATATCAAACAATATAAAATATATCTGTAGGATAATAGTTTTATTTGTAATTTTTTAATCAAAATATTCTATTAGATTGCGATATATCTAAGAAAGCATTTAATAAGTGATAAATTTTGTCGTTTAAATTAATAACTAAGAATTTTTATTATATACACACACACACTATTGATTTTATATAAAGAAAAATGGATCCACACATCCACAAGAGCCGAACCATCGGGCTAGAGTTGGCTATAATAAATAAATAATTAATAAGACAATTTGGCACTAGAGCTTGGCGTTAGGCGCCATCTCTTACTAAACTTAATAATTATAATTAAATTAAATAAATAAAAAATGGATCGTTTTCATTATACGACGAATGAATATTTCCGATTTTACTTTTTAAATATTAAAATCGAATTTTATTATGCATCTTTTTATTTAATAAAAGTAAATAATTTCGTTCAAAATTTTAAATATTTTTAAATAAATTTTCCATTAATATATTTTCGAACCAAGATTTTTTTTTAGCAATTAATATTTTATAAGATCTATAAATTTTCGAACTATTTATTGTAAGATTGAAGTTATTCGAGTGAAACATTAATTCAAAATTAAGAATTTAAGTAAATAAGTAATATCGTAATTTTAAATGCATTTTTGAAAGTATATGCACGTGAAAAAAGTTATAACTTTAATAAAAATATTTATAAAAGTTTTTATGAAATGTTTAAAATATTACTTTTTTCGAATTTTAATTCATTATATACAATGTTTGACTAAATATGTGGCTAGCTTGGGATCGGAAGAGGTCCGAATTTCTGGATTTTCTGGTTTTTTGTACACACCAGCGCTCACCATGAAATAATTTATTCGAGTCTACCTATACGTATATATCAGGGATTTCTTTAAATATTTATTGCTTCTTCGCCAAATAATTACACATTTTCACTACTCTTTTTTCTACTTATCTATCTTACTGAAAATAGATTGCTAAATTTAAAAAAAAAGAGTTTGTTTAATGATAAAATGTGCAGATTACACCCGCTGCACAAAAACAATGTACTTCCCACCTCCGCCCTCCCAGATTGAAAATCCTGGCACCGTTACTACTGGACACAGGCTAAATATATACTTAAAATATGAAGTAAACAATGGAAAGTAAAAAACGGAAGTGTTTTTTACACACCGTATGCCAACAGTTACACTAGAACGGGCGTCGTGCAATGCGTACGCCACGGAAAAAAAATGGTCGCGTGGCGAGTTACAGCTTTATTACAGCCCTCCGAATTTAAACCTAGCGAATTTCATAAATAGCCGATTTTCCGGTAAGCCGGATATTTGGTTTGTTACTGTATAACATTTCAGTATTAATATTGACATTAATTAACGTAGATACAAGCACACATAGGCTATGATTTTACAATATAAAATTTTTATTATTAGTGTCTTGTATTTTGTGTATAAGGGTGCGACTATGCAGACGCGAATTTAGTAGCGAGCGAGAGGTTGCGAGCGATATAGTTCTCGCAAAGGAGAACCATGCACAAGCGAGAAGCGAGAAATCTCGCTGGCGAGAGCGAATTTCTGGTTCTCGCACATATCTGACAGGTTTTGATATTTCTCGCGTCTCGCCAGTTCTCGCTGAACGGTGCGCATGCGCCTTCGTAAAGGAGTACAAAATGGCTTCTTCCAGTGAGCAAGACGGCGGACCAGCCATAAAAGAAAAATTGATAAATAACGTTTATTTACACCCAGAAATATGGGATAAACGACTTCCTGATCACAGGAATCGAAACGTTTTATATGCAAAGTGGAATCAGATAGCTGAAGACACTCAATTAGACGGTAAGTTTCTGTTTAGTAGCGTATATAAGTATGTAAGTTCTGGTATAAAATAAGCTTATTTTATACCAGAAACACTTGACATAAAAAATAGAGAATAAAGATTCCGTAGCGTGTATAATCTGTTTAATATATGCTCAGAATTTTTATTACTTCGTTACATCGCGTCGTCGGATATACCGTGCTTTTCTTTGTCTCAGGACACGTGCAATATAACTAAAAGCTCTTGTAATTAATGTCGAAATATAAAACTGATTGATTATTTATGAGTTAAATTATACAGTAGTTGTTAATAAATTAGTTTTTATATTTGCAGTAACCAGATGCAAGAAGTTATGGAAAAATCTCTGTGATCAGTTCCGGGCTATCCACAACAGCTTGCCAAGGAGTGGAAGTGGCTTAGAAGCCAAAAAGCCTAAATGGATCTTTTATTCACAGTTACAGTTTTTAGCTGATGTGGTAGAAGCTAGAGAGTAAGAATCTTTACATTAATATTTTAAAATAATGATAAATAAATTTTATTTTATTAGTAGTTTTCTAAGGTACAAGTAGAACATTTCATACAATAGTATTATTATACTTATTTTCCAGAACACAATCAAATATTTCAGAAACTGAAATAAATGAAAATATGGAACCAACTGCATCAGAAGTATGTATTCTTTTTGTAATCTTTAAAATTATTTTTTATTGTTCTATTTCTAAATCTCAACAAATACTTCAGATTTTAGAAAATATTGCTATGGGTTGTGATGTGAATATAGAAGAAGTTTCACCGTCCACATCACATCCTCATCCTCATCCTCATCCAAAGAAGAGGAAAACATCCTTTCCAGAACAGTTACTAAAAGAAATTAGTAATGTAAATAGGTGAGAATATATTTTCTATGTACAGAACAATTTTATATGTAATAATTGTCAAAATCTGTTTGACAAAATTTTATAAAAAATTACAATTCAGAACATTAAAAATTTATTTCTTTTCAGAGAATTGAATGAATGTCAAGGGAGTCCTTTCGCACTATATCTTGACACCTTAATGAAGCAAGTGCCATCAAAAAAAAGAAGATTGTGCGAAAGGACGGTTATTGATATAGTGAATAGTTTTATTGATGATGTGTCAGATTAATAATTATTAATAAACATTACTTTTTAAACAATTTTTGTTTATTTAATCAATATATATTATTCCATTGCCAAGATACATTTCCTTCTGAAACAAAATATATGGCAAATTTATCTCTAATATCTCCTGCCAATTTTGAAAAATTGCGTGATACATTTTGTTTAAATGGTTTCCATTGCTCACACAATTCATCTGTGCGCCATGAACCTTCGCAAAATACACCATTAGTATCTAAATAGTCTCTGTATCCTTCTGGGCAATATGCTGCTTCATCTAGAAGACACATTAATACTATAAATACAAAATATAACAAATAAAAATAATTATTGTAACAAATGATACCTGATAAATTATTCTCAGTGATCATAAAATTGTGCAGCACAACAGCTGCTTTTATTACTTTATCTACGTTATCTGGTGCTAAAGCAATGGGCCTTCGAAAAATTCTCCATCGGTTGGCAAGTATACCAAAGGCACATTCAATACAACGCCTACAAATACATTAATTATTTGTATCTAGAATTATAACTATTAATGTAAAAAAAATATAAATATACCTTGCTCGACTTAAGCGATAATTAAACACACTCTGCAAAGGGGACAGTTGTCTACCAGGATACGGTCTCATAAAATCTGGGCGTAGTTGAAATGCTTCATCTCCTATCAACACATGTGGAGATAAAGTATTTGAATTAGGCAGAATACTTGAACTTGGTATCCCCAATGTTCCATTTTTCAATTTTCTGCCTAGTACTGACGCCTTCAGAACTCCTCCATCAGAAAATGAGCCATATGCACCAATATCAACAGCCAAGAATCTGCAATGTGCATCAGCTATGCCTAACAATATAATGGAGTTAGTTCCCTGGAAGAAATTTAAACAAATTAAAATTCTTGAATTTTATCTATTTCAGATTTCTTGACATGGTTGAGCATTAATAATTTTATCATAATTTTTAACAAGCTTTTAAAATAGTATATAGATAGGTCAATAGAACACAATTCCTTGATTGAAAGTATTAATATCTTCATTTGTACATTACAATTGTCTTTAAAAACTTTATCCATCAGAAATTGTTTCTCTAAATCATAAATAACTGATAAATATATTCATTATCTGTTTACTCTATATGTTATAAAATGCATTATGAGAAACTAATGTTTTAAAATAAGATTAAAAGATTGCATTGCAAGTTATTCATTCTTTTTGAAAATCACCTTATAATTGTAAAATTGAGAGCCACTATTTGCAGGCTGCTGAATGTTGACATGCTTGCCATCAACTGCTCCACAGCAATTTGGGAATTGCCATAATTTTTCAAATTCTATGGCAGACTTCCTCCATATCTGTTCAGTAGGTTCCTGCAAGGAATGCACACAGTACAGCAGATATATTTCAGAATAAACTAATGCAATATATATATATATTAAAATAAAATGCAGTGCAAAAGTATGGAATTATCACAATACTTAATTACAATTATGTATGAAATTTTACATAGCATTGTAGTGTATATTTTCTATGTTATATACCAGACATACATGAATACTCACGGGAATGTATTTTTTTCTAAGTGTATCCCAAATAACTTGGCAAGTTTCTGGAATAATTTTTTAGATTGTGGAGAATCCTACATAAAATGCATAGGCTAAAGACTTGTAAGAGTCTCCAGTTGCCAAAAATCTAGAAAAGCATTTAATTAGTTGATAAATTATTTAATTTTAAATTTTTATCTGAACTATTATATTCGAATTTTACCTTAATGTAATCGCTAAACGTTCACCAGGAGAAATTGACTCATTATTACTATATTTTTGTAATCGATCAGCAGTCAGCCGTAATAACTGATCGAACTGTGACGGAGCCATCCGTAAATAGTTCCGAAAAAATGAGGAATGATTATTTCTCTTGTCTTTCATCTATATATAAAAAGATTTTTGTTTTAATATTATTCAAACTACAGACAAACATGAAATTATACAAATTCTATTTTCTTACCAAATTATTATAATGTCTTTTAGCTTTTCGCTGTTTCCATAGAGGATGAACACCGTATCGTCGTTTTATTTTTATTTCTTCGTGCAGTAATCCTAATAATAACAACTTTTTTTTTGCTAGTAAGAAGCGTCGATGTCGAACCATTTTGTGTTTTATTTGTATATAACAATAGCTTCACTCGTCAAGTTCGACGAGAACACGTGACTCATTAACTTCACGCCGCTTTCTCTCGTTCGCTCGCGCGCTGTGTGGTCGTATAATCGAGAGCGAGAAACAAAAGGGAGCGAGAAATGTCATCACCTCTTCTCGCCACTTATTCTCGCTCTCTCCAAAAATTCGCTCGCTCGCGTCTGCATAGTCGCACCCTAAGATTTATATCATTTCAAAATAAATAATTATAAGATATATATAAAGTAATAAAATTAGTAAAATATTTTTATGAAAGTTTCGAATACTGTAATATTATTTAATTATAATAGTAAACCTACATCTTTTATACTCCTAATGAATACAATAGTACAGTACATATGAAGCTACTATAAAGCAGTAGAAGTGATTTATTCAAAATTATATTAATTAACACATTGGTAGTGTACATATTGATTAATTTCTATAATAAATAATCAAATATGTTTTAAAAATTTCTTATGCAATAAGTATTTTTATATTTAAAAATTTG